>NC_081236.1:4078471-4378471 GCF_902713425.1 Acipenser ruthenus
GTAAAGCTGAAGCATTGGAACTGCTGTTCATTTTTCTTTTTTTTGCAAATACATCAAAATAGTTGTTGTTGTTGTTGTTCTTGTTGTTGTTGTTGTTGTTGTTGAATTGCACTAGCATTGTATAGTTTGGAACCTGGGTGGCCAAGAGTAAGTGTTGTGGTAGCGTGGCCGAGCGGTCTAAGGCGCTGGATTAAGGCTCCAGTCTCTCCGGAGGCGTGGGTTCAAATCCCACCGCTGCCATATTGTTTTTTTTTCAACCCCACTTCGGTCTTTTGAACTGCTGTAAAAGAAAATATTCCGTTCCATGGAATATTTGCATACACGCAAACATGTCAGCGCCAATGGTGTAGTGGTATCATACAAGATTCCCATTCTTGTGACCTGGCTTCAATTCCCAGTTGGCGCAAGCTGATAAGGCAGCGTTTGTGTTTTCAAACCAATAATTACGTTAAAATTTTACAATTGTAGTAGTTGAATTGCGTTAGCGGCGTATAGTACGAAACCTGGGGGGCAGAAAGCTTGCAATGCGGTAGTGTGGCCGAGCGGTCTAAGGCGCTGGATTTAGGCTCCAGTCTCTCTGGAGGCGTGGGTTCGAATCCCACCGCTGCCATATGGTTTTTTTTCACCCCTGCCCCCTTTTCACAAGAAGCAACAGAAGGACTTGTGACTCCCTAGAGACGTAGTAACAAATGCCACGGCATGTTTCTTGGTACACCTATTCTATGGAAGTAAGCTGAAGCATTTGAACTGCTGTTCAATTTTCTTTTTTTTTTAACAAATACATCAAGATAATTGTTGTTGTTGTTGTTGTTGTTGAATTGTACTAGCAGTGTATAGTATGGAACCTGGGTGGCTAAGGGTTAGTGTTGTGGTAGTAAGTAAAGCTGAAGCATTGGAACTGCTGTTCATTTTTCTTTTTTTTGCAAATACATCAAGATAATTGTTGTTGTTGTTGTTGTTGTTGTTGTTGAATTGTACTAGCAGTGTATAGTATGGAACCTGGGTGGCTAAGGGTTAGTGTTGTGGTAGTAAGTAAAGCTGAAGCATTGGAACTGCTGTTCATTTTTCTTTTTTTTGCAAATACATCAAAATAGTTGTTGTTGTTGTTGTTCTTGTTGTTGTTGTTGTTGTTGTTGAATTGCACTAGCATTGTATAGTTTGGAACCTGGGTGGCCAAGAGTAAGTGTTGTGGTAGCGTGGCCGAGCGGTCTAAGGCGCTGGATTAAGGCTCCAGTCTTTCCGGAGGCGTGGGTTCAAATCCCACCGCTGCCATATTGTTTTTTTTTCAACCCCACTTCGGTCTTTTGAACTGCTGTAAAAGAAAATATTCCGTTCCATGGAATATTTGCATACACGCAAACATGTCAGCGCCAATGGTGTAGTGGTATCATACAAGATTCCCATTCTTGTGACCTGGGTTCAATTCCCAGTTGGCGCAAGCTGATAAGGCAGCGTTTGTGTTTTCAAACCAATAATTACGTTAAAATTTTACAATTGTAGTAGTTGAATTGCGTTAGCGGCGTATAGTACGAAACCTGTGGGGCAGAAAGCTTGCAATACGGTAGTGTGGCCGAGCGGTCTAAGTCTCTGGATTTAGGCTCCAGTCTCTCTGGAGGCGTGGGTTCGAATCCCACCGCTGCCATATGGATTTTTTTCACCCCTGCCCCCTTTTCACAAGAAGCAACAGAAGGACTTGTGACTCCCTAGAGACGTAGTAACAAATGCCACGGCATGTTTCTTGGTACACCTATTCTATGGAAGTAAGCTGAAGCATTTGAACTGCTGTTCAATTTTCTTTTTTTTTAACAAATACATCAAGATAATTGTTGTTGTTGTTGTTGTTGTTGTTGTTGAATTGTACTAGCAGTGTATAGTATGGAACCTGGGTGGCTAAGGGTTAGTGTTGTGGTAGTAAGTAAAGCTGAAGCATTGGAACTGCTGTTCATTTTTCTTTTTTTTTAACAAATACTTCAAGATAATTGTTGTTGTTGTTGTTGTTGTTGTTCTTGTTGTTGTTGTTGTTGTTGTTGAATTGCACTAGCATTGTATAGTTTGGAACCTGGGTGGCCAAGAGTAAGTGTTGTGGTAGCGTGGCCGAGCGGTCTAAGGCGCTGGATTAAGGCTCCAGTCTCTCCGGAGGCGTGGGTTCAAATCCCACCGCTGCCATATTGTTTTTTTTTCAACCCCACTTCGGTCTTTTGAACTGCTGTAAAAGAAAATATTCCGTTCCATGGAATATTTGCATACACGCAAACATGTCAGCGCCAATGGTGTAGTGGTATCATACAAGATTCCCATTCTTGTGACCTGGGTTCAATTCCCAGTTGGCGCAAGCTGATAAGGCAGCGTTTGTGTTTTCAAACCAATAATTACTTTAAAATTTTACAATTGTAGTAGTTGAATTGCGTTAGCGGCGTATAGTACGAAACCTGGGGGGCAGAAAGCTTGCAATGCGGTAGTGTGGCCGAGCGGTCTAAGCTGCTGGATTTAGGCTCCAGTCTCTCTGGAGGCGTGGGTTCGAATCCCACCGCTGCCATATGGTTTTTTTTCACCCCTGCCCCCTTTTCACAAGAAGCAACAGAAGGACTTGTGACTCCCTAGAGATGTAGTAACAAATGCCACGGCATGTTTCTTGGTACACCTATTCTATGGAAGTAAGCTGATGCATTTGAACTGCTGTTCAATTTTCTTTTTTTTTAACAAATACATCAAGATAATTGTTGTTGTTGTTGTTGTTGTTGTTGTTGTTGAATTGTACTAGCAGTGTATAGTATGGAACCTGGGTGGCTAAGGGTTAGTGTTGTGGTAGTAAGTAAAGCTGAAGCATTGGAACTGCTGTTCATTTTTCTTTTTTTTGCAAATACATCAAAATAGTTGTTGTTGTTGTTGTTGTTGAATTGCACTAGCATTGTATAGTTTGGAACCTGGGTGGCCAAGAGTAAGTGTTGTGGTAGCGTGGCCGAGCGGTCTAAGGCGCTGGATTAAGGCTCCAGTCTCTCCGGAGGCGTGGGTTCAAATCCCACCGCTGCCATATTGTTTTTTTTTCAACCCCACTTCGGTCTTTTGAACTGCTGTAAAAGAAAATATTCCGTTCCATGGAATATTTGCATACACGCAAACATGTCAGCGCCAATGGTGTAGTGGTATCATACAAGATTCCCATTCTTGTGACCTGGCTTCAATTCCCAGTTGGCGCAAGCTGATAAGGCAGCGTTTGTGTTTTCAAACCAATAATTACGTTAAAATTTTACAATTGTAGTAGTTGAATTGCGTTAGCGGCGTATAGTACAAAACCTGGGGGACAGAAAGCTTGCAATGCGGTAGTGTGGCCGAGCGGTCTAAGGCGCTGGATTTAGGCTCCAGTCTCTCTGGAGGCGTGGGTTTGAATCCCACCGCTGCCATATGGATTTTTTTCACCCCTGCCCCCTTTTCACAAGAAGCAACAGAAGGACTTGTGACTCCCTAGAGACGTAGTAACAAATGCCACGGCATGTTTCTTGGTACACCTATTCTATGGAAGTAAGCTGAAGCATTTGAACTGCTGTTCAATTTTCTTTTTTTTTAACAAATACATCAACATAATTGTTGTTGTTGTTGTTGTTGTTGTTGAATTGTACTAGCAGTGTATAGTATGGAACCTGGGTGGCTAAGGGTTAGTGTTGTGGTAGTAAGTAAAGCTGAAGCATTGGAACTGCTGTTCATTTTTCTTTTTTTTGCAAATACATCAAGATAATTGTTGTTGTTGATGTTGAATTGTACTAGCAGTGTATAGTATGAAAACTGGGTGGCTAAGGGTTAGTGTTGTGGTATTAAGTAAAGCTGAAGCATTGGAACTGCTGTTCATTTTTCTTTTTTTTGCAAATACATCAAAATAGTTGTTGTTGTTGTTGTTCTTGTTGTTGTTGTTGTTGTTGTTGAATTGCACTAGCATTGTATAGTTTGGAACCTGGGTGGCCAAGAGTAAGTGTTGTGGTAGCGTGGCCGAGCAGTCTAAGGCGCTGGATTAAGGCTCCAGTCTCTCCGGAGGCGTGGGTTCAAATCCCACCGCTGCCATATTGTTTTTTTTTCAACCCCACTTCGGTCTTTTGAACTGCTGTAAAAGAAAATATTCCGTTCCATGGAATATTTGCATACACGCAAACATGTCAGCGCCAATGGTGTAGTGGTATCATACAAGATTCCCGTTCTTTTGACCTGGGTTCAATTCCCAGTTGGCGCAAGCTGATAAGGCAGCGTTTGTGTTTTCAAACCAATAATTACGTTAAAATTTTACAATTGTAGTAGTTGAATTGCGTTAGCGGCGTATAGTACGAAACCTGGGGGGCAGAAAGCTTGCAATGCGGTAGTGTGGCCGAGCGGTCTAAGGCGCTGGATTTAGGCTCCAGTCTCTCTGGAGGCGTGGGTTCGAATCCCACCGCTGCCATATGGTTTTTTTTCACCCCTGCCCCCTTTTCACAAGAAGCAACAGAAGGACTTGTGACTCCCTAGAGACGTAGTAACAAATGCCACGGCATGTTTCTTGGTACACCTATTCTATGGAAGTAAGCTGAAGCATTTGAACTGCTGTTCAATTTTCTTTTTTTTTAACAAATACATCAAGATAATTGTTGTTGTTGTTGTTGTTGTTGTTGTTGAATTGTACTAGCAGTGTATAGTATGGAACCTGGGTGGCTAAGGGTTAGTGTTGTGGTAGTAAGTAAAGCTGAAGCATTGGAACTGCTGTTCATTTTTCTTTTTTTTGCAAATACATCAAAATAGTTGTTGTTGTTGTTGTTGTTGAATTGCACTAGCATTGTATAGTTTGGAACCTGGGTGGCCAAGAGTAAGTGTTGTGGTAGCGTGGCCGAGCGGTCTAAGGCGCTGGATTAAGGCTCCAGTCTCTCCGGAGGCGTGGGTTCAAATCCCACTGCTGCCATATTGTTTTTTTTTCAACCCCACTTCGGTCTTTTGAACTGCTGTAAAAGAAAATATTCCGTTCCATGGAATATTTGCATACACACAAACATGTCAGCGCCAATGGTGTAGTGGTATCATACAAGATTCCCATTCTTGTGACCTGGGTTCAATTCCCAGTTGGCGCAAGCTGATAAGGCAGCGTTTGTGTTTTCAAACCAATAATTACGTTAAAATTTTACAATTGTAGTAGTTGAATTGCGTTAGCGGCGTATAGTACGAAACCTGGGGGGCAGAAAGCTTGCAATGCGGTAGTGTGGCCGAGCGGTCTAAGGCGCTGGATTTAGGCTCCAGTCTCTCTGGAGGCGTGGGTTCGAATCCCACAGCTGCCATATGAATTTTTTTCACCCCTGCCCCCTTTTCACAAGAAGCAACAGAAGGACTTGTGACTCCCTAGAGACGTAGTAACAAATGCCACGGCATGTTTCTTGGTACACCTATTCTATGGAAGTAAGCTGAAGCATTTGAACTGCTGTTCAATTTTCTTTTTTTTTAACAAATACATCAAGATAATTGTTGTTGTTGTTGTTGTTGTTGAATTGTACTAGCAGTGTATAGTATGGAACCTGGGTGGCTAAGGGTTAGTGTTGTGGTAGTAAGTAAAGCTGAAGCATTGGAACTGCTGTTCATTTTTCTTTTTTTTGCAAATACATCAAAATAGTTGTTGTTGTTGTTGTTGTTGAATTGCACTAGCATTGTATAGTTTGGAACCTGGGTGGCCAAGAGTAAGTGTTGTGGTAGCGTGGCCGAGCGGTCTAAGGCGCTGGATTAAGGCTCCAGTCTCTCCGGAGGCGTGGGTTCAAATCCCACTGCTGCCATATTGTTTTTTTTTCAACCCCACTTCGGTCTTTTGAACTGCTGTAAAAGAAAATATTCCGTTCCATGGAATATTTGCATACACACAAACATGTCAGCGCCAATGGTGTAGTGGTATCATACAAGATTCCCATTCTTGTGACCTGGGTTCAATTCCCAGTTGGCGCAAGCTGATAAGGCAGCGTTTGTGTTTTCAAACCAATAATTACGTTAAAATTTTACAATTGTAGTAGTTGAATTGCGTTAGCGGCGTATAGTACGAAACCTGGGGGGCAGAAAGCTTGCAATGCGGTAGTGTGGCCGAGCGGTCTAAGGCGCTGGATTTAGGCTCCAGTCTCTCTGGAGGCGTGGGTTCGAATCCCACAGCTGCCATATGAATTTTTTTCACCCCTGCCCCCTTTTCACAAGAAGCAACAGAAGGACTTGTGACTCCCTAGAGACGTAGTAACAAATGCCACGGCATGTTTCTTGGTACACCTATTCTATGGAAGTAAGCTGAAGCATTTGAACTGCTGTTCAATTTTCTTTTTTTTTAACAAATACATCAAGATAATTGTTGTTGTTGTTGTTGTTGTTGAATTGTACTAGCAGTGTATAGTATGGAACCTGGGTGGCTAAGGGTTAGTGTTGTGGTAGTAAGTAAAGCTGAAGCATTGGAACTGCTGTTCATTTTTCTTTTTTTTGCAAATACATCAAAATAGTTGTTGTTGTTGTTGTTGTTGAATTGCACTAGCATTGTATAGTTTGGAACCTGGGTGGCCAAGAGTAAGTGTTGTGGTAGCGTGGCCGAGCGGTCTAAGGCGCTGGATTAAGGCTCCAGTCTCTCCGGAGGCGTGGGTTCAAATCCCACTGCTGCCATATTGTTTTTTTTTCAACCCCACTTCGGTCTTTTGAACTGCTGTAAAAGAAAATATTCCGTTCCATGGAATATTTGCATACACACAAACATGTCAGCGCCAATGGTGTAGTGGTATCATACAAGATTCCCATTCTTGTGACCTGGGTTCAATTCCCAGTTGGCGCAAGCTGATAAGGCAGCGTTTGTGTTTTCAAACCAATAATTACGTTAAAATTTTACAATTGTAGTAGTTGAATTGCGTTAGCGGCGTATAGTACGAAACCTGGGGGGCAGAAAGCTTGCAATGCGGTAGTGTGGCCGAGCGGTCTAAGGCGCTGGATTTAGGCTCCAGTCTCTCTGGAGGCGTGGGTTCGAATCCCACAGCTGCCATATGGATTTTTTTCACCCCTGCCCCCTTTTCACAAGAAGCAACAGAAGGACTTGTGACTCCCTAGAGACGTAGTAACAAATGCCACGGCATGTTTCTTGGTACACCTATTCTATGGAAGTAAGCTGAAGCATTTGAACTGCTGTTCAATTTTCTTTTTTTTTAACAAATACATCAAGATAATTGTTGTTGTTGTTGTTGTTGTTGAATTGTACTAGCAGTGTATAGTATGGAACCTGGGTGGCTAAGGGTTAGTGTTGTGGTAGTAAGTAAAGCTGAAGCATTGGAACTGCTGTTCATTTTTCTTTTTTTTGCAAATACATCAAAATAGTTGTTGTTGTTGTTGTTGTTGAATTGCACTAGCATTGTATAGTTTGGAACCTGGGTGGCCAAGAGTAAGTGTTGTGGTAGCGTGGCCGAGCGGTCTAAGGCGCTGGATTAAGGCTCCAGTCTCTCCGGAGGCGTGGGTTCAAATCCCACCGCTGTCATATGGATTTTTTTCACCCCTGCCCCCTTTTCACAAGAAGCAACAGAAGGACTTGTGACTCCCTAGAGACGTAGTAACAAATGCCACGGCATGTTTCTTGGTACACCTATTCTATGGAAGTAAGCTGAAGCATTTGAACTGCTGTTCAATTTTCTTTTTTTTAACAAATACATCAAGATAATTGTTGTTGTTGTTGTTGTTGTTGTTGTTGAATTGTACTAGCAGTGTATAGTATGGAACCTGGGTGGCTAAGGGTTAGTGTTGTGGTAGTAAGTAAAGCTGAAGCATTGGAACTGCTGTTCATTTTTCTTTTTTTTGCAAATACATCAAAATAGTTGTTGTTGTTGTTGTTGTTGTTGTTGAATTGCACTAGCATTGTATAGTTTGGAACCTGGGTGGCCAAGAGTAAGTGTTGTGGTAGCGTGGCCGAGCGGTCTAAGGCGCTGGATTAAGGCTCCAGTCTCTCCGGAGGCGTGGGTTCAAATCCCACCGCTGCCATATTGTTTTTTTTCAACCCCACTTCGGTCTTTTGAACTGCTGTAAAAGAAAATATTCCGTTCCATGGAATATTTGCATACACGCAAACATGTCAGCGCCAATGGTGTAGTGGTATCATACAAGTTTCCCATTCTTGTGACCTGGGTTCAATTCCCAGTTGGCGCAAGCTGATAAGGCAGCGTTTGTTTTTTCAAACCAATAATTACGTTAAAATTTTACAATTGTAGTAGTTGAATTGCGTTAGCTGCGTATAGTACGAAACCTGGGGGGCAGAAAGCTTGCAATGCGGTAGTGTGGCCGAGCGGTCTAAGGCGCTGGATTTAGGCTCCAGTCTCTCTGGAGGCGTGGATTCGAATCCCACCGCTGCCATATGGATTTTTTTCACCCCTGCCCCCTTTTCACAAGAAGCAACAGAAGGACTTGTGACTCCCTAGAGACGTAGTAACAAATGCCACGGCATGTTTCTTGGTACACCTATTCTATGGAAGTAAGCTGAAGCATTTGAACTGCTGTTCAATTTTCTTTTTTTTTAACAAATACATCAAGATAATTGTTGTTGTTGTTGTTGTTGTTGTTGTTGTTGTTGTTGAATTGTACTAGCAGTGTATAGTATGGAACCTGGGTGGCTAAGGGTTAGTGTTGTGGTAGTAAGTAACGCTGAAGCATTGGAACTGCTGTTCATTTTTCTTTTTTTTGCAAATACATCAAAATAGTTGTTGTTGTTGTTGTTGTTGAATTGCACTAACATTGTATAGTTTGGAACCTGGGTGGCCAAGAGTAAGTGTTGTGGTAGCGTGGCCGAGCGGTCTAAGGCGCTGGATTAAGGCTCCAGTCTCTCCGGAGGCGTGGGTTCAAATCCCACCGCTGCCATGTTGTTTTTTTTTCAACCCCACTTCGGTCTTTTGAACTGCTGTAAAAGAAAATATTCCGTTCCATGGAATATTTGCATACACGCAAACATGTCAGCGCCAATGGTGTAGTGGTATCATACAAGATTCCCATTCTTGTGACCTGGGTTCAATTCCCAGTTGGCGCAAGCTGATAAGGCAGCGTTTGTGTTTTCAAACCAATAATTACGTTAAAATTTTACAATTGTAGTAGTTGAATTGCGTTAGCGGCGTATAGTACGAAACCTGGGGGGCAGAAAGCTTGCAATGCGGTAGTGTGGCCGAGCGGTCTAAGGCGCTGGATTTAGGCTCCAGTTTCTCTGGAGGCGTGGGTTCGAATCCCACCGCTGCCATATGGATTTTTTTCACCCCTGCCCCGTTTTCACAAGAAGCAACAGAAGGACTTGTGACTCCCTAGAGACGTAGTAACAAATGCCACGGCATGTTTCTTGGTACACCTATTCTATGGAAGTAAGCTGAAGCATTTGAACTGCTGTTCAATTTTCTTTTTTTTTAACAAATACATCAAGATAATTGTTGTTGTTGTTGTTGAATTGTACTAGCAGTGTATAGTATGGAACCTGGGTGGCTAAGGGTTAGTGTTGTGGTAGTAAGTAAAGCTGAAGCATTGGAACTGCTGTTCATTTTTCTTTTTTTTGCAAATACATCAAAATAGTTGTTGTTGTTGTTGTTGTTGTTGTTGAATTGCACTAGCATTGTATAGTTTGGAACCTGGGTGGCCAAGAGTAAGTGTTGTGGTAGCGTGGCCGAGCGGTCTAAGGCGCTGGATTAAGGCTCCAGTCTCTCCGGAGGCGTGGGTTCAAATCCCACCGCTGCCATATTGTTTTTTTTTCAACCCCACTTCGGTCTTTTGAACTGCTGTAAAAGAAAATATTCCGTTCCATGGAATATTTGCATACACGCAAACATGTCAGCGCCAATGGTGTAGTGGTATCATACAAGATTCCCATTCTTGTGACCTGGGTTCAATTCCCAGTTGGCGCAAGCTGATAAGGCAGCGTTTGTGTTTTCAAACCAATAATTACGTTAAAATTTTACAATTGTAGTAGTTGAATTGCGTTAGCGGCGTATAGTACGAAACCTGGGGGGCAGAAAGCTTGCAATGCGGTAGTGTGGCCGAGCGGTCTAAGGCGCTGGATTTAGGCTCCAGTCTCTCTGGAGGCGTGGGTTCGAATCCCACCGCTGCCATATGGATTTTTTTCACCCCTGCCCCCTTTTCACAAGAAGCAACAGAAGGACTTGTGACTCCCTAGAGACGTAGTAACAAATGCCACGGCATGTTTCTTGGTACACCTATTCTATGGAAGTAAGCTGAAGCATTTGAACTGCTGTTCAATTTTCTTTTTTTTTAACAAATACATCAAGATAATTGTTGTTGTTGTTGTTGTTGTTGTTGTTGTTGAATTGTACTAGCAGTGTATAGTATGGAACCTGGGTGGCTAAGGGTTAGTGTTGTGGTAGTAAGTAACGCTGAAGCATTGGAACTGCTGTTCATTTTTCTTTTTTTTGCAAATACATCAAAATAGTTGTTGTTGTTGTTGTTGTTGAATTGCACTAACATTGTATAGTTTGGAACCTGGGTGGCCAAGAGTAAGTGTTGTGGTAGCGTGGCCGAGCGGTCTAAGGCGCTGGATTAAGGCTCCAGTCTCTCCGGAGGCGTGGGTTCAAATCCCACCGCTGCCATATTGTTTTTTTTTCAACCCCACTTCGGTCTTTTGAACTGCTGTAAAAGAAAATATTCCGTTCCATGGAATATTTGCATACACGCAAACATGTCAGCGCCAATGGTGTAGTGGTATCATACAAGATTCCCATTCTTGTGACCTGGGTTCAATTCCCAGTTGGCGCAAGCTGATAAGGCAGCGTTTGTGTTTTCAAACCAATAATTACGTTAAAATTTTACAATTGTAGTAGTTGAATTGCGTTAGCGGCGTATAGTACGAAACCTGGGGGGCAGAAAGCTTGCAATGCGGTAGTGTGGCCGAGCGGTCTAAGGCGCTGGATTTAGGCTCCAGTTTCTCTGGAGGCGTGGGTTCGAATCCCACCGCTGCCATATGGATTTTTTTCACCCCTGCCCCCTTTTCACAAGAAGCAACAGAAGGACTTGTGACTCCCTAGAGACGTAGTAACAAATGCCACGGCATGTTTCTTGGTACACCTATTCTATGGAAGTAAGCTGAAGCATTTGAACTGCTGTTCAATTTTCTTTTTTTTTAACAAATACATCAAGATAATTGTTGTTGTTGTTGTTGAATTGTACTAGCAGTGTATAGTATGGAACCTGGGTGGCTAAGGGTTAGTGTTGTGGTAGTAAGTAAAGCTGAAGCATTGGAACTGCTGTTCATTTTTCTTTTTTTTGCAAATACATCAAAATAGTTGTTGTTGTTGTTGTTGTTGTTGTTGAATTGCACTAGCATTGTATAGTTTGGAACCTGGGTGGCCAAGAGTAAGTGTTGTGGTAGCGTGGCCGAGCGGTCTAAGGCGCTGGATTAAGGCTCCAGTCTCTCCGGAGGCGTGGGTTCAAATCCCACCGCTGCCATATTGTTTTTTTTTCAACCCCACTTCGGTCTTTTGAACTGCTGTAAAAGAAAATATTCCGTTCCATGGAATATTTGCATACACGCAAACATGTCAGCGCCAATGGTGTAGTGGTATCATACAAGATTCCCATTCTTGTGACCTGGGTTCAATTCCCAGTTGGCGCAAGCTGATAAGGCAGCGTTTGTGTTTTCAAACCAATAATTACGTTAAAATTTTACAATTGTAGTAGTTGAATTGCGTTAGCGGCGTATAGTACGAAACCTGGGGGGCAGAAAGCTTGCAATGCGGTAGTGTGGCCGAGCGGTTTAAGGCGCTGGATTTAGGCTCCAGTCTCTCTGGAGGCGTGGGTTCGAATCCCACCGCTGCCATATGGATTTTTTTCACCCCTGCCCCCTTTTCACAAGAAGCAACAGAAGGACTTGTGACTCCCTAGAGACGTAGTAACAAATGCCACGGCATGTTTCTTGGTACACCTATTCTATGGAAGTAAGCTGAAGCATTTGAACTGCTGTTCAATTTTCTTTTTTTTTAACAAATACATCAAGATAATTGTTGTTGTTGTTGTTGTTGAATTGTACTAGCAGTGTATAGTATGGAACCTGGGTGGCTAAGGGTTAGTGTTGTGGTAGTAAGTAAAGCTGAAGCATTGGAACTGCTGTTCATTTTTCTTTTTTTTGCAAATACATCAAAATAGTTGTTGTTGTTGTTGTTGTTGAATTGCACTAGCATTGTATAGTTTGGAACCTGGGTGGCCAAGAGTAAGTGTTGTGGTAGCGTGGCCGAGCGGTCTAAGGCGCTGGATTAAGGCTCCAGTCTTTCCGGAGGCGTGGGTTCAAATCCCACCGCTGCCATATTGTTTTTTTTTCAACCCCACTTCGGTCTTTTGAACTGCTGTAAAAGAAAATATTCCGTTCCATGGAATATTTGCATACACGCAAACATGTCAGCGCCAATGGTGTAGTGGTATCATACAAGCTTCCCATTCTTGTGACCTGGGTTCAATTCCCAGTTGGCGCAAGCTGATAAGGCAGCGTTTGTGTTTTCAAACCAATAATTACGTTAAAATTTTACAATTGTAGTAGTTGAATTGCGTTAGCGGCGTATAGTACGAAACCTGGGGGGCAGAAAGCTTGCAATGCGGTAGTGTGGCCGAGCGGTCTAAGGCGCTGGAATTAGGCTCCAGTCTCTCTGGAGGCGTGGGTTCGAATCCCACCGCTGCCATATGGATTTTTTTCACCCCTGCCCCCTTTTCACAAGAAGCAACAGAAGGACTTGTGACTCCCTAGAGACGTAGTAACAAATGCCACGGCATGTTTCTTGGTACACCTATTCTATGGAAGTAAGCTGAAGCATTTGAACTGCTGTTCAATTTTCTTTTTTTTTAACAAATACATCAACATAATTGTTGTTGTTGTTGTTGTTGAATTGTACTAGCAGTGTATAGTATGGAACCTGGGTGGCTAAGGGTTAGTGTTGTGGTAGTAAGTAAAGCTGAAGCATTGGAACTGCTGTTCATTTTTCTTTTTTTTGCAAATACATCAAAATAGTTGTTGTTGTTGTTGTTGTTGAATTGCACTAGCATTGTATAGTTTGGAACCTGGGTGGCCAAGAGTAAGTGTTGTGGTAGCGTGGCCGAGCGGTCTAAGGCGCTGGATTAAGGCTCCAGTCTCTCCGGAGGCGTGGGTTCAAATCCCACCGCTGCCATATTGTTTTTTTTTCAACCCCACTTCGGTCTTTTGAACTGCTGTAAAAGAAAATGTTCCGTTCCATGGAATATTTGCATACACGCAAACATGTCAGCGCCAATGGTGTAGTGGTATCATACAAGATTCCCATTCTTGTGACCTGGGTTCAATTCCCAGTTGGCGCAAGCTGATAAGGCAGCGTTTGTGTTTTCAAACCAATAATTACGTTAAAACTTTACAATTGTAGTAGTTGAATTGCGTTAGCGGCGTATAGTACGAAACCTGGGGGGCAGAAAGCTTGCAATGCGGTAGTGTGGCCGAGCGGTCTAAGGCGCTGGATTTAGGCTCCAGTCTCTCTGGAGGCGTGGATTCGAATCCCACCGCTGCCATATGGATTTTTTTCACCCCTGCCCCCTTTTCACAAGAAGCAACAGAAGGACTTGTGACTCCCTAGAGACGTAGTAACAAATGCCACGGCATGTTTCTTGGTACACCTATTCTATGGAAGTAAGCTGAAGCATTTGAACTGCTGTTCAATTTTCTTTTTTTTTAACAAATACATCAAGATAATTGTTGTTGTTGTTGTTGAATTGTACTAGCAGTGTATAGTATGGAACCTGGGTGGCTAAGGGTTAGTGTTGTGGTAGTAAGTAAAGCTGAAGCATTGGAACTGCTGTTCATTTTTCTTTTTTTTGCAAATACATCAAAATAGTTGTTGTTGTTGTTGTTGTTGTTGTTGTTGAATTGCACTAGCATTGTATACTTTGGAACCTGGGTGGCCAAGAGTAAGTGTTGTGGTAGCGTGGCCGAGCGGTCTAAGGCGCTGGATTAAGGCTCCAGTCTCTCCGGAGGCGTGGGTTCAAATCCCACTGCTGCCATATTGTTTTTTTTTCAACCCCACTTCGGTCTTTTGAACTGCTGTAAAAGAAAATATTCCGTTCCATGGAATATTTGCATACACACAAACATGTCAGCGCCAATGGTGTAGTGGTATCATACAAGATTCCCATTCTTGTGACCTGGGTTCAATTCCCAGTTGGCGCAAGCTGATAAGGCAGCGTTTGTGTTTTCAAACCAATAATTACGTTAAAATTTTACAATTGTAGTAGTTGAATTGCGTTAGCGGCGTATAGTACGAAACCTGGGGGGCAGAAAGCTTGCAATGCGGTAGTGTGGCCGAGCGGTCTAAGGCGCTGGATTTAGGCTCCAGTCTCTCTGGAGGCGTGGATTCGAATCCCACCGCTGCCATATGGATTTTTTTCACCCCTGCCCCCTTTTCACAAGAAGCAACAGAAGGACTTGTGACTCCCTAGAGACGTAGTAACAAATGCCACGGCATGTTTCTTGGTACACCTATTCTATGGAAGTAAGCTGAAGCATTTGAACTGCTGTTCAATTTTCTTTTTTTTTAACAAATACATCAAGATAATTGTTGTTGTTGTTGTTGAATTGTACTAGCAGTGTATAGTATGGAACCTGGGTGGCTAAGGGTTAGTGTTGTGGTAGTAAGTAAAGCTGAAGCATTGGAACTGCTGTTCATTTTTCTTTTTTTTGCAAATACATCAAAATAGTTGTTGTTGTTGTTGTTGTTGTTGTTGAATTGCACTAGCATTGTATACTTTGGAACCTGGGTGGCCAAGAGTAAGTGTTGTGGTAGCGTGGCCGAGCGGTCTAAGGCGCTGGTTTAAGGCTCCAGTCTCTCCGGAGGCGTGGGTTCAAATCCCACCGCTGCCATATTGTTTTTTTTTCAACCCCACTTCGGTCTTTTGAACTGCTGTAAAAGAAAATGTTCCGTTCCATGGAATATTTGCATACACGCAAACATGTCAGCGCCAATGGTGTAGTGGTATCATACAAGATTCCCATTCTTGTGACCTGGGTTCAATTCCCAGTTGGCGCAAGCTGATAAGGCAGCGTTTGTGTTTTCAAACCAATAATTACGTTAAAATTTTACAATTGTAGTAGTTGAATTGCGTTAGCGGCGTATAGTACGAAACCTGGGGGGCAGAAAGCTTGCAATGCGGTAGTGTGGCCGAGCGGTCTAAGGTGCTGGATTTAGGCTCCAGTCTCTCTGGAGGCGTGGGTTCGAATCCCACCGCTGCCATATGGATTTTTTTCACCCCTGCCCCCTTTTCACAAGAAGCAACAGAAGGACTTGTGACTCCCTAGAGACGTAGTAACAAATGCCACGGCATGTTTCTTGGTACACCTATTCTATGGAAGTAAGCTGAAGCATTTGAACTGCTGTTCAATTTTCTTTTTTTTTAACAAATACATCAAGATAATTGTTGTTGTTGTTGTTGAATTGTACTAGCAGTGTATAGTATGGAACCTGGGTGGCTAAGGGTTAGTGTTGTGGTAGTAAGTAAAGCTGAAGCATTGGAACTGCTGTTCATTTTTCTTTTTTTTGCAAATACATCAAAATAGTTGTTGTTGTTGTTGTTGTTGAATTGCACTAGCATTGTATAGTTTGGAACCTGGGTGGCCAAGAGTAAGTGTTGTGGTAGCGTGGCCGAGCGGTCTAAGGCGCTGGATTAAGGCTCCAGTCTCTCCGGAGGCGTGATTTCAAATCCCACCGCTGCCATATTGTTTTTTTTTCAACCCCACTTCGGTCTTTTGAACTGCTGTAAAAGAAAATGTTCCGTTCCATGGAATATTTGCATACACGCAAACATGTCAGCGCCAATGGTATAGTGGTATCATACAAGATTCCCATTCTTGTGACCTGGGTTTAATTCCCAGTTGGCGCAAGCTGATAAGGCAGCGTTTGTGTTTTCAAACCAATAATTACGTTAAAATTTTACAATTGTAGTAGTTGAATTGCGTTAGCGGCGTATAGTACGAAACCTGGGGGGCAGAAAGCTTGCAATGCGGTAGTGTGGCCGAGCGGTCTAAGGCGCTGGATTTAGGCTCCAGTCTCTCTGGAGGCGTGGGTTCGAATCCCACCGCTGCCATATGGATTTTTTTCACCCCTGCCCCCTTTTCACAAGAAGCAACAGAAGGACTTGTGATTCCCTAGAGACGTAGTAACAAATGCCACGGCATGTTTCTTGGTACACCTATTCTATGGAAGTAAGCTGAAGCATTTGAACTGCTGTTCAATTTTCTTTTTTTTTAACAAATACATCAAGATAATTGTTGTTGTTGTTGTTGAATTGTACTAGCAGTGTATAGTATGGAACCTGGGTGGCTAAGGGTTAGTGTTGTGGTAGTAAGTAAAGCTGAAGCATTGGAACTGCTGTTCATTTTTCTTTTTTTTGCAAATACATCAAAATCGTTGTTGTTGTTGTTGTTGTTGAATTGCACTAGCATTGTATAGTTTGGAACCTGGGTGGCCAAGAGTAAGTGTTGTGGTAGCGTGGCCGAGCGGTCTAAGGCGCTGGATTAAGGCTCCAGTCTCTCCGGAGGCGTGATTTCAAATCCCACCGCTGCCATATTGTTTTTTTTTCAACCCCACTTCGGTCTTTTGAACTGCTGTAAAAGAAAATGTTCCGTTCCATGGAATATTTGCATACACGCAAACATGTCAGCGCCAATGGTATAGTGGTATCATACAAGATTCCCATTCTTGTGACCTGGGTTTAATTCCCAGTTGGCGCAAGCTGATAAGGCAGCGTTTGTGTTTTCAAACCAATAATTACGTTAAAATTTTACAATTGTAGTAGTTGAATTGCGTTAGCGGCGTATAGTACGTAACCTGGGGGGCAGAAAGCTTGCAATGCGGTAGTGTGGCCGAGCGGTCTAAGGCGCTGGATTTAGGCTCCAGTCTCTCTGGAGGCGTGGATTCGAATCCCACCGCTGCCATATGGATTTTTTTCACCCCTGCCCCCTTTTCACAAGAAGCAACAGAAGGACTTGTGACTCCCTAGAGACGTAGTAACAAATGCCACGGCATGTTTCTTGGTACACCTATTCTATGGAAGTAAGCTGAAGCATTTGAACTGCTGTTCAATTTTCTTTTTTTTTAACAAATACATCAAGATAATTGTTGTTGTTGTTGTTGTTGAATTGTACTAGCAGTGTATAGTATGGAACCTGGGTGGCTAAGGGTTAGTGTTGTGGTAGTAAGTAAAGCTGAAGCATTGGAACTGCTGTTCATTTTTCTTTTTTTTGCAAATACATCAAAATAGTTGTTGTTGTTGTTGTTGTTGTTGTTGAATTGCACTAGCATTGTATAGTTTGGAACCTGGGTGGCCAAGAGTAAGTGTTGTGGTAGCGTGGCCGAGCGGTCTAAGGCGCTGGATTAAGGCTCCATTCTCTCCGGAGGCGTGGGTTCAAATCCCACCGCTGCCATATTGTTTTTTTTTCAACCCCACTTCGGTCTTTTGAACTGCTGTAAAAGAAAATATTCCGTTCCATGGAATATTTGCATACACGCAAACATGTCAGCGCCAATGGTGTAGTGGTATCATACAAGATTCCCATTCTTGTGACCTGGGTTCAATTCCCAGTTGGCGCAAGCTGATAAGGCAGCGTTTGTGTTTTCAAACCAATAATTACGTTAAAATTTTACAATTGTAGTAGTTGAATTGCGTTAGCGGCGTATAGTACGAAACCTGGGGGGCAGAAAGCTTGCAATGCGGTAGTGTGGCCGAGCGGTCTAAGGTGCTGGATTTAGGCTCCAGTCTCTTTGGAGGCGTGGGTTCAAATCCCACCGCTGCCATATGGATTTTTTTCACCCCTGCCCCCTTTTCACAAGAAGCAACAGAAGGACTTGTGACTCCCTAGAGACGTAGTAACAAATGCCACGGCATGTTTCTTGGTACACCTATTCTATGGAAGTAAGCTGAAGCATTTGAACTGCTGTTCAATTTTCTTTTTTTTTAACAAATACATCATGATAATTGTTGTTGTTGTTGTTGTTGTTGTTGTTGTTGTTCTTGTTGAATTGTACTAGCAGTGTATAGTATGGAACCTGGGTGGCTAAGGGTTAGTGTTGTGGTAGTAAGTAAAGCTGAAGCATTGGAACTGCTGTTCATTTTTCTTTTTTTTGCAAATACATCAAAATAGTTGTTGTTGTTGTTGTTGTTGAATTGCACTAGCATTGTATAGTTTGGAACCTGGGTGGCCAAGAGTAAGTGTTGTGGTAGCGTGGCCGAGCGGTCTAAGGCGCTGGATTAAGGCTCCAGTCTCTCCGGAGGCGTGGGTTCAAATCCCACCGCTGCCATATTGTTTTTTTTTCAACCCCACTTCGGTCTTTTGAACTGATGTAAAAGAAAATGTTCCGTTCCATGGAATATTTGCATACACGCAAACATGTCAGCGCCAATGGTGTAGTGGTATCATACAAGATTCCCATTCTTGTGACCTGGGTTCAATTCCCAGTTGGCGCAAGCTGATAAGGCAGCGTTTGTGTTTTCAAACCAATAATTACGTTAAAATTTTACAATTGTAGTAGTTGAATTGCGTTAGCGGCGTATAGTACGTAACCTGGGGGGCAGAAAGCTTGCAATGCGGTAGTGTGGCCGAGCGGTCTAAGGCGCTGGATTTAGGCTCCAGGCTCTCTGGAGGCGTGGATTCGAATCCCACCGCTGCCATATGGATTTTTTTCACCCCTGCCCCCTTTTCACAAGAAGCAACAGAAGGACTTGTGACTCCCTAGAGACGTAGTAACAAATGCCACGGCATGTTTCTTGGTACACCTATTCTATGGAAGTAAGCTGAAGCATTTGAACTGCTGTTCAATTTTCTTTTTTTTTTAACAAATACATCAAGATAATTGTTGTTGTTGTTGTTGTTGTTGTTGTTGAATTGTACTAGCAGTGTATAGTATGGAACCTGGGTGGCTAAGGGTTAGTGTTGTGGTAGTAAGTAAAGCTGAAGCATTGGAACTGCTGTTCATTTTTCTTTTTTTTGCAAATACATCAAAATAGTTGTTGTTGTTGTTGTTGTTGTTGTTGAATTGCACTAGCATTGTATAGTTTGGAACCTGGGTGGCCAAGAGTAAGTGTTGTGGTAGCGTGGCCGAGCGGTCTAAGGCGCTGGATTAAGGCTCCAGTCTCTCCGGAGGCGTGGGTTCAAATCCCACCGCTGCCATATTGTTTTTTTTTCAACCCCACTTCGGTCTTTTGAACTGCTGTAAAAGAAAATATTCCGTTCCATGGAATATTTGCATACACGCAAACATGTCAGCGCCAATGGTGTAGTGGTATCATACAAGATTCCCATTCTTGTGACCTGGGTTCAATTCCCAGTTGGCGCAAGCTGATAAGGCAGCGTTTGTGTTTTCAAACCAATAATTACGTTAAAATTTTACAATTGTAGTAGTTGAATTGCGTTAGCGGCGTATAGTACGAAACCTGGGGGGCAGAAAGCTTGCAATGCGGTAGTGTGGCCGAGCGGTCTAAGGCGCTGGATTTAGGCTCCAGCCTCTCTGGAGGCGTGGGTTCGAATCCCACCGCTGCCATATGGATTTTTTTCACCCCTGCCCCCTTTTCACAAGAAGCAACAGAAGGACTTGTGACTCCCTAGAGACGTAGTAACAAATGCCACGGCATGTTTCTTGGTACACCTATTCTATGGAAGTAAGCTGTAGCATTTGAACTGCTGTTCAATTTTCTTTTTTTTTAACAAATACATCAAGATGATTTCCATTACACGAGAGTAGATGTTAAAACTTCATGCTGATTTGAACTCGGCTCTCGCCAAGATAAGCACCAACTAAGACGTAGCTTTACGTAGTAGTAAACTAATGTGATCCATATGTGTCTCCCTCCATTTACGTTTCCTTCCATATGATGATGTAGATATCCTTCTGTCTGGTGTTAATGGCTGAAGTGTAATGCTGGCTCCAGGGATCAGCTTATTTTGCCTCCCTGGCGCATCAGCACACACAACGGCTGCGATGCTGGCTCCGGGGATCAACCAAAGTGCGGCCTCCCCAGCGCATCAGCATGACAACCGTCTGGATTGAGCTAAGTAGGGTACATCTCTGGGGTTTTCAAGTGGGCACCTTCCATCCTCAGTGTTTCGTCGACTAGCCCACGACACCTCAAGAGGGCTCGACGGTGATTCTGGCGTCCCAGCATCACCCCCCTCCGTCCCCCACTCAACTCAGCCCAGCTTACTTACCTGTCCCCAGCCAGAATCTTTCCGTCTCAACCACAGCCAGTTGCTGCTCCTCTCTGCTGCTTCAGATAAGTTCTTCACTGTGCGACGCAACTCTTGGCCACTGAATCCGACGTCTCTGAGAAACCGGGTTGTAGAGTGTGCCACAAATCCTCGACAACCCACTTCCACTGGGTAAACCCGAACTCTCCATCCTCGCTGTTCCGCTTCAGTGGCTAGTTGAGCATACCGCAGTTTCTTCCTCTCATACGCCTCATCTACAGCATCCTCCCATGGCACTGTTAACTCTACCAGGTGAACAAGGCGTGCTGATCCAGACCACAAGACAATATCTGGTCGAAGGTTAGTGGTGGCAATCTCAGGTGGAAAAATAAGCCGTTGACCAACATCTGCCAGCATTTTCCAGTCTCTAGCAGCTTCCAGTTGTCCTGGGCGAGGATTGGTTTTAACACCTTTTCTTGGTGGTTGCTCTCCTGGGCGGAGGAATGTTGTCTTTTGTGTGTAATGTTTTGATGGAACAGGTGGCAACTTATTGGTCATGTTACGCTTGTCTTCCAATGCTAAGGCCAAACATCGCAGCACCTGGTCATGGCGCCAAGTAAACCGTCCTTGGCTAAGAGCCACCTTACATCCTGTCAAAATGTGCCTTAATGTTGCAGGTGATGAACACAAAGGACATGAGGGATCCTCTCCTACCCAGAGGTTTAGGTTCTGTGGTGATGGGAGAACATCATATGTTGACCTGATGAGGAAACTGATCCTGCTCTGTTCCATTGACCATAGGTCTTGCCAGCCAATCTTGCGTTGTTCCACACTCTCCCATCTCATCCATTCTCCCTGTTTGGCCTGGAAATGGCCTTTATACACCTCATCCTCTCCTCCTGCTTTTGCACCTCGTTGACTACCATCTTCCTCCTTTGAGCTGGGGCCGCCTTGTGCCATGTAGGAGGAGTTGAACTGAAACCAAGACCCCCTCTTCCATGCTGAACTTGCCCCATGATATCACCAATTCGAAGGGCAGCCTTTGCATCTTCCACAGCTTTCTTTGCCGCCCACTTTCTTCCAGTTTTCAACACAGGTGCTGCCTCCCTTACGCATTTATCGCGTGACTCTACTAATGTCATTTCCAGTCTGACCTTGGCGCACTTAAACTCCTCGGTTAGAGCAGAGACTGGTAGCTGCAGTATTCCTTTACCATAAAGTCCCACTCTGCTGAGGCAGCGTGGAACTCCCAACCATTTCCTGATGTATGAACTGATTAAAGCTTCCAGCTTCTCTACTGTTGTCAAAGAAACCTCGTACACAGTCAGTGGCCACAGCAACCTCGGCAGTAGACCAAACTGAAAGCACCAGAGTTTTAGTTTACCTGGTAGAGCGCAGCTGTCTATGCTCTTCAACCCTTCCACTGCTTGTTGTCTAACTTCTCCCACACGAACTGTGTCCTTTAGATCCCCGTCGTACCATCTCCCAAGACTCTTCACTGGCTTCTCAGACACTGTTGGTATTGCCTCACCATTAATGAAGAATGTTTTATCTACTACTTTGCCTTTAATTATAGAGATGCTCCTTGATTTAGTGGGCTTGAATTGCATTCGTGCCCATTCAATGTTATTGGTTAATTTGCCCAATAATCGATTAGTGCAGGCTACTGTTGTAGTCATGGTTGTCATGTCATCCATGTATGCTCGAATTGGTGGTAGTCGCATTCCAGAAGCCAAGCGCTCTCCTCCTACTACCCATTTTGATGCCCTAATGATTACTTCCATTGCCATGGTAAAAGCCAGTGGAGAAATGGTGCATCCTGCCATTATTCCAACCTCTAGGCATTGCCATGTAGTGCTGAATTCTGAAGTTGAAAAACTGAATTGCAAATCTCCAAAATAGGCTTTCACTAAATTTGTTATTGTCATCGGTACACTGAAAAAATCAAATGCTGCCCAAAGTAGTTCATGTGGCACTGAACCATATGCATTAGCCAAATCCAGGAATGTCACATGGAGCTCCTTCCTCTCCTTTTTAGCTGATTGAATTTGTTGCCAGATCACATTGATGTGTTCTAAGCAACCTGGGAAACCTGGAATGCCCGCTTTTTGTATTGAAGTGTCAATGAAGCAGTTCTTTAATAGGTAAGCTGACAATCTCTGAGCAATAATGCTGAAGAAAATCTTGCCTTCTACGTTTAATAGGGAAATGGGACGAAACTGACTGATGCTTGTAGAATCTTTTTCTTTAGGTATAAAGACTCCACCTGCTCGGCGCCAAGCTCTTGGTACAACCTGTTTTTCCCATGCCACTTTCATCAATTTCCACAGAATTCGTAGAACTCCTGAAGCACTCTTGTACACTCTGTACGGAACTCCATTAGGCCCTGGAGATGATGAAGCCCTTGCTTTTTTCACAGCTTGCTCTATTTCTTTCCACTTAGGTGCACAGTCCTCCATTTGGTATTCTGGTGGATTGATAGGTGGGATGTCTGACGGAACTGACATAGGCTCCTGCCTTTTTGAATCTGTATGTGTTTCCTCCAAATATCTCTCCAGCTCAACCTTAGATGCTTTTAGTGTGCCATTCTTCTCACTGGTGAATAACTTCTTTACAAATTTGAATGGGTCTTTATAAAAGTTCGCTCTCGCACGCTCCTTCTTTTTGTAGCGTTTCCGTAGGCGCTCAGCTCTGCGCAATGTTGCAAGCTTATCTTTTATGACCCTTTGTAAGAGATTGAGTCCCTCCTTCTGACTTTGTTCTGCTCTTCTCCATTGGTTCCTCAGCTGTCTCCTTTCTCTAACTAAGCGTTCAATCTCCTGCTGCCGTCTAGACTTTCCAGGAATAGTCTGTACTTTTTCCTTCCTTTTTTTAACTCCAAACCTCTCACTTCCATATGCGTAGATGATGTCCCCAAATTTATCCAGCTTCTTTTCAACTGTTCCACTTAATCTTTCCAATGCAACGCAGAGATCTGTGTTTACTGTGTCCCATGCAGTTTTCTCA
This sequence comes from Acipenser ruthenus, assembly GCF_902713425.1. Taxonomy (NCBI): domain Eukaryota; kingdom Metazoa; phylum Chordata; class Actinopteri; order Acipenseriformes; family Acipenseridae; genus Acipenser; species Acipenser ruthenus. The sequence goes on from NC_081236.1 coordinate 4,101,642, forward strand.
CAAGCTCTTGGCCATTTAACTCCAGGCTTGTGCCCGTTGAGGTTCTTTTCTCTCTTATGCTGGTTTGTCTGACCGGGTTCACAAGGATCATTAGGTTCATCACTAACTGTGTCCATGCAAGTCCTCCTCACATCTATGACAGGGGTGCTGATATCCTGCGAACTGTGGTTTGCTTCCTGTCGCTGGATTTCATTCGACTGACTTGACTGACTTCGTAAGAAGTACTGATCAATGCGAGGCCCTTGTCCCTTCTCCCTCAAGCATTTCATTCTCCCTTGATGAATCTTCAAACCCCTGACCGTTGTCACCTTGCTCCAGCCGCAGACACAAACCTGGAGTTCCATGTCTTTGTTAACTGCAGATCTTGAACTAGTCTTTTGTGAAGTACTCTCCATACTCATATCCGTTTCCGTTCCTAAGTCGTTAACCGTGTTGTCCAACGTTGAGTCATCTTCCGCCCCCGCTCTCGCAGACTCTAGGGGTATTTTTCTCTTTAATTTCTTAGAAGCCTTGGGCGGGTGTCTCCAGCATCCTGTAAACACAGAGCTGGATACTGCCGACAAGGGTAGCTAACCCTTACCAGCCCCAGTGGGGTCTCTTTCCTCCTGTCAGCTGTCTCTCCAGGCTGTCACAAGGTCTTTCCCTTGTTGCCAGCTGCACTATTCACAGCAGTCACTGGACGTATCCAGATCTTCATGATTTCCATTACACGAGATAATTGTTGTTGTTGTTGTTGTTGTTGTTGTTGTTGAATTGTACTAGCAGTGTATAGTATGGAACCTGGGTGGCTAAGGGTTAGTGTTGTGGTAGTAAGTAAAGCTGAAGCATTGGAACTGCTGTTCATTTTTCTTTTTTTTGCAAATACATCAAAATAGTTGTTGTTGTTGTTGTTGTTGTTGTTGTTGAATTGCACTAGCATTGTATAGTTTGGAACCTGGGTGGCCAAGAGTAAGTGTTGTGGTAGCGTGGCCGAGCGGTCTAAGGCGCTGGATTAAGGCTCCAGTCTCTCCGGAGGCGTGGGTTCAAATCCCACCGCTGCCATATGGATTTTTTTCACCCCTGTCCCCTTTTCACAAGAAGCAACAGAAGGACTTGTGACTCCCTAGAGACGTAGTAACAAATGCCACGGCATGTTTCTTGGTACACCTATTCTATGGAAGTAAGCTGAAGCATTTGAACTTCTGTTCAATTTTCTTTTTTTTTACAAATACATCAAGATAATTGTTGTTGTTGTTGTTGAATTGTACTAGCAGTGTATAGTATGGAACCTGGGTGGCAAAGGGTTAGTGTGTGGTAGTAAGTAAGCTGAAGCATTTGAACTGCTGTTCATTTTTCTTTTTTTTTGCAAATACATCAAAATAGTTGTTGTTGTTGTTGTTCTTGTTGTTGTTGTTGTTGTTGTTGAATTGCACTAGCATTGTATAGTTTGGAACCTGGGTGGCCAAGCGATAGTGTTGTGGTAGCGTGGCCGAGCGGTCTAAGGCGCTGGATTAAGGCTCCAGTCTCTCCGGAGGCGTGGGTTCAAATCCCACCGCTGCCATATTGTTTTTTTTTCAACCCCACTTCGGTCTTTTGAACTGCTGTAAAAGAAAATGTTCCGTTCCATGGAATATTTGCATACACGCAAACATGTCAGCGCCAATGGTGTAGTGGTATCATACAAGATTCCCATTCTTGTGCCCTGGGTTCAATTCCCAGTTGGCGCAAGCTGATAAGGCAGCGTTTGTGATTTCAAACCAATAATTACGTTAAAATTTTACAATTGTAGTAGTTGAATTCCTTTAGCAGCGTATAGTATGAAACCTGGGGGGCAGAAAGCTTGCAATGCGGTAGTGTGGCCGAGCGGTCTAAGGCGCTGGATTTAGGCTCCAGTCTCTCTGGAGGCGTGGGTTCGAATCCCACCGCTGCCATATGGATTTTTTTCACCCCTGCCCCCTTTTCACAAGAAGCAACAGAAGGACTTGTGACTCCCTAGAGACGTAGTAACAAATGCCACGGCATGTTTCTTGGTACACCTATTCTATGGAAGTAAGCTGAAGCATTTGAACTGCTGTTCAATTTTCTTTTTTTTTTACAAATACATCAAGATAATTGTTGTTGTTGTTGTTGAATTGTACTAGCAGTGTATAGTATGGAACCTGGGTGGCTAAGGGTTAGTGTTGTGGTATTAAGTAAGCTGAAGCATTTGAACTGCTGTTCATTTTTCTTTTTTTTGCAAATACATCAAGATAATTGTTGTTGTTGTTGTTGCTGTTGAATTGTACTAGCAGTGTATAGTATGGAACCTGGGTGGCTAAGGGTTAGTGTTGTGGTAGTAAGTAAGCTGAAGCATTTGAACTGCTGTTCATTTTTCTTTTTTTTGCAAATACATCAAAATATTATTATTATTATTATTTATTTCTTAGCAGACGCCCTTATCCAGGGCGACTTACAATCGCAAGCAAATACAAATACATTCAAGTGTTACAATATAAGTCATACAATAAGAACAAGAAATACAATAATTCTCAAGTGTGACAAACCACAATTCAATAATACAGCAGATAATAGTGAAAGTTACATCAGGATATGATTAAATAGTGATAGTTACATCAGGATATGATTAAGTACAAAATACTACAGATTAAACACTTGGCAGATTACAATATTCTGAGGTACAGGATTAAATGCAGTAAAATAGGGGGCAGATAAGAGCAAAATAAAGCATATTTAAATGAAGGGTGATAGTGTCCCAGGATACAACAGAGGAGTTCTACAGGTGCTGTTTGAAGAGGTGAGTCTTAAGGAGGCGCCGGAATGTGGTCAGGGACTGGGCAGTCCTGACATCTGTAGGAAGGTCGTTCCACCACTGCGGAGCAAGGGTGGAGAAGGAGCGGGCTCGGGAGGCAGGGGAGCGTAGCGGAGGTAGAGCCAGTCTTCTAGTGCAGGCGGAGCGGAGAGGTCGAGTGGGGGTGTAGGGAGTGATGAGGGTCTGGAGGTAGCTGGGTGCAGTCTGATCAAGGCATCTGTAGGCTAGTACAAGAGTCTTGAACTGGATGCGAGCGGTGATCGGGAGCCAGTGGAGCGAGCTGAGTAGTGGAGTAGCGTGGGCGAAGCGAGGTAGAGAGAACACCAGGCGAGCAGCAGAGTTCTGGATGAGCTGGAGCGGACGGGTGGCGGACGCAGGGAGGCCAGCCAGGAGGGAGTTGCAGTAGTCTAGGCGGGAGAGTACCAGGGCCTGGACCAGGAGCTGGGTAGCATAGTTGGTGAGGAAGGGTCGGATTCTTCGGATGTTGCTCAGGAAGAATCTGCAAGTGCGTGCCAGAGTGGAGATGTGCTGGGAATAAGAGAGGCAGGGGTCCAGGGTGACTCCAAGGTTCTTAGCTGAGGAAGAGGGAGAGAGTGTGGTAGATTCCAGAGGAACAGAGATAGAGAGATCAGAGGAGGGGGAGGAGGAGGGAAAGAAAAGGAGGTCAGATTTAGAGAGGTTGAGTTTGAGGTGATGCAAGTGCATCCAGGAGGAAATAGCAGACAGACAGGTAGAGATACGGGAGGAGATGGTGGAGTCAGAGGTGGGGAAGGAGAGGAAAATCTGAGCATCATCAGCATAGAAATGGTATGAGAAACCATAGGATGCGATGAGGGGGCCCAGGGAGCGGGTGTAGAGACAGAACAGGAGAGGACCCAAGACTGACCCTTGGGGGACTCCTGTTAAGAGAGGGTGAGGTGTGGAGGTTGCTCCACGCCAGGTTACCTGGTAAGTGCGGTTGGAGAGGTAGGAGGAGAACCAGGCCAGAGCAGTGCCAGAGATCCCCAGGTCAGCAAGAGATGATAGTAGAATAGAGTGATCAACAGTGTCAAAGGCAGCAGAGAGGTCGAGGAGAATTAGGACAGAGGAGAGAGAGGCAGCTCGGGCACATTTAAGTGAGTTGGTGACAGACAGGAGGGCGGTTTCAGTAGAGTGAGCAGAGCGGAAGCCAGATTGGAGAGGGTCAAGCAGAGAGTGGTTGGACAGGTTGGACAGTGCATGGTCCCAACAGCTCGTCGAACAATACCTATCACCTTCGTACCGCAGTTGGACAGGTTGGACAGTGCATGGTCACAACAGCTCGTCGAACAATACCTATCACCTTCGTACCGCACACGGGTCCCACTGACCCCGTACGGGGTCCCAGCAACTCTGTAAATAATACCTGCCACCTTCCCACCAAGCGCACTGACCCAGCGACCCCGTGTGCGGTCCCAGCAGCTTGGGAAACAAAATCTGCCACCTTCCCATGGAGCACACGGACCCCAGCCACCCCGAGCGGGGTCCTAGCAGCTCGGGAAACAATACCTGCCACCTTTCCATCGAGGGCACATGCCCCAGCGACCCCCGTGCCAGGTCCCAGTAGATCGGGAAACAATACCAGCAACCTTCCCACCTAGTGCACAGACCACAGCGAAACCATGCGAGATCCCAACAGCTTGCTAACAATACCTGCCACCTTCCCACTTAGCGCACAGACCGCAGCGAACACATGCAAGATCCCAGCAGTTTGCTAACAATACCTGCCACCTTCCCACCGTGTGCACTGACTCCAGCGACCCCATGTGGGATCACAGCAACTCAGGAAACAATACCTACCACCTTCCCACCACGCGCATGGGCCCCAGCGACCCCGTGCGGGGTCCTAACAGCTTGCCAAATGGTCCATGGCGCCTCGCCAGCGTGCAGACAGGCCCCAGTGACCCCACTCGTGGTCACAGAGACTTGCCAAATGCTGCCTGACATCTCACCGTGGTCCTAACTGTTCGACCAATGATACCTGCCACTTTCCCACCGCGCGCACAGGACCCAGTGATTCTGTGCTGGGTCCCAGTGGTTCGCCAAACGGTCCCTGGCATCTGGCCAGCATGAGCACGGGCCCCAGCGAACCCGCACAGCTAGCCAAACGATACCTGCCAAATTCCCACCGGGCGCACAGGCCCCAGCGACCGCGACCTGGGTCATAACTGCTCGCCAAACGATACCTGCCACATTATCACAGCGCGCACTGGCCCCAGCGACCACGTGCGGGGTCCCAGCAGCTTGCTAAATGATACCTGTCACCTTCAAACTGCACACACAGGCCCCAGCGACCCTGTGCTGGGTTCCAGCGGTTCGCCAAACTGTCCCTGGAGTCTGGCCAGTGTGTGCACAGGCGCCAGAGAACCAGCGCGTCTTCCCAGCAGCTCGCCAAACGATACCTGTCATCTTAACACTATGTGCACGGACCTCAGCGACCCTGTGCGGGGTCCCAGCGGATCGCCAAACAATACCTGACAACTTCCAACCGGGCGCACAGGTCCCAGCGACCGTGCTGGGTAATAACTGCTTGCCAAACGACACCTGCCACGTTCCCAGTATGCGCACGGGCCCCAGTGACCCCGTGCGGAGTCCCAGCGGCTCACCAAATGGTCCCTGGCGCCTCACCAGTGCTCGAACGGGCCCCAGCGACCCCGCGTAGGGTCCCAACGGCACGTCAAACGGTCCCTGGCACCTCGCCAGCGCGTACACGGACCAAAGCAACCTCGTGCAGGGTCCCATCAACTCGCCAAATGATACCTGCAACCTTCCCACTGCGCTCATGGGCCCCAGCGAACGCATGCGGAGTCCCAGCGGCTCGCCAAATGATACCTGCTACCTCGCCAGTGGATGCACGGGCCCCAGCGACCCCGGGCAGGGTCCCGGCGGCTCGCCAAATGATACCTGCCACCTTCCCACCACTCGCACGGGCCATAGTGACCTCGTGCTGGGTCATAATGGCTCGCCAAACGGTCCCTGGCACCTCACCAGCGCACGTACGGGCCCCAGCAACCCCGCGCGTGGTCACAGCAGCTCACCAAAAGGTCTTTGGCGCCTCGTCAGCACGAGCACAGACCCCATCGACCGTGAGCAGGGTCCTAACTGCTCGCCAAACGATACCTGCCACCTTCCCACCGTGCGCATGGGCCACAGCGACCCCGTGCGGGGTTCCACCCGTTCGCCAAACGATACCTGTGACCTTCCCACCATGCGCACGTGCCCCAGCGAAACCGTGCAGGGTCCCAGCGGCTCGCCAAACGATACCTTCCATTTTCCAAACGCGCGCAAGAGCCAAAGCGACCCCGTGCGGGGTCCCAGCAGCTCGCCAAACGATATCTGCCAACTTCCCACCGCGTGCACAGGCCACAGCGATCCCGTGCTGGGTCATAACGACTCGCCAAAGGGTCCCTGGCGCCTCACCAGCATGCAGACGGGCCCTTGCGACCCTGTGCATGGTCGTAGTGGTTCGCCAAATGATACCTGCACCTTCCCATCGCTCGCACGGACCACAGCAATCCTGTGCTGGGTCCAAACTGCTCGCCAAACGTTACCTGCCAACTTCCCACCGGGCCCCAGCAACCACGCGCAGGGTCATAACTGCTCGCCAAATGATGCCGGCAACCTTCCCACTGCTCACACGGGGCCCAGTCACCCCGTACAGGGTCCTAGCAGCTCAGCAAATGATACCTGCCACCTCGTCAGTGAGCGCACCGGCCCCAGCGACACCATGCGGGGTCCAAGATGCTCGCAAAATAATACCTGCCACCTTTCCACCGCACACACGGGACCCAATGACCGTGTGGTCATAACTGCTCGCCAAATATACCTCCCACATTCCCACCGCACGCACAGGCCAAAGTGACCACTGTGCGGGGTCCCAGCGGCTTGCCAAACGATACTGCCAACTTTCAACCGGACGCACGGTCCCCAGCGAATCCGTGGGGGGTCCCAGCGGCTCGCCAAACGACACCTGACACCTTTCCAATGCGTGCCAGGGCCCCAGCGACCCAGTGTGGCATCCGAGCGGCTCGCCAAATGATACCTGTCATCTTCCAACTACACACACAGGCCCTAGCGACCCTGTGCTGGGCTCCAGCGGTTCGCCAAACTGTCCTTGGCGTCTGGCCGGCGCACGCACAGGCCCAGCGAACCCGCCCGAGGTCCCATCAGCTCGCCAAGCGATACCTGCCACCTCATCAGCGGGCACACAGGCACCAGCGACTCCATACGGGGACCAAGCGGCTCGCCAAATGGTCCGTGGCGCCTGGCCAGTGCACGCACAGGTGCCAGCGAACCAGCGCGGGTTCCCACCAGCTCGCCAAACGATACCTTCCACATTCCCACCATGCGCATGGGCCACAGCGACCCCGTGCGGCGTCTGAGCTGCTCGCCAAATGATGCCTGCCATCTTAAAACCACGTGCACGGGCCCCAGTGATCCTGTGCAGGGTCCCTGCGGATCGCCAAACGATACCTGCCAACTTCCCATCGGGCGCATGGGCCCCAGCAACCGCGTGTGGGATCATAACTGCACACCAAACGATAACTGCCACCTTCCCAATGTGCGCACGGTCCACAGCGACACATAAGAACACAAGAACATAAGAAAGTTTACAAACGAGAGGAGGCCATTCAGCCCATCTTGCTTGTTTGGTTGTTAGTAGCTTATTGATCCCAGAATCTCATCAAGCAGCTTCTTGAAGGATCCCAGGGTGTCAGCTTCAACAACATCACTGGGAAGTTGGTTCCAGACCCTCACAATTCTCTGTGTAAAAAAGTGCCTCCTATTTTCTGTTCTGAATGCCCCTTTATCCAATCTCCATTTGTGACCCCTGGTCCTTGTTTCTTTTTTCAGGTCAAAAAAGTCACCTGGGTCGACATTGTCTATACCTTTTAGGATTTTGAATGTTTGAATCAGATCGCTGCGTAGTCGTCTTTGTTCAAGACTGAATAGGTTAAATTCTTTTAGCTTGTCTGCATATGACATGCCTTTTAAACCCGGGATAATTCTGGTTGCTCTTCTTTGCACTCTTTCTAGAGCAGCAATATCATTTTTGTAACAAGGTGACCAGAACTGAACACAATATTCTAGGTGAGGTCTTACTAATGCATTGTAAAGTTTTAACATTACTTCCCTTGATTTAAATTCAACACTTCTCACAATATATCCGAGCATCTTGTTGGCCTTTTTTATAGCTTCCCCACATTGTCTAGATGAAGATATTTCAACATAAACTCCTAGGTTTTGTGGTGGAAGTTTTAATATCACTCCCTTAGTTAGAGACTCAGTAGAACAGACAAAATTGATTAAATAAATTTAATGATTTGCAAACCAGAGAACGCTCTCAGCACACGTGGTGCTAGACAAACATCGAGCAGAGTTCTGACTACACAGAGTCAGTAAGCATAATATACCTTGCAACCTACAGTTATTGCGAGCCAATCACAGAAGCTTAACTCAGTATACGTTGGATAGCAACAGCTTGGAAGATTAAGATGAGACCAATCATATAACTCAAAACCAACTTTGTCCTACTTTGCAAGCAGACTGTTTGTTTTACATTTTCTGACTAAAACAGTGATAATTCTAGGAAGTGTCACAGATGCAGCTTGCAGTTACAAAATAAAGAGAGCTTCCTCTTTCTGGCTAGCAGTTAAAAACTTTCCGTTCTTATGAAGCACAAACTACTTAATATATCATATCTCATATCTCGAGTTCTCTATACCTTAAAAACTTGATACACATGTTATTTTAATGCATATGACAAGGTTAATGTAATGCATAGCAAAGTATTCTTCCAGATTCCCTCCTTTTGTGATTTACATCACAATTCCTACAGAACATCAACCTCCACGTAGGAGAGCCTTCAGCAGTGAGTAAAGGCATAGCCCTGTAAATAATCTCTTTTGTTTCTTAAGCACATATTTCAAATTACAGAATGATAACGTAGCAATAAGCAATACCAATATTGAAATAAGCGAGGACGCATGTCCCACCACATTCCACTATTCAGCCCAGTCCACTCCAGCACTTTCTCCAGCTAATCCACATAGGATACCCCACCCGCATGATCGGGCATCTGCTAATATCAGTTGACCAGTGTTGCCCGCCAGTGACGCCTGCACTCTAGCTATCACTACTCTTGAGTGAACGTCCATAAGCTGCGTGTTAATGTGTGCCAATGCCATCAGCATACCTGTGTGATTAATTGTCTTCATCCATTCTTCAGCATCTTCGATAATGCCTGTGATGTTAATAGGTAAAGTGGGGTGCATGCTCAGGTGTCCCACAGTCACAACGCCCTGCGGGTGAAAACACACAGCCAACGACATGAGGCTTACCTGGCCGCTACTTCCCACCCCCATGCTTGAGGTGATTACACACCATGTTCCATTTCTCATCTGAGTGCATCTTTCATACCCTAGCTTTGGGTGTACCGTTGCTTCCATCAATTGCATTGACAGGTTAGGGCACGCTGATCAACCCATGTTATTTGTGGGACTATAACCCTTGTTCCAATTACTACCCCTAGGCTACTGACCGTTATCCCGGTACTGTGGTGGACCCGACTGGTGGTATGTGCTACTATTAAATAAAACAAATATCTTAATCACATCGTTCAGTACATATCAGTATCCGGTCTTGGCTTTCCCACGTAACGTCTGTTCTCTCCAAGCTGTCAAATTTACATCTTCAATTATTGTGTCAACCGTCTTTCACCAGTCATTTGTTCAGCCATGGCCAATCTCTGAATGGCATCACCTGTTTTCAGAAACCGGCCATGGTTTTCATTGTCCTGCTGTATATTATCTATGGAATTGAGGCCTGAATTCACAGCCCCGAACCACCCAGCAATGTCGTCAATCAGACCCCTCCTCTGACGGCCACCTGCATTATGTTGGTAAGTATCCAATTCACGATTAAAGGTTTTATTCAATATTTTAGTTAATAGTCTAAACTCACCACACCTTTTGGTGTAGAGTCAGATATCTTCAATGTTTACTCCTACCAACGTTTGCAACCAGGTTACTCCCATCACAAATGGTTTTGCCCTCCCCACAGCTAGCAACCTGTCTGGGTGGAAATGGCATTAACGGGGGACATTGAGTGGAGTGGAACTGTGGCTTCATACATCCCATATACCATGTATTTTCACAAGTACCGTTACACACACTATCCTTTGCCCTGTCACATTAACACATGTTTTATAATTATCGTGGGTGCACCCCCACATTCTGCCGTTTTTACTCTCGACTTGTTGTATTAGTTTGCTCCTGTTGTCACTGTTTGGTATAGTTTTTTGTCGTCCAGAGACAGTCCACCTCCAATGCCGCGTTACTGCTTACAGTTCGGTTGCATATTGATTCATACTGGACCCCTCCCACTGTTATATCACAAGTAGGACATTGTTCAAACTGTGCTGGAGTCATTGTATTATTCTGGCTTATCAAATGCACAGGTTGCCACGTTCCTTCTATGTCACTCTCGAAGGGAAGTGGTCTTTGTTTCCATCCATTACCCTGTCGTTGTCTAAGTATTCACGTGCAGTTCTTCCAGGGGGCCCCCAAAGCTTGTCTCTCTGTACACGTCTCGTTCCACGCCCAGAGGTGTGGAATCCTCTCCGATTCTGGAATGACATAATACCTGGAACACAAATCATGTTACTGTCCGTTGCTGCTCCCGCTGTCTGTGGAAAGAGATATACCATTAGTTTCGGGGTATTCAGTGTCAGCAAATTCAAATTGAGATGTATCCACGCGGTGGTACCGTTTGGTCTGTGTCCAATGTACTTACTTAACCCCATGTGGGAGCTTCACTGCTACACTAGTTTGTGTCACCATCAGCACTATGTATTAACCAAACCATTGACATCTCTTTTCCCTCCTTGTGTCTATTTTGTGTGTCTATAATAGACTGCTGTTTCTTGCCCGGATCCTTAATAGAACCGTCGGCACTCAACCTGTTTCTTCATCTGTCCTTTTTCACATCAATGCATTCTGTTTCTACCTGTGAAAGTATGACAAAATATATCTACTGACACAGCTGCTGTTTTGTGGTTAACAGGAAACCGCATTGCTTCCTTCGTTGCTTAGAGACTGTGTGCTTTCACTTTAGCTGACTGTGTGGTTTGTCCAGTTCTTTTACTTGGTCCTATAACAAAACAATCACCTATTCCCGAGGTTACTACAATTGTCACATTTAGGCTTCTGCCCCTGTTTGCAATCTGACCTTCTATGTCCCATTTTACCACAGTTCTGACATGCTCCATCAAATCGTACAGCACTTATTTTCATTTTTATATTCCTTTTGAATGTTTACTGCTACTGCCTAATTCATTACTCTTTCGTGTGCGTTCCCTGGGTTTAGTTTATTCCCAGCTCAATTGCCTTCTGCAAATGTGGACCCAGTCCACTAATTAATACCTGTACAAACACTTGATCTGACTCCACTTGCATACTCCATAATCCTGCACTGACTCATTCTCTTTCTGCTTGACTCCCATTATTACGGGCCAGTCAATACGTGTCCCCTCAATAGCTTGTTCAATTGTTGCTTTCAAGTATTGTCTTTGGTCTCGTATTGTATCGTCTTTTGAGTAGGTACTGTCCCTGATCTCTTCCCGTAATTTGGCTAGAATCCCCGCTTCGCATGCTCCCATGGTCAATGTCCACACCTCAGTTTCAGTTAATCCGTGTGACAAAGCCTGTTGCTCTACCTTAGTTTGATAATCTTTAGTTACACATTTGCATTCAATCTTTGGCAGGCATGCTCCTAATGACTGCTTTTCTAACAGCGTTAATGCATAAACTGTCATTTCCTTTTCCCCATTGTGCTTCTCACGCACTCTTACTGGTAATGCAACTTTATTTATTTATTTATTTATTCATTTTTTACAGTATAATTTCAATCGGTTCCTGCTGCATTAAACCACAATCTTGTTTATGTGACGCCCATGCATCTGGGTAAACTGCACAGACTTTTCCCCATTTATTGTTCGCCCAATCCTTAATATATGCTTTTACTGCACTAACATTTGCTGTTTGACTTGCAACTTGATATAGTATTTATGCATCCGACCTGGTGTAATATATATTATTGCCTAATATTGTCCCTTCAGCAGAGTTACATACATAAAAATGATCGACAGTATACATGTATCCTAAATCTATTCTTCTCTGTATCGTACAGCTTCTCGCTAAAACTGTTCCAATCAATATCACTGCTCTCTGTTTAATCCACCCCTCACGCTGTTGAACTGGATTCCATGCTGGATCCCATTGTTCATCCAGTATTCCCTTCTGCCATATACTATGTTTGATTTCTACATAATCCATTATCTCAGATAACATTATGTCTTCCTTATACAACTCAATATGTTTATATTGACTTCAAGTTACTCTCCTAAACACACCTTTGAATTAATACAATACAACACAACAACACACATAGGTCTAAGACAACACACCTCGCAAGGAATTCCTACTATACTAATCCACACTAAATACGATACAATAGTGCCACAACGGCAAACACTAGACCTTACATGCCCGTCTACTGGGACTTAATTTGCCCTCTGTCAAGTCTCAAGTCCCGGTCCAATAAACACCCACAAAGATCCTTTAAATGCTCAGTCAAACTACAAACTCAACTGTTAGCGACTGGATCCACTAAATATTGGGGATGGTAATTAAAACATACTCACCCTCCTTGGACAGTCGATAACAGACAAGTCAGCGCGACAACTAATTGCAAACTGTTCGTGACGTCAAAACGATAGTGGTTTTTTTTTAAAAGACAGCCTGTTTTATTGATCTTATAAGCTTTAATACGCAGCGCAAAGGAAGTCAGAAAATGTATTCAAAATACAATTCTGACATTCACATTAAATATGAACAAAATGTGCACATGGACAGACAATTAAACAGAGAGAAAGAAAGAAAAGAATCAAAGAAAAAGAAATATCAATCAATTTACTCTTACTCAATTAATCTGATTTTATGACGTCATATACAAGGTCCCAGACCTTTTAAGAGATTTCAAATCTATTTTTTAATTGTGCCACGTGCCAAATGGCACGTGGCTCCTCCCCAACGTTTGACTCCAACCATGAACAATTAATTTGTTTAAACAATCTGCTTTTTTTTTTTTTTTTTTTTTAATTATTACCTGGCCAACCAGAACTTTATTAAACTTGACTTAACATTGCACAAGTCATTTTGCGTCAGGAGACCTCATCCCCATCTATCATGCATGTTTCTCTGACATCCTGTCAAACTAGTGTAATCAACAATACTACTTTTTGTCGCACCCATGAAATCACTTAGTCTTCTAATTCCTCTTAAACACGGTTCTTCTCAATATCCTCTGATCTTAACACCAATCGCCTATTTATTCAAATTAAATCTCATTCATCACATTCTCTCAATTACGCCAGCGATTTCAAACATATACACAAAAAAATGAAAGGACAAACGACAAACTATTAGTTCAATTAACTTTCGAGTTATTAATTCAATTAACTTCTAAACATGAACGATAATTATCCTAGGATTTCAATAATTAGTTTAAACGGGACTCCCGCCCGTTTCTTTTACAATGGAACACTTTTCCAATTGTAAGAATTCTTAAACCGGTTCTTTTACAATGGAACTCTTGTCCAATTGTAAGAATCCTTACTTATTTAATACAATTTTGCCATCTCACCGTGTCTCAATATTGTCCGGGATCCTTTATCCGCCTCATTGACGCCCCCAGCGGACCCCGTCAAACTTTTTAGTTCCGGCCGTCCTGACCCAAGTTAAGAATAGGTCTCACCGGTGATTTACTCCGTTTCCCGGGACGATCAATGGACCGAGTTTAGGACCCTGCTCGCAGCGCCAGATTGTGGTGGAAGTTTTAATATCACTCCCTTAGTTAGAGACTCAGTAGAACAGACAAAAATGATTAAATAAATTTAATGATTTGCAAACCAGAGAACGCTCTCAGCACACGTGGTGCTAGACAAACATCGAGCAGAGTTCTGACTACACAGAGTCAGTAAGCATAATATACCTTGCAACCTACAGTTATTGAGAGCCAATCACAGAAGCTTAACTCAGTATACGTTGGATAGCAACAGCTTGGAAGATTAAGATGAGACCAATCATATAACTCAAAACCAACTTTGTCCTACTTTGCAAGCAGACTGTTTGTCTTACATTTTCTGACAAAAACAGTGATAATTCTAGGAAGTGTCACAGATGCAGCTTGCAGTTACAAAATAAAGAGAGCTTCCTCTTTCTGGCTAGCAGTTAAAAACTTTCCGTTCTTATAAAGCACAAACTACTTAATATATCATATCTCATATCTCGAGTTCTCTATACCTTAAAAACTTGATACACATGTTATTTCAATGCATATGACAAGGTTAATGTAATGCATAGCAAAGTATTCTTCCAGAGTTTTTTCATAGTTCCCTTCTTCAATTTCAGTATCTCCCATATGATATTTATAATGCACATTTTTTTTTCCTGCATGCAATACTTTACACTTTTCTCTATTAAATTTCATTTGCCATGTGTCTGCCAGAATATATTATTAGTGGATACACACTGTATAGGAAAGACAGGCATGACAGATGAGGCGGAGGTGTAGCACCATACATAAGAAATAGTCTTGAAGCCCAGGTGTTAAATCAGGACAAAGAAAACAATGCAGAATCAATATGTTTCAGAATAATGGACAAAAATTCAAAGGGCAAAATAATAGGAGCCTGCTATAGACCGTTGAATTCAGATGCTGAGCAAAATAATCTGTTATACAATGACATTTGAAATGCGTGTAGAAAAGGAGAAGCCATAGCCATAGTCCCAGGTGGCTCGGCAAACTGTCCCTGGCGCCTCCACAGCGCGCGCACTTGCCCTAGCGACCCCGCACAGGGTTCCAGCGGCTCACCAAACTGTCCCTGGCACCTCCCCAGCTCACGCACGGGGCCTGGCAACCACACGCTGGGTCCCAGCAGCTCGAGAAAAGTTACCTGGCACCTCCCCAGTGCGCGCATGGGCCCCAGTGACCCCGCACGTGGTCACAGTGGCCAGCCAAATGTTTCCTGGCACCTCCCCAGAAGGCGCACGGGCCCCAGCGACTTCGCCCAGGATCCAACCGGCACGGCAAACGGTCCCTGGCATCTCCCCAGTAAACGCACAGCCCCAGAGACCGAACGCGGGGTCCCAGCGGCTTGCGAAGTGGTCCCTGGCACCTCTACAGCACACGCACGGGTCCCAGCCACCCAGTGCGTGGTCCCACCAGCTCACCAAACGGTACATGGCGCCTCCCCAGTGCGCGCAGGGGCGTCAGCGACCTCGAGTGGGGTCCAAGCAGCTCTCCAAAAGGTCCCTGGAACCTCTTTTGCACGGGCACGGGCACGGGCCCAAGCGACTTCGCGCGTGGTCCCAGCGGCTGGCCAAATGGCACGTGGCTCCTCCCCAACGTGCGCACGGGCCCCAGCGAGTTCGCGCGGAGTCCCAGCAGCTCGCAAAACGGTCCCTAACACCTCCCCAGTATGGGTATGGGCCGCAGCCACCCCGTGCTGGGTCACAGCGGCTCGCCAAACGTTCCCTGGTGCCTCTAGAGTGCGCTCACGGGCCCAAGCGACCCTGCCGGGGTCTTAGCCGCCCGCTAAAAGGTCCCTGGCACCTCCTCATCGCACGCACGGGCCCCAGCGACTTGTCGCGGGTTCCCAGAGGCTCTCAAAATGGTCCCTGGCACCTCAGCAGGGCACACACTGACACCAGCTACCCCGCACGGGGTAACAACGGCTTGGCAAATCGTCTCTGGCACCTCCCTAGCACGCATGGGCCCCAGTGACCCTTCAAGAGGTACCATCAGCTCACCAAACGGTCCCTGGCGTCTCTACAGCACGTGCACGGGGCCCAGCGACCTCAAGCGGGGTCCAAGCAGCTCGCCAAATGGTCCCTGGCACGTCCTCATCGCACGCACGGGCCCCAGCGTCTTCGTGCGGGTTCCCAGTGGTTCGCCAAACAGTCCCTGGCACCTCCCCAGCGTGGACACGTGGCCCAGCGACTTCGACCGGGGTCCAACCAACTCGCCAAAAGGTCCCTAGCACCTCCTCATCGCACTCATGGGCCCCAGCAAGTTCGCGCGGGGTCCCAGCGGCTCGCCAAACAGTCCCTGGCACCTCCCCAGCGTGGACACAAAAAAACAGAAGGGAGACCACATCAAAACTAGGGCAACAACTCAAGTAAGACCACTATTAAATGTATTTATCTTAATGCTAGAAGTCTCAGAAACTAAATGTTAGAACATGAAGCTACTGCACAAACAAGTAACTACGATGTGATAGGTGTTACAGAAACTTGGTTGTCTGAGAGTGAAGGAGACGAATATAATATTAGTGGGTACACACTATATAGGAAAGACAGGGAGGACAGAAGAGGCGGAGGGGTAGCGCTATACATAAGAAATAGTTTTCAAGCCCAGGTGTTAAATCAGGACAAAGATAACAATGCAGAATCAATATGGGTCAGAATAATGGACACAAATTCAAAGGGCATAATAATAGGAACATGCTATAGACTGCCAAATTCAGACGCTGAGCAAAATAATCTGTTGTACAATGACATTCGAAATGCGTGTAGAAAAGGAGAAGCCATACTAATGGGGGATTTCAACTTCCCCTGTATAAAATGGGAAAACCCAATGGGGGGCACGACGGACGAAATTGAAATGGTGGAAATGACAAATGACTGCTTCCTAACGCAATTTGTCAAGGCACCGACTAGAGGGGAGGCATGCCTTGACTTAGTCTTTTCAAATAATGAAGACAGAATAACTAAAACAGAGGTCAGAGAGCCATTGGCAAACTCAGACCACAACATGGTCTCTTGAAATATTTTTTAAAACCCCAAAAGTAATAACTAAAGCTAAGGTTTACAATTTTAGAAAAGCAAACTACAAAGGTATGAAACAGAGACTAACAGAAGTAGATTGGAGTAAAATAGAGAAAACATCCACAGAAAAAGGGTGGCTGTTTTTTAAAAATGTAGTACTAGAGGCACAAAACAATTTCATCCCAAAAGTAGACAAATCTAAATCTAAAACAAAATGGCCAAAATGGTTTAATAGATCAATTAAAAAAAAATATTCAGCGAAAAAAGGCACTTTACAGAGCGTTTAAAAGGGACATGTTGATCTGTTCCTATCCAATTTTAAATAACTTTAGCATAACAGAAGCAGAAGTGTTAAAGGGACTAGGAGCTCTTAAAATAAACAAATCCCCTGGGCCAGATGAGATCCTCCCAATAGTACTCAATGAAATGAAAGAAGTTATTTACAAACCGCTAACCAAGATCATGCAACAGTCTCTTGACACAGGGCTTTTACCGACAGACTGGAAAATAGCAAACGTAATACCAATCAACAAAAAGGGAGACAAAACCGAACCAAATAACTACAGACCAATAAGCCTGACTTCTATTATATGTAAACTTATGGAAACTATAATAAGATCCAAAATGGAAAATTACTTATATGGTAACAATATCCTGGGAGACAGTCAGCATGGTTTTAGGAAAGGGAGATCGTGTCTAACTAACCTACTTGATTTTTTTGAGGATGCAACATTGAAAATGGATAACTGCAAAGCATACGACATGGTCTATTTAGATTTCCAGGAAGCTTTTGACAAAAAGTCCTGCATAAAAGATTAATTCTCAAACTGAACGCAGTAGGGATTCAAGGAAATGCATGCACATGGATTAGGGAGTGGTTAACATGTAGAAAACAGAAAGTACTGATTAGAGGAGAAACCTCAAAATGGAGTGAGGTAACCAGTGGTGTACCACAGGGATCAGTATTAGGTCCTCTGCTATTCCTAATCTACATTAATGATTTAGATTCTGGTATAGTAAGCAGACTCGTTAAATTTGCAGATGACACAAAAATAGGAGGAGTGGCAAACACTGTTGCAGCAGCAAAGGTCATTCAAAATTATCTAGACAGCATTCAGAATTGGGCAGACACATGGCAAATGACATTTAATAGAGAAAAGTGTAAAGTATTGCATGCGGGCAATAAAAATGTGCATTATAAATATCATATGGGAGATAGTGAAATTGAAGAAGGGAACTATGAAAAAGACCTAGGAGTTTATGTTGACTCAGAAATGTCTTCATCTAGACAATGTGAGGAAGCTATAAAAAAGGCTAACAAGATGCTCGGATATATTGTGAGAAGTGTTGAATTTAAATCAAGGGAAGTAATTTTAAAACTCTACAATGCATTAGTAAGACCTCACCTAGAATACTGTGTTCAGTTCTGGTCACCTCGTTACAAAAAGGATATTGCTGCTCTAGAAAGAGTGCAAAGAAGAGCAACCAGAATTATCCCGGGTTTAAAAGGCATGTCGTATGCAGACAGTCTAAAAGAATTGAATCTATTCAGTCTTGAACAAAGAAGACAACGCGGCGATCTGATTCAAACATTCAAAATCCTAAAAGGTATACACAATGTCAACCCAGGGGACTTTTTTGACCTGAAAAAAGAAACAATGACCAGGGGTCACAAATGGAGATTAGATAAAGGGGCATTCAGAACAGGAAATAGGAGGCACTTTTTTACACAGAGAATTGTGAGGTCTGGAACCAACTCCCCAGTAATGTTGTTGAAGCTGACACCCTGGGATCCTTCAAGAAGCTGCTTGATGACATTCTAGGATCAATAAGCTACTAACAACCAAACGAGCAAGATGGGCTGAATGGCCTCCTCTCGTTTGTAAACTTTCTTATGTTCTTATGTTCTTATGTTCTTATGACACGCGGCCCAGCGACTTCGACCAGGGTCCAACCAACTCGCCAAAAGATACCTAGCACCTCATCATCGCACGCACGGGCCCCAGCGAGTTCGCGCAGGGTCCCAGCGAGTTCGCGCAGGGTCCCAGCGAGTTCGCGCAGGGTCCCAGCGGCTCGCCAAACGTCCCTGGCACCACCCCAGCACGGGCACGGGCCGCAGCCACCCCGTGCTGGGTCACAGCAGCTCGCCAAACATTCCCTGGTGCCTCTATAGTGCGCTCACGGGCACCAGTGACCCCGTGCGGGGTCCTAGCGGCTCGCCAAAAGGTCAGTGGCGGATCCCCAGCGCGCGTACAGGCCCGAGCCACCCCGTGCGGGGTCCCAGTGGCTCGCAAAATGATCCCTGGCGCCTCTACAGCGCCTGCATGTGCCCCAGCAACCCCGCGCGGGGTCCCAGCTGCTTGACAAACGGTGCCTCGCGCCTCTAAAGCACGGGCACAGGCCCCAGCGACACCGTGAGGGGTCCCAGCGGCTCACAAAATGGTCCCTGTCGCCTCCCCAGGGCGGTCATGGGCCCAAGCGACCCTGCGCGGGGTCCCAGTGCCTCGCAAAATGGTCCCTGGCGCCTCTACAGCGCGTGCAGGGGCCCCAGCCACCCCGCACTGGGTCCCAGTGGCTCGCAAAATGATCCCTAGCGCCTCTACAGCGCCTGCATGTGCCCCAGCAACCCTGCGCGGGGTCCCAGCGGCTCGTCAAATGGTTCCTATCGCCTCACAGCATGCGCACGGGCACCAGCGACCCCGCGCAGGAACACAGTGGCTTGCAAAATCATCCCTGGTACCTCTACAGCGCGTGCACGGGCCCCAGCGGCCCCGCGCTAGGTCCCAGTGTCTCGCAAAATGGTCCCTGGCGCCTCTACAGTGCGCACAGGCTCCAGCGGCTCGCCAAACGGTCCCTGGCACCTCCCCAGCATGGGCACGGGCCGCAGCCACCCTGCGCGGGGTCCGAGCGGCTTGGCAAACATTCCCTGGAGCCTCTAGAGCGTGCTCACGGACCACAGCTACCCAGTGTGGGGGTCCTAGCGCCTCGCCATAAGGTCACTGGCGCCTCCCCAGCGCGCGTTTGGGCCCCAGCGACCCCGTGCGGGGTGCCAGCGGCTCTTGAAACGGACCCTGTCGCCTCAGAGCATACGCAGAAACCCAGCGACTCGCCAAACGGTGCCTGGCGCCTCTAAAGTGCGGGCACGGGCGCCAGCGACACTGCGCGGTGTCCAAGCGGCTCGCCAAATGGTCCATGGCACCACCCCAGCACGCGCACGGGCCCCAGCGACCCCGCGCGTGGTCCTAGCGGCTCGCCAAACGTTCCCTGGTGCCTCTAGAGCGCGAGTACAGGCCCCAGCGACCCCGTACGGGTCCCCAGCAGCTCGCCAAAAGATCACTGGCACCTCACCAGCATGGACATGGGGTCCAGCGACCTCGAGCGGGGTCCCACTGACTCGCCAAAATGTCCCTGGCAGCTCCCCAGGACGCTCAAGGGCCCCAGCGACCCTACGCGGGATCCCAGTGGCTCGCCAAATGTTCCCTGGCAACTCCCCAGCATGGGCACGGGGCCCAGCGACATCGAGCGGGGTCCCACCAGCTCGCCAAACGGTCCCTGGCACATCTACAGCACGTGCACAGGCCCTAGCGACCCCGCACGGGGTCCCAGCAGCTCGCAAATAGTCCCTGGCACAATCCCAGCAAGCGCAAGGGCCCCAGCAACTTCGCACGGGGTCCCAGTGGCTCACCAAATGGTCCCTGGACCATCCCCAGCATGCACACAGGGCCCAGCAACCAATCGCGGGTTCCCAGCGGCTCGCCAATTGTTACCTGGCACCTCCTCAGCACTCGCATGTGCGAGGGGTCCCAGCTGCTTGCCAAATAGTCCCTGGCACATCCCTAGCGTGCACGGGGACACGCGACATTGCGCGGCGTCCCAGTGGCTCGCCAAATGGTAACTGGCTCCTCCCCAGCACATGCACGTGGTTCAGCGACCATGTGCAGGGTTCCAACGGCACGACAAATGGTCTCTGGCACCTCCCCAGTGCATACACGGTGCCCAGTGATCTCGCGCAGGGTCCCAGAGGCTCGCGAAATGGTCCCTGGCACCTCCGCAGCAATCACACAGGCCCCAGCAACCTGGTGCAAGGACCCACGGGCTCGCTATATGGTCCCTGGCACCTCCCCAGCGCATACACTGGGCCCCGCGACCCTGCGCGGGGTTCCAGCTGCTCGCAAAATGGTCCCTGGCACCTAACCAGAGCGCGCATGGGGCCCAGCGACCCCACACAGGGTCGCAGCGGCTCGCGAAATGGTCCCTGGCACTGCCCCAGCGATCGCACAGGCCCAAGCGACTTCACACGGGGTTCCAGCGGCTCGCCAAATGGTCCCTGGCCCCTCCCCAGAGCAGGCACTGGGCCCAGAGACCCCACTCTGGGTCCCAGCGGCTCGCGAAATGGTCCCTGGCACTGCCCCAGCGATCGCACGGGAACCAGCAACCTCGCGCAGGGTCCCAGCGGCTCACCAAATGGTCCCTGGCCCATCCCAAGCGCGCGAATTAGGCCCACCGACCCCGCGCAGGGTCCCAGCGGTGCGCAAAATGGTCCCTGCTAGATCCCCAACATATGCACTGGCCCAGCGACCCCGTGCGGGGTTCCAACGGCTCGACAAATGGTATCTGGCACCTCCCCAACTCACACACGGTGCACAGCGATCTTGCTCAGGGTCCCAGAAGCTCGCGAAATGGTCCCTGGCACCTCCCCAGTGATCACACAGGCACCAGCAACATCGCACAGAGTCCCAGCTGCTCATCAAATGGTCCCTGCACATCCCCAGCGCGCGCATGGGGCCCAGCTATCCCATGCGGGGTCCCAGCGGCTCGCCAAATGGTCCATGGCACCTCCCCAGCGCGCGCACGGGGCCCAGTAATCCCATGCGGGGTCCCAGCAGCTCGCCAAGTGATCCCTGGCACCATCCCAAAATGCACACTGGCCCCAGAGACCACGCAGGGGGTTCGAGCGGCTCGCCAAATGGCCCCCCCGCATCTACCCCAGCGCACACGGCCCCAGCGACACCGCGCGGGGTCCGAACGGCTCGCCAAATGGTCCCTGGCACCTCCCCAGTAAGCGCACGTGCCCCAGCGACTTCGCATGGGGTTCCAGCGGCTCACCAAATGGTACCTGGCACCTCCCCAGTGCACGTACGGCCACCAGCGACCCCGCGCGGGGTCCTAGCGGCTCGCAAAATGTTCCCTGGTGTCTCTAGAGCACACACACGAGCCTCAGTGATCTCGAGTGGGGTCCCAGCACTTGCCAAAAGGTCCCTGGCACCTCTCCAGCGCGGGCACAGGACCCAGCGACTTCGCGCGGGGTCCCAGTGCTCGCGAAATGGTCCTTGGCCCCTCCCTAGCACGCGCACAGGACCCAGTGATGTCGCGCGGGGTCCTAGCGGCTCGCCAAACAGTCCCTGGCACCTCCCCAGCGATAGCACGGGCCCCAGCGACCTCGCGCAGGGTCTCAGAGGCTCGCCAAATGGTCCCTAGCACATCCCCAGCACACGCACCGACCCCAACGACTTCTCACAGGGCCCCAGCGGCTCGTCAAATGGTCCCTGGTACCTCCACAGCGCACGCACTGGGCACAGCAACCACGCGCGGGGTACCAGAGGCTCGCAAATGGTCCCTGACACAACCCCAGCACGAGCAAGGGACACAGTGACTTTGCGCAGGGTCCCAGCGGCTCGCCAAATGGTCCTTGGCCCCTCCCTAGCACGCGCACGGGGCCCAGTGACTTTGCGCCGGGTCCCAGCGGCTCGCCAAATGGTCCTTGGCCCCTCCCTAGCACGCTCACGGGGCCCAGCGACCCTGTGCGGGGTCCCAGCGTCACACCATATGGTCCCTGGCACCTCCCCAGCGCGTGCACGAACCCTATCGACATCGCGAGGGGTCCCAGCAGCTCGTCAAGTGATCCTTGGCACCTCACCAGCGCGCGCAGTTGCCCCAGCGACAACGCACGGGGTCCTAGCGGCTCCCTGGCACCTCACCAGCGCGCGAACGGGCCCCAGGGACTAGGCGTGGAGTCCCAGCGGCTAGCTAAATGTTCCCTAGCACCTCCCCAGTGTGCACACGGGGCCCATCCTGCGCGGGGTCCCAGCGTCACACCAAATGGTCCTTTGCACCTCCCCAGCGCGCACACGAACCCCAGCGTCTTCGTATGTGGTCCAAGGGGCTTGCCAAACTGTCCCTGGTACCTCACCAGCACATGAAATTGCCCTAGCGACATAGTGTGGTGTCCCAGCGGCTGGCCAAATGGTCCCTGGCACCTCTACAGTGAACGCAGGGGCTCCAGCGACCCCGCGCGCATTCCCAGCGGCTGGCCAAACGGTCCCTGGCACCTCCCCCGCGCGGCCACAGGGCCCAGCGACCTCGAGTGGGGTCCTTGTAGCTCGCCAAATGGTACCTGGCACCTCCTGAGCGCACGTACGGCCCCCAGCGACCCAGCGCGGGGTCCTAGGAGCAAGCCAAACGTTCCCTGGCACCTCTAGACCCCGCACACTGGCCTCAGTGACCCTGTGCCGGGTCCCAGTGGCTCACATAATGGTCCCTGTCGCCTCCCCAGGGCGCTCACAGGCCCCAGCGACCCTGCGCAGGGTCCCAGCGGCTTGCCAAATGGTCCCTGGCACCTCCCCAGCGCAGCCACAGGGCCCAGCGACCAGTGGTCCCCAGTGGTCTCACAGGCCGCCGCGACCCTGCGCGGGGTCCTAGCAGCTCGCCAAATGGTCCCTGGCACCTCCCCAACGCGAGCACAGGCTTTAATGACACTTCGCGGGGTCCCAGCGGCTAACCAAACTTTCCCTGGTGCCTCTACAGCACGTGCACGGGTCCCAACGACTCGCCAAATGGTCCCTGACGCCTCACAGCGTGTGCATGGGCACCAGCGACCCCGCACGGGGTCCCAGGGGCTCAACAAACGGTGCCTCGCGCCTCTAAAGTGCGGGCACGGGCACCAGCGACACTGCTTGGCGTCCCAGCGACTTGCCAAATGGTACCTGGCACCTCCCCAGCGCACGTACGGCCCCCAGCGACCCTGCGTAAAACGTTCCCTGGTGTCTCTAGGTGGTGCCTCAGTGACCTCGAGTGGGGTCCCAGCACTTGCCAAAAGGTCCCTGGCACCTCTCCAGCATGGGCACAGGGCCCAGCGACTTCGCGCGGGGTCCCAACGCTCGCGAAATGGTCCTTAGCCCCTCCCTAGAGCGCACAGGGCCCAGTGACTTCACGCGGGGTCCTAGCGGCCCGCCAAATAGTCCCTGGCACATCCCCAGCACGTGCACGGGCCCCAGCGACTTCATGTGGGGTTCCAACGACTCACCAAACAGTCCCTGGCACCTCCCCAGCGATCGCACGGGCCCCAGCGACCTCGCGCAGGGTCTCAGAGGCTCGCCAAATGTTCCCTAGCACATCCCCAGCACGCGCACGGGCCCCAACGACTTCTCACAGGGCCGCAGCGGCTCGGCAAATGGTCCCTGGTACCTCCGCAGCGCACGCACTTGGCCCAGCGACACAGCGTGGGGTTCCAGCGGCGTACCAAATGGTCCCTGGGTCCTACTCAGCGTGTGCACAGGGCACAGCAACCAAGCGCGGGGTACCAGAGGCTCGCAAATGGTCCCTGACACATACCCAGCGTGCGCAAGGGACACAGTGACCTTGCGCGGGGTCCCAGCGGCTCAAAAATTGTCCCTGACACAACCCCAGCATGCGCACGGGCCCCAGCGACTTCGCACGTGGTCCCAGCGGCTTGCCAAATACTCCCTAGCCCCTCCCTACCGCGCACCGATCCCAGTGACTTTGCGCGGTTTCCCAGCGGCTCACCAAATGGTCCCTGGACCCTCCCCAGCACGTGCACAGGGCCCAGCAACCACGCGCGGGGTCCTAGCGGCTCGCCAAATGTTACCTGGCACCTCCCCAGCGCATTCACTGGGCCCCGTGACCCCGCGCGGGGTTCCAGCAGCTCGCGAAATGGTCCCTGGCTCCTACCCAGCTTGCACACAAGGCCCAGACACTGACACATGACACATCCCCATCGTGAGTACGGGACACAGTGACTTCGCGCGGGGTCCCAGCGGCTCGCAAATAGTTCCTGGCACAATCCCAGCAAGCGCAAGGGCCCCAGCGACTTCCCACGGGGTCCCAGCAGCTCACCAAATGGTCCCTGGACCCTCCCCAGCACACGCACAGGGCCAAGCAACCAAGCGTGGGGTCTCAGCGGCTCGCCAAACAGTCCCTGGCACCTCCCCAGCGATAGCACGGGCCCCAGCGACCTCGCGCAGGATCTCAGAGGCTTGCCAAATGGTCCCTAGCACATCCCCAGCACGTGCACGGGCCCCAACGACTTCTCACAGGGCCGCAGCGGCTCGTCAAATGGTCCCTGGTACCTCCGCAGCGCACGCACTGGGCCCAGCGACCCCACGTGAGGTCCAAGCGGCTCGCAAATGGTCCCTGGCTCTTCCCCAGTGCACACACGGGACCCAGCGACACAGCGTGGGGTTCCAGCGGCGTACCAAATGGTCCCTGGCTCCTACTCAGCACGTGCACAGGGCACAGCAACCACGCGCGGGGTACCAGAGGCTCGCAAATGGTAACTGGAACATCCCCAGCATGCACACGGGCCCCAGCGACTTCGCGCACGGTCTCAACTACTCAAAAATGGTCCCTGACACCTCACAAGCACCAGAGACCTCGCGTGGGGCAAGAGTGGCTCGCAAAATGGTCCCTGGCACCTCCCCAGAACTCGCACGGGCCCCAGCGACTTCTTGTGGGGTTACAGCGGCTTGCCAAACAGTCCTTGACACCCCCCCAGCGATCGCACAAGCCCCAGCGACTTCGTGCAAGGTCAAAGTGGCTCGCGAAATGGTCCCTGGAACCTCACCAGCGCGCGCACGGGCCCCAGCGACTTCGCGCGGTGTCAAAGCGGCTCACGGAATGGTCTCTGGAACCTCCCCAGCGCACGTATGGGACCAAGCGACCCCGCGCGGGGTCCGAGCATCTCGCCAGATGGTCCCTTGCACCTCAACAGCACGCACACGGGACCCAGCAACATTGCGCGTGGTCCCAATGGCCCGCAAATGGTCCCTGGCACATCACTAGCGCATGCAAGTGCCCCAGCGACTTCGTGTGGGGTCAGAGCGTCTCACCAGATGGTCACTGGCACTTCAGCAGCACGCACACAGGCCCCAGCGACTTCGTGTGGGGTCCCAGCGGTTCGCCAAATGGTCCCTGGCCCATCTCCAGCACGCGCACTGGGACCAGCAACCCAGTGTGGGGTGCCAGCGACTCGCCAAATGATCCCTCGCACCTCCCCAGCACGCGCATGGGCCCCATCGACATCGCGCGGGGTCCCAACTGCTCGCAAATGGTCCCTGACACATCCACAGGTATCGAACGAGCCGCAGTGACCTCGCGCAGGGTCCCAGAGGATAGCCCAATGGTCCCTGGAACATCCCCAGCATGCACACGGGCCCCAGCGACATCGCGCATGGTCTCAACTGCTCACAAATGGTCCCTGACACCTCCCCAGCACGCGCACGGGCCAAAGCGACTTCGCGTGGGGTTCCAGCGGCCCGCCAAACGGTCCCTGACACCTCCCCAGCGATCGCACGAGCTGCAACAACTGTGCGCGGGGTCCCAGAGGCTTTCCAAATGGTCCCTGGCACATCCCTAGCACGCACACGGGACCCAGCGACTTCGTGTGGGGTCCCAGCGGCTCGACAAATGGTCCCTGGCCCCTCTCCAGAGCGCGCACTGGGACCAGTGACTTTGTACGGGGTCAAAGCGGCTCACGAAATGATCCCTGGAACCTCCCCAGTGCGAGTATGGGGCCAAGCGACCCCGCGCGGGGTCCGAGCATCTCGCCAGATGGTCCCTTGCACCTCAACAGCACGCACACGGGACCCAGCGACATCGCGCGTGGTCCCAACGGCCCGCAAATGGTCCCTGGCACATCCACAGCACAAGCACGAGCCCCAATGACATCGCGAGAGGTCAAAGCGGCTCGCCAAATGGTCCCTGGCACCTCCCCAGCGCACGCATGTGCCCCAGCGACTTC
Source organism: Acipenser ruthenus (assembly GCF_902713425.1). Taxonomy (NCBI): domain Eukaryota; kingdom Metazoa; phylum Chordata; class Actinopteri; order Acipenseriformes; family Acipenseridae; genus Acipenser; species Acipenser ruthenus. Next base: position 4,128,373 of record NC_081236.1, read on the forward strand.
GTGTGGGGTAAGAGCGTCTCACCAGATGGTCACTGGCACCTCAACAGCACGCACACAGGTCACAGCGACTTCATGTGGTTTCCCAGCGGCTCACCAAATGGTCCCTGGCCCATCTCCAGTGCGCGCACTGGGACCAGCGACCCAGCGCGGGGTGCCGGCGACTCGCCAAATGATCCCTGGCACCTAACCAGCGCGTGCACGGGGCCCAGAAACCCCGCGCGGGGACCGAGAGGCTGGCAAAATGGTCCCTCGCACCTCCCCAGCGCGCGCACGGGCCCCAGCGACATCGCGTGGGGTCCCAACTGCTCGCAAATGGTCCATGGCACATCCCCAGCGCCCGCAACGGGCCCCAGCGACTTCGCAAATGGTCCCTGACACATCCCTAGGTATCGAACGAGCCGCAGCGACTTCGCGCAGGGTCCCAGAGGATCGCCAAATGGTCCCTGAAACATCCCCAGCACGCACACGGGCCCCAGCGACATCACGCGCGGTCTCAACTACTCACAAATGGTCCCTGACACCTCCCCAGCACGCGCACGGGCCAAAGCGACTTTGTGTGCGGTTCCAGCGGCCCGCCAAACGGTCCCTGACACATCCCAAGCAATCGCACGAGCCGCAGCAACTGCGTGCAGGGTCCCAGAGGCTCTCCAAATGGTCTCTGGCACATCCCCAGCACGCACACAAGCCCCAGCGACTTCATTTGGGGTACCAGCGACTCACCAAATGATCCCTGGCCCCTCTCTGGAGCGCGCACTGGGACCAGTGACCAGAGCAGGGTGCCAACGGCTCGGCAAATGATCCCTGGCACCTCCGCAGCGCGTGCATGGGCACCAGAGACCCAGCGCGTGATCCAAGCAGCTCGCCAAATGGTCCCTGTCACATCCACAGCGCGGTCACGGGTAACAGCGACTTCACGCGGGGTCCCAGCAGCTCGCAAATGGTCCCTGGCACATCCCCAGCACGCACACGGGCCCCTGAGACCCCGCGCTGGGCAAGAGCGGCTCGCGAAATTGTCCCAGATTGGCCCAGCGACCCCACGTGGGGTCCGAGCGGCTCGCCAAATGCTTCTTGGCACCTCCCCAGCACGCACACGGGCCCCAGCAACTTCATGTGGGGTTCCTGCGGCTCGCCAAACTGTCCCTGGCACTTCCCCAGCACGCACATGGGGCCCAGCGACCCCGCGCAGGGAGCCAGGGGTACGCGAAATGGTCCCTGGCACCTCCCCAGCACACACACGGGCCCCAGAGACCCCACGCGGAATCCAAGCGGCTCACCAAATGGTCCCTGGCCCATCTCCAGTGCGCGCACTGTGACCAGCTACCCAGCGCGGGGTGCCGGCGACTCGCCAAATGGTCCCTGGCACCTAACCAGCGCGCGCACGGGCCCCAGAGACCCTGCGCGGAGTCCCTGCGGCTTGCCAAAAAGTCCCTGGCACCTCCCCAGTACACACACGGGCCCCAGAAACACAGCGCGGGATACAAGCGGCTCGCCAAATGGTCCCTGGCGCATCCACAGCGCGGGCACGGGCCACAGCTACTTCACATGTGGTCCCAGCAGCTCGCAAATGGTCCCTGCCACATCCCCAGAACGCGCACCGACCCCACCGACCAGGCGCGGAGTGCACGGGCCACAGGTACCTCCGCAGCACACGCACTGGGCCCAGCGACCCCACGTGGGGTCCAAGCGGCTCGCAAATGGTCCCTGGCTCTTCCCCAGCGCACACACGGGACCCAGCGACACAGCGTGGGGTTCCAGCGGCGTACCAAATGGTCCCTGGCTCCTACTCAGCGCGTGTAAAGGGCACAGCAACCACGCGCGGGGTACCAGAGGCTCGCAAATGGTCCCTGACACAACCCCTGCACGCGCAAGTGACACAGTGACTTTGCGCGGGGTCCCAGCGCTTGCCAAATGGTCCTTGGCCCCTCCCTAGCACACACACGGGGCCCAGTGACTTTGCGCGGGGTCCTAGCGGCTCACCAAATGGTCCCTGGCCTCTCCTTAGCGCGCAAGGGGCCCAGTGACTTCGCGCTGGGTCCTAGCGGCTCACCAAATAGTTCCTGGCACATCCCCAGCACGCGAACGAAGCCCCAGCGACTTCGTGTGGGGTTCCAGCGGCTCGCCAAACTGTCCCTGGCCCCTCCCTAGCATGCGCACGGGGCCCAGTGACTTCGCACGGGGTCCCAGCGCCTCACCAAATGGTCCCTGGCACATCCCCATCGCGAGTACGGGACACAGCGACTTCACGCGGGGTACCAGCGGCTCGCAAATAGTTCCTGGCACAATCCCAGCAAGCGCAAGTGACACAGTGACTTTGTGCGGGGTCCCAGCGCTTGCCAAATGGTCCTTGGCCCCTCCCTAGCACGCACACGGGGCCCAGTGACTTTGCGCGGGGTCCTAGCGGCTCACCAAATGGTCCCTGGCCTCTCCTTAGCGCGCAAGGGGCCCAGTGACTTTGCGCTGGGTCCTAGCGGCTCACCAAATAGTCCCTGGCACATCCCCAGCACGCGAACGAAGCCCCAGCGACTTCGTGTGGGGTTCCAGCGGCTCACCAAACTGTCCCTGGCCCCTCCCTAGCATGCGCACGGGGCCCAGTGACTTCGCACGGGGTCCCAGCGCCTCACCAAATGGTCCCTGGCCCCTCCCTAGCGCGCACGGGGCCCAGTGACTTCGCGCGGAGTCCCAGCGGCTCGCCAAATGGTCCCTGGCACTGCACCAGCACGCGCACGAGAGCCAGCGACCCCGTGCGGGGTCCCAGCGGCTCAACAAAATACCCTGGTGAACGCACAAGGCCCAGCAACCACGCGCGTAGACCCAGCTGCTTGCAAATGGTCCCTGGCCCATCCCCAGCATGCGCACAAGTCTCCAACCACGCGCGGGTCCCAGCGGCTCGCAAATGGTCCATGACACATCCCCAGTGCATGCAAGGGTTCCAGCGACTTCGCACGTGGTCCCAGCGGCTTGCCAAATACTCCCTGGCCCCTCCCTACCGCGCACCGATCCCAGTGACTTTGCGCGGTTTCCCAGCGGCTCACCAAATGGTCCCTGGACCCTCCCCAGCACGTGCACAGGGCCCAGCAACCACGCGCGGGGTCCTAGCGGCTAGCCAAATGTTACCTGGCTCCTCCCCAGGGCGTGCATGGGGCCCACTGACCCCGCACGGGGTTGCAACGGCTCGTCAAATGGTCCCCGGTACCTCCCCAGTGCATGCACTGGGCCAGCGACCCCACACGGGGTCCCACGGCCTCGCGATATTGTCCCTGGCACCTCCCCAGCGATCACACGGGCCCCAGCAACCACGCGCGTAGACCCAGCTGCTTGCAAATGGTCCCTGGCCCATCCCCAGCACGCGCACAAGGCTCCAACCACGCGCGGGTCCCAGCGGCTCGCAAATGGTCCCTGGACCCTCCCCAGCACGTGCACTGGGCCCCGCAACCCCGCGCGGGGTTCCAGCAGCTTGCGAAATGGTCCCTGGCTCCTACCCAGCTTGCACACAAGGCCCAGCAACCAAGCACTAGCAGCTCACCAAATGGTCCCTGACACATCCCCATCGCGAGTACGGGACACAGCGACTTCGCGCGGGGTCCCAGCGGCTCGCAAATAGTTCCTGGCACAATCCCAGCAAGCGCAAGGGCCCCAGCGACTTCGCACGGGGTCCCAGCGGCTCACCAAATGGTCCCTGGACCCTCCCCAGCACACGCACAGGGCCAAGCAACCAAGCGTGGGGTCTCAGCGGCTCGCCAAATAGTCCCTGGCACATCCCCAGCGCGCGCACAAGGCCCAGCTACCTGGCGCAGGGTCCCAGCGGCTTGAAAAATAATCCCTGGCACCTCCCCAGCACACGCACGGGCCCCAACGACTTCTCACAAGGCCGCAGCGGCTCGTCAAATGGTCCCTGGTACCTCCGCAGCGCACACACGGGACCCAGCGACACAGCGTGGGGTTCCAGCGGCGTACCAAATGGTCCCTGGCTCCTACTCAGCGCGTGTAAAGGGCACAGCAACCACGCGCGGGGTACCAGAGGCTCGCAAATGGTCCCTGACACAACCCCAGCACGCGCAAGTGACACAGTGACTTTGCGCGGGGTCCCAGCGCTTGCCAAATGGTCCTTGGCCCCTCCCTAGCACGCACACGGGGCCCAGTGACTTTGCGCGGGGTCCTAGCGGCTCACCAAATGGTCCCTGGCCTCTCCTTAGCGCGCAAGGGGCCCAGTGACTTCGCGCTGGGTCCTAGCGGCTCACCAAATAGTCCCTGGCACATCCCCAGCACGCGAACGAAGCCCCAGCGACTTCGTGTGGGGTTCCAGCGGCTCGCCAAACTGTCCCTGGCCCCTCCCTAGCATGCGCACGGGGCCCAGTGACTTCGCACGGGGTCCCAGCGCCTCACCAAATGGTCCCTGGCCCCTCCCTAGCACGCACGGGGCCCAGTGACTTCGCGCGGAGTCCCAGCGGCTCGCCAAATGGTCCCTGGCACTGCACCAGCACGCGCACGAGAGCCAGCGACCCCGTGCGGGGTCCCAGCGGCTCAACAAAATACCCTGGTGAACGCACAAGGCCCAGCAACCACGCGCGTAGACCCAGCTGCTTGCAAATGGTCCCTGGCCCATCCCCAGCACGCGCACAAGTCTCCAACCACGCGCGGGTCCCAGCGGCTCGCAAATGGTCCATGACACATCCCCAGTGCATGCAAGGGTTCCAGCGACTTCGCACGTGGCCCCAGCGGCTTGCCAAATACTCCCTGGCCCCTCCCTACCGCGCACCGATCCCAGTGACTTTGCGCGGTTTCCCAGCGGCTCACCAAATGGTCCCTGGACCCTCCCCAGCACGTGCACAGGGCCCAGCAACCACGCGCGGGGTCCTAGCGGCTAGCCAAATGTTACCTGGCTCCTCCCCAGGGCGTGCATGGGGCCCACTGACCCCGCACGGGGTTGCAACGGCTCATCAAATGGTCCCCGGTACCTCCCCAGTGCATGCACTGGGCCAGCGACCCCGCACGGGGTCCCACGGCCTCGCGATATTGTCCCTGGCACCTCCCCAGCGATCACACGGGCCCCAGCAACCTTGTGCAGGGACCTACGGCCTCACGATATGGTCCCTGGCACCTCCCCAGCGCATGCACTGGGCCCAGCAACCACGCGCGTAGACCCAGCTGCTTGCAAATGGTCCCTGGCCCATCCCCAGCACGCGCACAAGGCTCCAACCACGCGCGGGTCCCAGCGGCTCGCAAATGGTCCCTGGACCCTCCCCAGCACGTGCACTGGGCCCCGCAACCCCGCGCGGGGTTCCAGCAGCTTGCGAAATGGTCCCTGGCTCCTACCCAGCTTGCACACAAGGCCCAGCAACCAAGCGCGGGGCCCTAGCAGCTCGCAAATGGTCCCTGGACCCTCCCCAGCACACGCACAGGGCCAAGCAACCAAGCGTGGGGTCTCAGCGGCTCGCCAAATAGTCCCTGGCACATCCCCAGCGCGCGCACAAGGCCCAGCTACCTGGCGCAGGGTCCCAGCGGCTTGAAAAATAATCCCTGGCACCTCCCCAGCACACGCACGGGCCCCAACGACTTCTCACAGGGCCGCAGCGGCTCGTCAAATGGTCCCTGGTACCTCCGCAGCGCACGCACTGGGCCCAGCGAACCCACGTGGGGTCCCAGCGGCTCACAAATGGTCCCTGGCTCTTCCACAGCGCACACACGGGACCCAGCGACACAGCGTGGGGTTCCAGCGGCGTACCAAATGGTCCCTGGGTCCTACTCAGCGTGTGCACAGGGCACAGCAACCACGCGCGGGGTACCAGAGGCTCGCAAATGGTCCCTGACACATACCCAGCGTGCGCAAGGGACACAGTGACCTTGCGCGGGGTCCCAGCGGCTCGAAAATTGTCCCTGACACAACCCCAGCACGCGTACAGGCCCCAGCGACTTCACACGTGGTCCCAGAGGCTTGCCAAATACTCCCTGGCCCCTCCCTACCGATCCCAGTGACATTGCGCGGTTTCCCAAATGCTCACCAAATGGTCCCTGGACCCTCCCCAGCACGTGCACAGGGCCCAGCAACCACGCGCAGGGTCCTAGCGGCTCGCCAAATGTTATCTGGCAGCTCCCCAGCGCATGCACTGGGCCCTGCGACCCCGCGCGGGGTTCCAGCAGCTCGCGAAATGGTCCCTGGCTCCTCCCCAGGGCGTGCATGGGGCCCACTGACCCCGCACAGGGTTGCAACGGCTCGTCAAAAGGTCCCTGGTACCTCCCCAGTGCATACACTGGGCCAGAGACCCCACACGGGGTCCCAGAAGCTCGCCAAATGGTCCCTGGCCCCTCCCAATCGCACGCACGTGGCCCAACAACCTCACGCAGGGTCCCACGGCATCGCGATATGGTCCCTGGCACCTCCCCAGCGATCACACGGGCCCCAGCAACCTTGTGCAGGAACCTACAGCTTCACGATATGGTCCCTGGCACCTTCCCAGCGCATGCACTGGGCCCCGCGACCCCGCGCGAGGTTCCAGCAGCTCGCGAAATGGTCCCTGGCTCCTACCCAGCTTGCACACAAGGCCCAGCAACCAAGCGCGGGGCCCTAGCAGCTCGCAAATGGTCCCTGACACATCCCCATCGCGAGTACGGGACACAGCGACTTCGCGCGGGGTCCCAGCGGCTCGCAAATAGTTCCTGGCACAATCCCAGCAAGCGCAAGGGCCCCAGCGACTTCGCACGGGGTCCCAGCGGCTCACCAAATGGTCCCTGGACCCTCCCCAGCACGCGCACAGGGCCAAGCAACCAAGCGTGGGGTCTCAGCGGCTCGCCAAATAGTCCCTGGCACATCCCCAGCGCGCGCACAAGGCCCAGCTACCTGGCGCAGGGTCCCAGCGGCTTGAAAAATAATCACTGGCACGTCCCCAGCACGCACATGGGCCCCAACGACTTCGTGTGGGGTTCCAGCATCTCGCCAAACAGTCCCTGGCACCTCCCCAGCGATCGCACGGGCCCCAGCGACCTCGCGCAGGGTCTCAGAGGCTCGCCAAATGGTCCCTAGCACATCCCCAGCACGCACGGGCCCCAACGACTTCTCACAGGGACGCAGTGGCTCGTCAAATGGTCCCTGGTACATCCGCAGCGCACGCACTGGGCCCAGCGAACCCACGTGGGGTCCCAGCGGCTCGCAAATGGTCCCTGGCTCTTCTCCAGTGCACACACGGGACCCAGCGACACAGCGTGGGGTTCCAGCGGCGTACCAAATGGTGGCTCGCAAATGGTCCCTGACACATACGCAGCGTGCGCAAGGGACACAGTGACCTTGCGCGGGGTACCAGCGGCTCGAAAATTGTCCCTGACACAACCCCAGCACGCGCACGGGCCCCAGCGACTCCGCGCAATGTCCCAGCGGCTCGCCAAATGGTCCTTGGCCCCTCCCTAGCACGTGCACGAGGCCCAGCTCCCTGGCGCAGGGTCCCAGCGGCTTGAAAAATAATCACTGGCACCTCCCCAGCACGCACATGGGCCCCAACGACTTCGTGTGGGGTTCCAGTGTCTTGCCAAACAGTCCCTGGCACCTCCCCAGCGATCGCACGGGCCCCAGCGACCTCGCGCAGGGTCTCAGAGGCTCGCCAAATGGTCCCTAGCACATCCCCAGCATGCACACGGGCCCCAACGACTTCTCACAGGGCCGCAGCGGCTCATCAAATGGTCCCTGGTACCTCTTCAGCGCACGCACTGGGCCCAGCGACACAGCGTGGGGTTCCAGCGGCGTACCAAATGGTCCCTGGCTCCTACTCAGCGTGTGCACAGGGCACAGCAACCACGTGCGGCGTAGCAGAGGCTCGCAAATGGTCCCTGGCACATACCCAGCATGTGCAAGGGACACAGTGACCTTATGCGGGGTCCCAGCGGCTCGAAAATAATCACTGGCACCACCGCAGCACGCGCACGGACGCCAACGACTTCAAGTGGGGTTCCAGCGGCTCGCCAAACGGTCCCTGGCACCTCCCCAGCGCATGCACTGGGCCCAGCAACCACGCGCGTAGACCCAGCTGCTTGCAAATGGTCCCTGGCCCATCCCCAGCACGCGCACAAGGCTCCAACCACGCGCGGGTCCCAGCGGCTCGCAAATGGTCCCTGGACCCTCCCCAGCACGTGCACTGGGCCCCGCAACCCCGCGCGGGGTTCCAGCAGCTTGCGAAATGGTCCCTGGCTCCTACCCAGCTTGCACACAAGGCCCAGCAACCAAGCGCGGGGCCCTAGCAGCTCGCAAATGGTCCCTGACACATCCCCATCGCGAGTACGGGACACAGCGACTTCGCGCGGGGTCCCAGCGGCTCGCAAATAGTTCCTGGCACAATCCCAGCAAGCGCAAGGGCCCCAGCGACTTCGCACGGGGTCCCAGCGGCTCACCAAATGGTCCCTGGACCCTCCCCAGCACACGCACAGGGCCAAGCAACCAAGCGTGGGGTCTCAGCGGCTCGCCAAATAGTCCCTGGCACATCCCCAGCGCGCGCACAAGGCCCAGCTACCTGGCGCAGGGTCCCAGCGGCTTGAAAAATAATCCCTGGCACCTCCCCAGCACACGCACGGGCCCCAACGACTTCTCACAGGGCCGCAGCGGCTCGTCAAATGGTCCCTGGTACCTCCGCAGCGCACGCACTGGGCCCAGCGAACCCACGTGGGGTCCCAGCGGCTCACAAATGGTCCCTGGCTCTTCCACAGCGCACACACGGGACCCAGCGACACAGCGTGGGGTTCCAGCGGCGTACCAAATGGTCCCTGGGTCCTACTCAGCGTGTGCACAGGGCACAGCAACCACACGCGGGGTACCAGAGGCTCGCAAATGGTCCCTGACACATACCCAGCGTGCGCAAGGGACACAGTGACCTTGCGCGGGGTCCCAGCGGCTCGAAAATTGTCCCTGACACAACCCCAGCACGCGTACAGGCCCCAGCGACTTCGCACGTGGTCCCAGCGGCTTGCCAAACACTCCCTGGCCCCTCCCTACCGATCCCAGTGACTTTGCGCGGTTTCCCAAATGCTCACCAAATGGTCCCTGGACCCTCCCCAGCACGTGCACAGGGCCCAGCAACCACGCGCAGGGTCCTAGCGGCTCGCCAAATGTTATCTGGCAGCTCCCCAGCGCATGCACTGGGCCCTGCGACCCCGCGCGGGGTTCCAGCAGCTCGCGAAATGGTCCCTGGCTCCTCCCCAGGGCATGCATGGGGCCCACTGACCCCGCACAGGGTTGCAACGGCTCGTCAAAAGGTCCCTGGTACCTCCCCAGTGCATACACTGGGCCAGAGACCCCACACGGGGTCCCAGAAGCTCGCCAAATGGTCCCTGGCCCCTCCCAATCGCACGCACGTGGCCCAACAACCTCACGCAGGGTCCCACGGCATCGCGATATGGTCCCTGGCACCTCCCCAGCGATCACACGGGCCCCAGCAACCTTGTGCAGGGACCTACAGCTTCACGATATGGTCCCTGGCACCTTCCCAGCGCATGCACTGGGCCCCGCGACCCCGCGCGAGGTTCCAGCAGCTCGCGAAATGGTCCCTGGCTCCTACCCAGCTTGCACACAAGGCCCAGCAACCAAGCGCGGGGCCCTAGCAGCTCGCAAATGGTCCCTGACACATCCCCATCGCGAGTACGGGACACAGCGACTTCGCGCGGGGTCCCAGCGGCTCGCAAATAGTTCCTGGCACAATCCCAGCAAGCGCAAGGGCCCCAGCGACTTCGCACGGGGTCCCAGCAGCTCACCAAATGGTCCCTGGACCCTCCCCAGCACGCGCACAGGGCCAAGCAACCAAGCGTGGGGTCTCAGCGGCTCGCCAAATAGTCCCTGGCACATCCCCAGCGCGCGCACAAGGCCCAGCTACCTGGCGCAGGGTCCCAGCGGCTTGAAAAATAATCACTGGCACGTCCCCAGCACGCACATGGGCCCCAACGACTTCGTGTGGGGTTCCAGCATCTCGCCAAACTGTCCCTGGCACCTCCCCAGCGATCGCACGGGCCCCAGCGACCTCGCGCAGGGTCTCAGAGGCTCGCCAAATGGTCCCTAGCACATCCCCAGCACACGCACGGGCCCCAACGACTTCTCACAGGGACGCAGTGGCTCGTCAAATGGTCCCTGGTACATCCGCAGCGCACGCACTGGGCCCAGCGAACCCACGTGGGGTCCCAGCGGCTCGCAAATGGTCCCTGGCTCTTCTCCAGTGCACACACGGGACCCAGCGACACAGCGTGGGGTTCCAGCGGCGTACCAAATGGTGGCTCGCAAATGGTCCCTGACACATACGCAGCGTGCGCAAGGGACACAGTGACCTTGCGCGGGGTACCAGCGGCTCGAAAATTGTCCCTGACACAACCCCAGCACGCGCACGGGCCCCAGCGACTCCGCGCGATGTCCCAGCGGCTCGCCAAATGGTCCTTGGCCCCTCCCTAGCACGTGCACGAGGCCCAGCTCCCTGGCGCAGGGTCCCAGCGGCTTGAAAAATAATCACTGGCACCTCCCCAGCACGCACATGGGCCCCAACGACTTCGTGTGGGGTTCCAGTGTCTTGCCAAACAGTCCCTGGCACCTCCCCAGCGATCGCACGGGCCCCAGCGACCTCGCGCAGGGTCTCAGAGGCTCGCCAAATGGTCCCTAGCACATCCCCAGCATGCACACGGGCCCCAACGACTTCTCACAGGGCCGCAGCGGCTCATCAAATGGTCCCTGGTACCTCTTCAGCGCACGCACTGGGCCCAGCGACACAGCGTGGGGTTCCAGCGGCGTACCAAATGGTCCCTGGCTCCTACTCAGCGTGTGCACAGGGCACAGCAACCACGTGCGGCATAGCAGAGGCTCGCAAATGGTCCCTGGCACATACCCAGCATGTGCAAGGGACACAGTGACCTTATGCGGGGTCCCAGCGGCTCGAAAATAATCACTGGCACCACCGCAGCACGCGCACGGACGCCAACGACTTCATGTGGGGTTCCAGCGGCTCGCCAAACGGTCCCTGGATCCTCCCTAGCACGCGCACGGGGCCCAGTGACTTCGCGTGGGGTCCCACCGGCTCGCCAAACGGTCCCTGGCCCCTCCCTAGCACGCGCACAGGGCCCAGTGACTTCGAGCGGGGTCCCAGCGGCTCACCAAATGGTCCCTGGCCCCTCCCTAGCGCGCACGGGGCCCAGTGACTTCGCGCGGGGTCCTAGCAGATCGCCAAATAGTCCCTGGCACATCCCCAGCGCGCGCAAGAGGCCCAGCTACCTGGCGCAGGGTCCCAGCGGCTCGCCAAATGGTCCCTGGCACTGCACCAGCACCCGCAATGGCCCCAGCGACCCCGTGCAGTGTCCCAGAAGCTCGCCAAATGGTCCCTGGCCCCTCCCCATCGCACGGACTTGGCCCAACAACCTCATGCAGGGTCCCACGGCCTCGTGATATGACCCCTGGCACCTCCCCAGCGATCACACGGGCCCCAGCAACCTTGTGCAGGGACCTACGGCCTCACGATATGGTCCCTGGCACCTCCCCAGCGCATGCACTGGGCCCCGCGACGGCTTCCAGCAGCTCGCGAAATGGTCCCTGACACATCCCCATCGCGAGTACGGGACACAGCGACTTCGCGCGGGGTCCTAGCGGCTCACCAAATGGTCCCTGGACCCTCCCCAGCACGCGCACAGGGCAAAGCAACCAAGCGTGGGGTCTCAGCGGCTCGCCAAATAGTCCCTGGCACATCCCCAGCACGCGCACAAGGCCCAGCTACCTGGCGCAGGGTCCCAGCGGCTTGAAAAATAATCACTGGCACCTCCCCAGCACGCGCACGGGCCCCAACGATTTCGTGTGGGGTTCCAGCATCTCGCCAAACAGTCCCTGGCACCACCCCAACGATCGCACGGGCCACAGCGACACAGCGTGGGGTTCCAGAGGCGTACCAAATGGTCCCTGACACATACCCAGCGTGCGCAAAAGACACAGTGACCTTGCGCGGGGTCACAGCGGCTCGAAAATGTTCCCTGCCACATCCCCAGCGCGCACACGGACCCCAGCGACCAGGCGTTGAGTCCCAGCGGCTCGCCAAATGGTCCCTGGAACCTACCCAAAGTGTGCACGGGCACCAACGACCCCATGCGGGGTCCCAGCGTCACACCAAATGGTTCCTGACACATCCCCAGCATGCACATAGACCCCAGAGACTTCTCACATGGCCGCAGCGGTTCGTCAAATGGTCCGTGGTACCTCCGCAGCGCACGCACTGGGCCCAGCGAACCCACATGGGATCCCAGCAGCTCACAAATGGTCCCTGGCTCATCCCCAGCGCACACATGGGCCCCAGCGACACAGCGTGGGATCCAAGGGCTCGCCAAATGGTCCCTGGCACATCCCCAGCGCCCGCACGGGCCACAGTGTCTTCGCACGGGGTCCCAGCGGCTCGCCAAATGATCCCTGGCAAATCAAGAGCACGCACACGGGCGCCAGAGACCTCGCGTGGGGTCCGAGCGGCTCGTCAGATGGTCCCTGGCACATCCCCAGCGCAATCACGGGCCCCAACGACTTTGCGAGAGGTCAAAGCGGCTCGCCAAATGGTCCCTGGCACCTCCCCAACGCATGCATGTGCCCCAGCGACTTCGTGTGGGGTCAGAGCGTCTCACCAGATGGTCACTGGCACTTCAACAGCACGCACACAGGCCAGAGCGACGTCGTGTGGGGTCCCAGCGGTTCGCCAAATGGTCTCTGGCCCATCTCCAGCGCGCGCACTGGGACCAGCAACCCAGCGCGGGGTGCCAGCGACTCGCCAAATGATCCCTGGCACCTAACCAGTGTGTGCACGGGGCCCAGATACCCCACGCAGGGACCGTGAGGCTGGCAAAATCGTCCCTCGCACCCCCCCAACGAGCGCACGGTCCCCAGCGACTTCGCAAATGGTCCCTGACACATCCCCAGGTATCGAACGAGCCGCAGTGACCTCGCGCAGGGTCCCAGAGGATCGCCAAATGGTAACTGGAACATCCCCAGCATGCACACGGGCCCCAGCGACTTCGGGCACGGTCTCAGCACATGCACGGGGGACCGAGAGGCTGGCAAAATGGTCCCTCATACCTCCCCAACACGCGCACGGGCCCCAGCAACATCGCGCGGGGTCCCAACTGCTCGCAAATGGTCCCTGGCACATCCCCAGCGCCCGCAACGGGCCCCAGCGACTTCGCAAATGGTCCCTGACACATCCCTAGGTATCGAACGAGCCTCAGCGAACTCGCGCAGGGTCCCACAGGATCGCCAAATTGTCCCTGGAACATCCCCAGCATGCACACGGGCCCCAGCGACATCGTGCACAGTCTCAACTGCTCACAAATTTTCCCTGACACCTCCCCAGCGATCGCACGAGCCGCAGCAACCGCGCGCAGGGTCCAAGAGGCTCTCCAAATGGTCCCTGGCAGATCCCCAGCACGCACATGGGCCCCAGCGACTTCGTGTGGGGTCCCAGCGGCTCGCCAAATGGTCCCTGGCCCCTCTCCAGAGCGCGCACTGGGACCAGCGACAAGAGCGGTCTGCCAGCGGCTCGGCAAATGATCCCTGGCACCTCCCCAGTGCGTGCACGGGGCCCAGAGACCCAGCGCGGGGCAAGAGCGACTCGCGAAATGGTCCCTGGCACCTCCCCAGCACACACATGGGCCCCAGAGACCCCGCGCGGGATCCAAGGGCTCGCCAAATGGTCGCTGGCACATCCGCAGCGCCCGCATCCAGTGGCTCGCCAATAGTCCCTGTCTCCTACACAGCACGCTCACAGGGCCCAGAAACCACGTGTGGGGTCCCAGCAGCTCGCGAATGGCCCTGGCACATCCCCAGCGTGCGCACAGACCCCAGCGACGAGGCGTGGAGTCAAAGCAACTTGCAAATGGTTCCTGACACATCCCCAGCGCACGCACGGGCCCCAGCGGCTTGCCAAATGGTCCCTGGCACCTCCCCAGCACACACACAGGCCACAGAGACCCCGCGTGGGGTCCAAGCGGCCCGCCACATGGTCCCTGGCACATCCCCAGCGTGCGCACTGGGCCCAACTACCCCGCGCAGGGTCCCAGCGACACACCAAATGGTCCCTGGCACCTCCCCAGTGCGCACACAAACCCCAGCGACATCGTGCATTGTCCAAGCGGTTTGCCAAACTGTCCTTGGCACCACACCAGCGAGCGCAGGGGCCCCAGCAACATCGCGTGGTGTTCCAGCGAATAGCAAATGGTCCCTGGCACCTCCCCAGCACGCACACGGGCCCCAGAGACCCCATGCGGGGCAAGAGCGGCTCGCGAAATGGTCCCTGACACCTCCCCAGCGCGCGCATGGGGCCCAGTGACTTCATGTGGGGTTACAGCCATTGTAACCCCACAAGAAGTCGCTGGGGCCCGTGCGAGTTCTGGGGAGGTGCCAGGGACCATTTCGCGAGCCGCTCTTGCCCAGCGCAAAGTCTCTGGGCCCCGTGCATGCGCTGGGAAGGTGCCAGGGATCATTTGTGAGCAGTTGAGACCGTGCGCAAAGTCACTGGGGCCCGTGTGCATGCTGGGGATGTTCCAGGGATCATTCGGCGATCCTCTGGGACCCTGCGTGAGGTCGCTGCGGCTCGTTCGACCGCTGTGGATCTGTCAGGGACCATTTGCGAGACAGAGCATCTCACCAGATGGTCACTGGTACCTCAACAGCACGCACACGGGCCCCAGCGACTTCGTGTGGGGTCCCAGCGCCTTGCCAAATGGTCCCTGGCACATCCACAGCATGCGCACGGGCCCCAGCAACTTTGCGCTAGGTCCCAGTGTCTCGCAAATGGTTCCTAACAGATCCACAGCGGTCGAACGAGCCGCAGCGACCTCACGCAGGGTCCCAGAGGATCGCCGAATGATCCCTGGAACATCCCCAGCATGCACACGGGCCCCAGTGACTTCGCGCATGGTCTCAACTGCTCACAAATGGTCCCTGACACCTCTCCAGAGCGCGCACTAGGACCAGAGACCAGAGCGGGGTGCCAGAGGATCGCCAAATGATCCCTGGCACCTTCCCAGCGCATGCACGGGGCCCAGAGACTTTGCGCTGGGCAAGAGCGGCTCGCGAAATGGTCCCTGGCACCTCCCCAGAACTCGCACGGGCCCCAGCGACTTCTTGTGGGGTTACAATGGCTCGCCAAACAGTCCCTGACACCTCCCCAGCGATCGCACAAGCCCCAACGACCTTGCGCAGGGTCCCAGAGGCTCGCAAATGATCCCTAGTACAGTCCCAGCACACACACGAGCCCAAGCGACATCGCGCGGTGTCCTAACAGCTTGCAAATGGTCCCTTTCACATCTGCAGCGCACGCACGGGCACAGGCGACATCGTGCAGGGTCAAAGCGGCGCACACTGGGACCAGCGACCCAGCGCGGGGTAAGAGCGGCTCGCAAATGGTTCCTGACACATCCCCAAAGCGCGGACGGGCCCCAGCGACTTCGCGCGGGGTCCCAGCGTCTTGCCAAATGGTCCCTGGCACCTTACCAGCATGTGCACAGGCCCCAGCGACCTCGAGTGGGGTCCCAACGGCTCATCAAATGGTCCCTGGCTCCTGCCCAGCACAAGCACTGGGCCTAGCAAACACACGCGGTGTCCCAACGGCTCGCAAATGTTCACTGGCACTTCCCCAGCGAGCGCACGGGCCCAGTGAATTCACGTCGGGTCCCAGCAGCTTACCAAATGGTATATGGCCCCTCCCCAGCGCGCACACTGGGATTAGCGACCCAGCGCGGGATAACAGCGGATCGCCAAATGATCCCTGGCACCTCCCCAGTGCGAGCACGGGGCTGAGTGACCCCACGCGGTGTTCCAGCGGTTCGTCAAATGATACCTGGCATATCCACAGCACGCACACGGGCCACAGCGACTTCACGCGGGGTCCCAGCAGCTCGCAAATGGTCCCTGACACATCCCCAGGGCCCGCACATACCCCAGCGACCAGGCGTGGAGTCCCAGCAGCTCGTCAAATGATCTCTGGTACCTCACCAGAACGCGCACAGACCCCAGCGACCCCGAGTGGAGTCCCATAGGCTCGCCAAATGGTCCCTGGCATCTCCCAAGTGCACACACGAACCCCAGCGACATCGCGCATTGTCCAAGTGGCTTGCCAAACTGTCCGTGGCACCGCACCAGCACGCGCACGGGCCTCAGCGACATCGCGTAGTTTTCCGGCGGCTCGCAAATGGTCCCTGGCACCTCCCCAGCACACACACGGGCCCCAGAGAACCCGTGCTAGGTCCAAGTGGCTCACCAAATGGTCCCTGGCACATCCCCAGCGCGTGCACTGGCCAGAGCGACTTCGCGCGGGGTCCCAGCGGACTCGGCAAATCGTCCCTGACACATCCTCAACGCGCGGACGGGCCACAGCGACTTCGCGCGGGGTACGAGCGGCTTGCCAAATGGTCCCTGGCACCTCACCAATATGTGCACAGTCCCCAGCAACCTCGAGCGGGGTCCCAATGGCTCATCAAATGGTCCCTGGCTCCTACCCAGCACACGCACAGGGCCTAGCAACCACGCGCAGTGTCCCAGCAGCTCTCAAATGTTCACTGGCACATCCACAGCGAGGGCACGGGCCCAGCGAATTCGCGCCGGGTCCCAGTGGCTTCCCAAATGGCCTATGGCCCCTCCCAAGCGTGCGCAGGGGGCACAGCGACTTCGCACGGGGTCCCAGAGGATCGCCAAATAATACCTGCCACCTCCCCAGCGCGTGCACGGGGCCCAGCAACACCGCGTGGGTTCCCAGCGACACACCAAATGGTCCCTGGCACCTCACCAATGCGCACACGAAACCCAGTGACATCGTGCGTTGTCCAAGCGGCTTGCCAAACTGTCCCTAGCAGCTCACTAGCACGCGCAGGGACCCCAGCGACATCGCGTAGTGTTCCGGCGGCTCACAATTGCTCCCTGGCACCTCCCCAGCGCACACACGGGCACCAGAGACCCCGTGCAGGGTCCATGGGGCTCAACAAATGGTCCCTGGGGCCCATGCACATCCCCAGCGCGTGCATGGGCCCCAACAGGTTCGCGCGTTGGGTTCCAGCGGCCCGCCAAACGGTCCCTGACACCTCCCCAGTGATCGTACGAGCCCCAACGACCACGCACAGGGTCCCAGAGGCTCGCCAAATGGTCCCTGGCACATCCCCAGCGACCCCACGCTGAGTCTGAGCGGCACGCCAAATGGTCCCTGGCACCTCGCTAGCACACACACGGGCCCCAGAGACCACGCGCGGGATCCAAGCGGCTCGCCAAACGATCCCTGACACCTCCCCAACAATCGCACAGGCCACAGTGACTTCGAGCGGGGTGAAAGCGGCTTGCCAAACTGTCCCTGGCACTGCACCAGCACGCGCACGGGCCTCAGCGACATCGCGTAGTTTTCCGGCGGCTCGCAAATGGTCCCTGGCACCTCCCCAGCACACACACGGGCCCCAGAGAACCCGTGCTAGGTCCAAGTGGCTCACCAAATGGTCCCTGGCACATCCCCAGCGCGTGCACTGGCCAGAGCGACTTCGCGCGGGGTCAAATTGGCTTGCCAAATTCCCTGGCACCTCCCCAGCATGCGCACGGGGTCCAGCGACCAGGCACGGGGTCCGAGTGGCTCGCCAAATGGTCCTTGGCACCACCCCAGCGCGCGCACGGGGCCCAGCAACCCCGCGCTGGGTCCCAGCGGACTCGGCAAATCGTCCCTGACACATCCTCAACGCGCGGACGGGCCACAGCGACTTCGCGCGGGGTACGAGCGGCTTGCCAAATGGTCCCTGGCACCTCACCAATATGTGCACAGTCCCCAGCAACCTCGAGCGGGGTCCCAATGGCTCATCAAATGGTCCCTGGCTCCTACCCAGCACACGCACAGGGCCTAGCAATCACGCGCAGTGTCCCAGCAGCTCTCAAATGTTCACTGGCACATCCACAGCGAGGGCACGGGCCCAGCGAATTCGCGCCGGGTCCCAGTGGCTTCCCAAATGGCCTATGGCTCCTCCCAAGCGTGCGCACGGGGCACAGCGACTTCGCACGGGGTCCCAGAGGATCGCCAAATAATACCTGCCACCTCCCCAGCGCGTGCACGGGGCCCAGCAACACTGCGTGGGTTCCCAGCGACACACCAAATGGTCCCTGGCACCTCACCAATGCGCACACGAAACCCAGTGACATCGCGCGTTGTCCAAGCGGCTTGCCAAACTGTCCCTAGCAGCTCACTAGCACGCGCAGGGACCCCAGCGACATCGCGTAGTGTTCCGGCGGCTCACAATTGCTCCCTGGCACCTCCCCAGCGCACACACGGGCACCAGAGACCCCGTGCAGGGTCCATGCGGCTCAACAAATGGTCCCTGGGGCCCATGCACATCCCCAGCGCGTGCATGGGCCCCAACAGGTTCGCGCGTTGGGTTCCAGCGGCCCGCCAAACGGTCCCTGACACCTCCTCAGTGATCGTACGAGCCCCAACGACCACGCACAGGGTCCCAGAGGCTCGCCAAATGGTCCCTGGCACATCCCCAGCGACCCCGCGCTGAGTCTGAGTGGCATGCCAAATGGTCCCTGGCACCTCGCTAGCACACACACGGGCCCCAGAGACCACGCGCGGGATCCAAGCGGCTCGCCAAACGATCCCTGACACCTCCCCAGCAATCGCACAGGCCACAGTGACTTCGAGCGGGGTGAAAGCGGCTTGCCAAATGGTCCCTGGCACCTCCCCAGCGTGCGCATGGGGCCCAGCGACCCCGCTCGGGGTCCCAGCAGCTTGCCAAACTGTCCCTGGCACTTCCCCAGCATGCGCACAGGCCCCAGCGACCTCGAGCGCGGTCCCAACGGCTCATCAAATGGTCCCTGGCCCCTCCCCAGCGCGCACACTGGGACCAGCGACCCAGCACGGGGTAACAGCGGCTCGCCAAATGATCCCTGGCACCTCCCCAGAGCACGCACAGGGCCAAGAGATGACGCGCGGTGTCGCAGCGGCTCGCCAAATGATACCTGGCACATCCCCAGCACGCACACGGGCCCCAGAGTCCCTGCACTGGGTCTGGGCGACTTTGCGCAGGGTCCCAGCGGCTTGCCAAATGGTCCCTTGCACTTCCCCAGCACACACACAGGCGCCAGAGACCCCGCGCGGGGTCCAAGGGGCTCGCCAAATGGTCCCTGGCACATCCCCAGCGTGCTCACTGGGCCCAACGACCCCGCGCGGAGTTCCTGCGACACACCAAATGGTCCCTGGCACCTCTCCAGTGTGAACACGAACCCCAGCGACATTGGACATTGTCAAAGCGGCTTGCCAAACTGTCCCTGTCACCTCACCAGAAAACGCAGGGGCCACAGCAACTTCGCGCGGGGCAAAAGCAGCTTGCCAAATGGTCCCTGGCACCTCCCCAGCATACGCACGGGGCCCAGCGACCCGGCACAGGGTCCCAGAGGCTCGCCAAATGGTCCCTGGCACCACCCCAGCAAGCTCACAGGCACCAGCGACTTCGCATGGGGTTCCAACGGCCCGCCAAACGGTCCCTGGCACCTCCCCAGCGCATGCACGTACCCCAGCGACTTCGTGCGAGTCAAAGCGTCTCGCGAAATGGTCCCTGGAACCTCCCCAGCGTGTGCATGGGCCTCAGCGACTTCACGAGAGGTCAAAGCGGCTCGCCAAATGTTCCCTGGCACCTCAACAGCACGCACACGGGCCCGATTGACTTCGTGTGGGGTCCCAGCGGCTGGCCAAATGGTCCTTGGTCCATGTCCAGCGCACGCACTCAGAACAGCGACCAAGCGCGGGGTGCCAGCGACTCGCCAAATGATCCCTGACACCTCCCCAGCGAACGCAAGGGCCCCAGCGACATCGCGCGGGGTCCCAACTGCTCGCAGATGGTCCCTGATACATCCCCAGCGCACTTCTTGCGGGGTCAAAGCGGCTTACTAAATGGTCCCTGGCACCTCCCCAGCACGCACATGGTACCCAGCAACTTCGCGTGGGGTTCCACTGGCTTGCAAAATGGTCCCTGACACCTCCCCAGCGATCGCAGAGCCCAGGCGACCTTGCGCAGTGTCCCAGCGGCACGCCAAAACGGTCCCTAACACCTCCCCACGGTACCCAGCGACTTCGCGTGAGGTTCCACCAGCTTGCAAAACGGTCCCTGACACCTCCCCAGCGATCGCAGAGCCCAGGCGACCTTGCGCAGTGTCCCAGCGGCACGCCAAACAGTCCCTGACATCTCCCCAGCATGCGCACGGGCCCCAGAGACTTTGCGTGGGGTTCCAGCAGCCCGACAAATGGTCCCTGACACCTCCCCAGTGATCGCATGAACCGCAGCGACTGCGCTCAGGGTCCCAGAGGCTCGACAAATGGTCCCTGGAACATCCCCAGCACACACACGGGCCCCAGTGATAACGCGCGGGGTCCCAACTGCTCGCAAATGGTCGCTGGCACATCCCCAGTGACTTTGTGTGGGGTACCAATGGCTCGCCAAACTGTCCATGGCACTTCCCCAGCGCGCACATGGGGCACAGCGAAACTGCGCAGGGACCGAGCGGCTCGCAAAATGGTCCCTGGCACCTCCCCAGCACGCACACGGGCCCCAGCGACTTCGGTGCGGTTCCAGTGGCCCGCCAAACTGTCCTTGACACCTCCCCAGCCATCGCACGAACCACAGCGAACTCGCGCAGGGCCCCAGAGGCTCGCCAAATGGTCCCTGGAACATCCCCAGCACACACAGGGGCCTCAGCAGCATCGTGCTCAGTCCCAACTACTCGCAAATGGTCCCTGACACCTCCCCAGCATGCGCACGGGACCCAGCGACCCCGCGCGGGGTCCGAACGGCTCGCCAAATGGTCCCTGGCACCTCCCAAGCACGCACACTGGCCCCAGCGACTTCGTGTGCAGTTCCAGTGGCTCGCCAAACTGTCCCTGGCACTTCCCCAGTCCACGCACGGTGCCCAGCTACCCCGCGCGGGATCAAAGCGGCTCGCCAACTGTTCACTGGCACCTCCCCAGCGATCGCACGAACCCCAGCGACCTTGCGCAGGGTCCCAGATGCTCGCCAAATGGTCCCTGGCATATCCCCAGCACACACACGGGCCCCGGCGACTTCGCACGGGGTCCCAGCGGCTCAGCAAAGTGCCAGGTCCATGGCACCTCCCCAGCATGCGCACGGGGCCCAGCAACCCCATGCGGAGTCCCAGCGGCTTGCCAAATGGTCCTTGGAACCTCCCCAGTGCTCGCATAGGGCCCAGCTACCCCGCTCGGGGTCCGAGTGGCTCGCCAAACTGTCCCTGGCACTTCCTAAACGCGCACACGGGCCACAGCGACTTCAAGCGGGGTCCCAGCGGCTTCCCAAATGGTCCCTGGCCCCTCCCCAGCGCGCACACTGGGACCAGCGACCCAGCATGGGGTAACAGCAGCTCGCCAAATGATCCCTGGCACCTCCCCAGAGCGCACACGGGCCCCAGAGACCCCGCACTGGGTCCGAGCGACTTCGCGCTGGGTCAAAGCAGCTTGCCAAACGGTCCCTGACACCTCCCCAGCGATTGCAGAGCCCAAGCGACCTTGCGCAGTGTCCAAGCGGCTCGCCAAATGGTCCCTAGCACCTCCCCAGCGCACGCACGGGCCCGAGCGACTTTGCGTGGGTTTCCAGCGGACCGCAAAATGGTCCCTGACACCTCCCCAGTGATCGCACGACCCGTAACGACCTCACGCAGGGTCCCAGAGGCTCGCCAAATGGTCCCTTGCACATCCCCCAGCATGTGAACGGGCCGGAGCGACCATGCGCGGGGTCCGATTGGTTGGCCAGATTGTAACTGGCACATCCCCAGCGCGCGCACGGGCCCCAGTGAATTTGCGCAGTGTACCGGCAGCTTCCCAAATGATCCCGGGCACCTCCCCAGCACGCGCACGGGCCCTAGAGACTTTGCGTGGGTTTCCAGCGGCTTGCCAAACTGTCCCTGACATCTCCCCAGCGATCGCAAGAGCCCCAGCTACCTCACGCAGTGTCAAAGCGGCTCGCCAAATGGTCCCTGACACCTCCCCAACGCACGCATGGGCCCCAGAAACCCCGCGCAGTGTCCGAGCGGCTCGCCAATTGATCCCTGGCACCTCCCCAGCACGTGCACGGGCCCTAGAGACTTTGCGTGGGTTTCCAGCGGCTCGCAAAACTGTCCCTTGCACTTCCCCAGCGCTCGCATGGGGCCCAGCAACCCCACGCCGGGTCCCAGCAGCTCGCCAAATAATCCCTGGCACATCCCCAGCACACACACGGCCCCAGAGACCCCGCGCGGGGTCCAAGCGCGCGCACGGGCCCCAGCGACTTCGCGTGTGGTTCCAGCGGCCCGCCAAACGGTCCCTGACACCTCCCCAGCAATCGTACGAGCCCCAGCGACCTCGCGCAGCATCCCAGAGGCTCGCCAAATAACAACATAAGAACATAAGAAAGTTTACAAACGAGAGGAGGAAATTCAGCCCATCTTGCTCGTTTGGTTGTTAGCAGCTTATTGATCCCAGAATCTCATCAAGCAGCTTCTTGAAGGTGGTCCCTGGCACATCCCCAGCACGCACATAGGGCCCAGCGACCCCGCGCGGAGTCCCAGCTGCTCGCCAAATGTTCCCTGGAACCACCTCAGCACGCGCATGGGTCCCAGCGACCCCTCTCTGGGTCCGAGTGGCTCGCCAAATGGTCGCTTGCTCCTCCACAGCACGCACACGGGCCCCAGTGACTTCGTGTGGGGTTCCAGCGGCACGCCAAACGGTCCCTGACACATCCCCAGGGATCGCACAAGCCCCAACGACCTCGCGCAATATCCCAGAGGCTCGCCAAATGGTCCCTAGTCCCTCCCCAGCGCAAGCACTGGGCCCCAGCAACATCGCGCGTGGTCCCAACTGCTCGCAAACGGTCCCTAGCAAATCCCCTGTGCACGCAAGGGCCCCAGTGACTTCTCGCAGGGTCAAAGCGGCTTGCCAAATGGACCCTGGCACCTCCCCAGCGTGTGCACGGGCCCCAGCGACTTCGCACGGTGTCCCAACTGCTTGCAAATGGTCCCTGACACATTCCCAGCGCGCTCATGGGGCCCAGCGACTCCGCTCTGGGTCCAAGTGGCTCGTCAAACAGTCCCATGCTCCTACCCAGCACGCACACAGGCCCCAGTGACTTTGTATGGGGTTCCAGCGGCTCTGCAAAATGTCCCTGGCACTTCACCAGCACGCGCACAGGGCCCAGCGACCCAGCGCGGGGTGCCAGCAGCTCGCCAAATAATCCCTGGCACATCCCCAGCACGCACACGGGCCCCAAAGACACCGTGCGGAGCAAGATCGGTGCGCGAAATGGTCCCTGGCACCTCCCCAGCACGCGCACGGGACCCAGCGACTTCGCGTGGGGTTCCAGCGGCCTGCCAAACGGTCCCTGACACCTCCCCAGCAAACGCACGAGCACCAACGTCCTCGCGCAGGGTCCCCGAGGCTCGCCAAATGGTCCCTGGAACATCCCCAGCACACACACGGGCCCCAGCGGTATCGCACGCGGTCCCAACTGCTCGCAAATGGTCCCTGACACCTACCCAGCGGGCGCACGGGCCCCAGTGACTTCGCATGTGGTTCCAGCGGCCCGCCAAACGGTCCCTGACACCTCCCCAGCGATCGCACGAGCCCCAGCGACCTCGCACAGGGTCCCAGAGGCTCGCCAAATGGTCCCTGGCACATCCCCAGCACGCACACGGGACCCAGCGACTTTGCGCGGGGTCTCAGAGGCTCGCCAAACGGTCCCTCGAACATCCCCAGCACACACACGGGCCCCAGCGGTATCGTGCGCGGTCCCAACTGCTCGCAAATGGTCCCTGACACCTACCCAGCGGGCGCATGGGGCTCAGCAACTTCGTGTGCGGTTCCAGCGGCTAGCCAAACTGTCCCTGGCACCTCCCCAGCGATCGCACGAGCCCCAGCGACCACGCGCAGTTGTCCCAGAGACTCGCCAAATGGTCCCCAGAACATCCCCAGCAAGCACATTGGCCCCAGCGGCATCGCGCGTGGTCCCAACTGCTCGCAAATGGTCCCTGACACCTACCCAGCGGGCGCATGGGGATCAGCAACTTCGTGTGCGGTTCCAGCGGCTCGCCAAACTGTCCCTGGCACCTCCCCAGCGATCGCACGAGCCCCAGCGACCACGCGCAGTTGTCCCAGAGACTCGCCAAATGGTCCCCAGAACATCCCCAGCAAGCACATTGGCCCCAGCGGCATCGCGCGTGGTCCCAACTGCTCGCCAAACTGTCCCTGGCATTTCCCCAGTGCGCACATGGGACCCTGCGGCCCCGCGCGGGGTCCCAGAGGCTCACCAAATGGTACCTGGCACATACCCAGCACGCGCACGGGCCCCAGCAACTTCGCCTGGGGTTCCAGTGGCCCGCCAAACAGTCCCTGACACCTCCCCAGCGATCACACAAGCCCCAACGACCTCGCGCAGGGTCCCAGAGGCTCGCCAAATGGTCCCTGGTCCTTCCCCAGCGCAAGCACTGGGCCCCAGAGACATCGCGGGGGGTCCCAACTGCTCGGAAATGGTCCCTGACACAACCCCAGCGCGTGCATGGGCCCCAGCGACTCCGCGCGGGGTCCGATTGGTTGGCCAGATTGTAACTGGCACATCCCCAGCGCGCGCATGGGCCCCAGTGAATTTGAGTCCCGGCAGCTTCCCAAATGTTCCCTGGCCCCTCCCCAGTGCGCGCAGGGGTCCAATGGACTTCACACTGGGTTGCAGCGGCTCGCCAAATGATCCCTGGCAACTCCCCAGCGCATACACGGGGCCCAGCGACCCCGCGTGGGGTCCCAGCGGCTCGCAAAGATCCCTCGCACCTCCCCTGCGAGCGAATGGAGCCTAGCGACCAAGCGTGAGGTGCCAGCGGCTTGCCAAATGGTCCCTGGCACATCCCCAGCGCACTCATGGGGCCCAGTGACATCGCTCTGGGTCCAAGTGGCTCGCCAAACAGTCCCTTGCTCCTCCCCAGCATGCACACGGTCTCCAGTGACTTTGTGTGGGGTTCCAGCGGCTCACCAAACTGTCCCTGGCACCTCACCAGCACGCGCATGGGGCCCAGCGACCCAGCGCGGAGTGCCAGCAGATCGCCAAATAATCCCTGGAACATCCCCAGCACACACACGGGCCCCAGAGACCCCGTGCGGGGCATGAGCGGTGTGCGAAATGGTCCCTGGCACCTCCACAGCACGCGCACGGGACCCAGCGACTTTGCGCTGGGTCAAAGCGGCTTGCTAAATGGTCCCTGTCACCTCCCCAGCGAGCATGGGGCCCAGCAACTTCGTGTGCGGTTCCAGCGACTCGCCAAACTGTCCCTGGAACCTCCCCAGCGATCGCACGAGTCCCAGCGACTTTGCGCTGGGTCCCAGAGACTCGCCAAATGGTCCCTGGAACAACCCCAGCACGCACATTGGATCCAGCAGCATCGCGCACGGTCCCAACAGCTCGCAAATGGTCCCTGACACCTACCCAGCGCGCGCACGGGCCCCAGCGACTTCGCGTGTGGTTCCAGCGGCTCGCCAAACTATCCCTGGCACTTCCGCAGCGCACGCACAGGGCCCAGCGACACCGCGCAGGGTCCCAGAGGCTCGCCAAATGATCCCTGGCACATCCCCAGCAAGTACACGGGCCCCAGCGACTTCACGCGTGGTCAAAGCGGCTTACCAAATGGTCCCTGGCACCTATCCAGCGCTCTGGGTCCGAGTGGCTTTCCAAATGGTCCTTGGCTCCTCCCCTTCACGCACACGGGCCCCAGCGACATTGGGTGGCTTTCAGCGGCTCGTCAAACTGTCTCTGGCACATCCCCAGCGCACACAAGGGGGCCCAGCGACCACGCTCTGGATCCGACTGGCTCGCCAAATGGTACCTGGCTCCTCCCCAGCATGTACACGGGCCCCAGTGACAAGATATGCGGTTCCAGAGGCTCGCCAAACTGTCCCTGGCACTTCCCCAGCGCAAGCACGGGGCCCAGCGACACCGTGCAGGGTCCCAGAGGCTCACTAAATGATCCTTGGCACATCCCCAGCAAGCACACGGGCCCCAGCGGCATCGCGCGTGGTCCCAACAGCTTGCAAATGGTCCCTGACACCTCCCCAGCACGTGCACGGGGCACAGCGACCCCGCACAGGGTCCCAGTGGCTCGCCAAGATCCCTCGCAACTCCCCAGCACGCACACGGGACCCAGCAACTTCGCGTGGGGTTCCACCGACTTGACACCTCCCCAGTGATCGCAGAGCCCAAGCGACCTCGCACAGTGTCCCAGCGGCTCGCCAAATGGTCCCTGGCACGCCCTCAGCGCGGGTATGGGGTCCAGAGACCTCACGCAGCTTCCCAGAGGCTCGCCAAATGGTCCCTGGCACATCCCCAGCATGTGCACAGGCCCCATCGACTTTGCGCAGTGTCCCAGCGGCCCGCCAAATGGTCCCTAACACCTCCCCAGCAATCGCACGGGCCGCAGCGACCTCGCGCAGGGTCCCAGAGGCTCGCCAAATGGTCCCTGGTCCCTCTCCAGCGCAAGCACTGGGCCCCAGCAACAACGCGCGGGATCCCAACTGCTCGCAAATGTTCCCTGGCACCTCACCAGCATGCTCACGGGCCCCAGCGACCCCATGCAGGGTACCTGCAGCACACAAAATGGTCCCTAGCTCCTACCCAGCACACACACAGGGCCCCACAACCACGCGCAGGGTCCCAGTGGTTCGCCAAATGATCTCTGGCACCTACCCAGCGCATACACGGGGCCCAGTGACCCCACGCGGGGTCCCAGCGGATCGTCAAATGATCCCTGGCACAGCAAGAGCACGCACACGGGCCTTAGAGACCTCATGCATGGTCCGAGCACCTCACCAAAAGGTCCCTGGCACATCCCCAGAGCGCAAATGGGGCCCTGCCACGCCGAGCGGGGTCCCAACAGCTCATCAAATGGTCCCTGGCACCTCACCAGCACGCGCACGGGCCCCAGCGACCTTGAGCAGGCACCCAACGGCTCATCAAATGGTCCCTGGCTCCTACCCAGCGCACACGCAGGGCCTAGCAACAACGTGCGGTGTCCCAGCAGCTCGCAAATGGTCCCTGGTACATCTCCAGCGAGCGCACAGGCCCAGTGAATTCGCGCGGGGACCCAGAGGCTTGCCAAATCGTCCCTAGCACATCCACAGGGCGCACACGGGACCCAGCAACTTTGCGTGGGGTCCTACTGGCTCGCATATGGTCCCAGAGACATCACCAGCGCACACATGGGGCCCAGCGACCCCACACATGGTAACAGCAGCCCGCCAAATGATCCCTGGCACATCCCCAGCACGGACGCGGGCCTTAGTGACCCTGCGCAGGGTCCCAGAGGCTCGCCAAATGGTCCCTGGCACATTCCCAGCACACACACGGGCCCCAGTGACCTTGCGCGGGGTCCCAGCGGCCCGCCAAACGGTCCCTGACACCTCCCCAGCAATAACGCACGGGCCGCAGCGACCTCGCGCAGGGTCCCAGAGGCTCGCCAAATGTTCCCTGGCACCTCACCAGCATGCTCACGGGCCCCAGCGACCCCATGCAGGGTACCAGCAGCAGGCAAAATGCTCCCTAGCTCCTACCCAGCACACACACAGGGCCCCACAACCACGCGCGGGGACCCAGTGGTTCGCCAAATGATCTCTGGCACCTACCCAGCGCATACACGGGGCCCAGTGATCCCACGCGGGGTCCCAGCGGATCGTCAAATGATCCCTGGAACCTACTCAGCACGCACATGGGTCCCAGCGACCCCGAGTGGGGTGCCAGCGGCTCGCAAAATGATCCCTGGCACATCAAGAGCACGCACACGGGCCCCAGAGACCTTGCGCAGGGTCCGAGCGCCTCACCAAATGGTCCCTGGCACATCCCCAGAGCGCGAATGGGGCCCAGCCACGCCGAGCGGTGTCCCAGCGAATTCGCGCGGGGACCCAGAGGCTTGCCAAATCGTCTGTAGCACATCCACAGGGCGCGCACGGGCCCCAGCAACTTTGCGCAGGGTCCTACTGGCTCGCATATGGTCCCTGAGACATCCCCAGTGCCAGCACGGGCCCCAGTGACTTCAAGGGGGTCCCAGCGGCTTGCCAAATGATCCCTGGCACATCAAGAGCATGCACACGGGCGCCAGAAACCTCACGCGGGGTCCGAGCGGCTTGCCAAATGGTCCCTGACACCTCCCCAGTGCACGAATGGGCCCCAGCGACCCCGTGCAGGGTGTTCTGGCGGCTCGCCAATAGTCACTGGCAAATCCCCAGCGCGCGCACAGACACCAGCGACGAGGCGTGGAGTCCCAGCAACTTGCAAATGGTTCCTGACACATCCCCAGCGCATGCACAGGCCCCAGCGACTTTGCATGGGGCCCAAGCGGCTTGCCAAATGGTCCCTGGCACCTCCCCAGCACACACACGGGCCCCAGAGACCCCGCGCGGGGTCCAAGCGGCTCGCCAAATGGTCCCTGGCACATCCCCAGCGTGCGCACTGGGCCAAACGACCCTGCGCGAGGTCCCAGCGACACAGCAAATGGTCCCTGGCACCTCCCCAGTGCGCACACGAACCCCAGCGACATCACGCATTGTCCAAGCGGCTTGCCAAACTGTCCCTGGCACCTCACCAGCAAGCGCAGGGGCCCTAGCGACATCGCGTGGTGTTCCGGCAGCTCGCAAATGGTCCCTGGCACCTCCCTAGCACACACACGGGCCCCAGAGACCCCGCGCAGGGCCCAAGCGGCTAGCCAAATGGTCCCTGGCACATCCCCAGCGTGCGCACGGGCCCCAGCGACTTTGCGCGGAGTCCCAGCGGCCTGCCAAATGGGTCCCAGCGGATCGTCAAATGATCCCTGGCACCTACTCAGCATGCACACGGACCCCAGCGACCTCGAGCGGGGACACAACGGCTCATCAAATGGTCCCTGGCTTCTACCCAGCGCACACAACCACGCACGGTGTCCCAGCAGCTCGCCAAATGATCCCTGGCACCTCCCCAGCGCGCGCACAGGGCCGAGCGACCCCGCGCGGTGTCACAGCGGTTCACCAAATGATACCTGGCATATCCCCATCACACACACACGGGCCCCAGAGACCCCGAGTTGGGTCCGAGCGGCTCGCCAAATGGTCCCTGGCACCTCCCCAGCACGCGCACGGGCCCCAGCGACTTCTTGTGAGGTTACAGCGGATCGCCATACAGTCCCTGACACCTACCCAGCGATCGCACAAGCCCAAACGACCTCGCGCAGGGTCCCAGAGGCTCGCCAAATGGTCCCTGGCACATCCCCAGCACGCACACTGGACCCAGTGACAACGTGCGGGGTCCCAGTGTCTCGCAAATGGTCCCTGGCACCTCCCTAGCAATCGTTTGGGTCCCAGAGACCTCTAGCAGGGTCCTAGAGGCTCGCCAAATGGTCCCTGGCACCTCCCCAGCACACATACGGGCACCAGTGACTTCGCATGGGGTTCCAGCGGCCCGCCAAACGGTCCCTGGCACATCCCCAGCGCAAGCACGTACCCCAGCGACTTCGCACAGGGTCAAAGCGGCTGGCCAAATGGTCCCTGGCCCATCTCCAGCACACGCACTGGGACCAGCGACCCAGAGCGGGGTGCCAGCGACTCGCCAAATGATCCCTGGCACCTCCCCAGCGAGTGCACGGGGCCCAGAGACCCCGCGCGGGGACCGAGAGGCTCGCAAAATGGTCCCTGGCACATCCCCAGAGCACTTCGTGCGGGGTCAAAGTGGCTTACCAAATGGTACCTGGCACCTCCCCTGCGCGCGCATGTGCACCAAACACCCCGCATGGGGTCCGAGCGGCTCGCCAAATTTTCCCTAGCACCTCCCCAGCACGCACACGGGACACAGCTACTTCGCGAGGGGTTCCAGTGGCCAGCGAAATGGTCCCTGACACCTCCACAGCGATCGCACAACCCCCAATAACCTCGCGCAGGGGCCCAGTGGCTCGCCAAGTGGTCCCTGGCACCTCTCCAGCGCACGCACGGGTCCCAGCGACTTCGCATGGGTTTCCAGCGGCCCGCGAAATGGACCCTGACACTTCCCCATTGATCGCACGACCCGCAACGACCTCGCGCAGGGTGTCAGAGGCTTGCCAAATGGTCCCTGACACATCCCCAGCACGCGCACGGGCCAGTGCCCACGGAGCCAGCGCAGGGTGCCAGCGGCTCGCTAAATGATCCCTGGCACCACCCCAGCAGGCACACAGGCCCCAGCAACTTCGCGAGGGGTTCCAGCGGCCAGCGAAATGGTTCCTGACACCTCCACAGCGATCGCACGACCCCCAATGACCTCGCACGGGGTCAAAGCGGCTTGCCAAATGGTCCCTGGAACCTCCCCAGCGCGTGCACGGGGACCAGCGACTTCGCGCGGGATCCCAGAGGCTCGCCAAATGGTCCCTGGCACATCCCCAGCACGCGCACGGGCACCGGCGACTTCGCACGGGGTCAAAGCGGCTTGCCAAATGGTCCCTGGCACCTCCCCATCGTGCGCACATGGGCCCAGCGACCCCGCGCGGTGTCCCAGATTGTCGCCAAATGGTCCCTGACACCTCCCCAGCACGCACACGGGCCCCAGTCAATTCGTGTGGGGTTACAGCGGCTCGCCAAATAGTCCCTGGCTCCATCCCCAGCACGCGCACGGTGCCCAGGGAGCCAGCACAGGGTGCCAGCGGCTCGCTAAATGATCCCTGGCACATCCCCAGCAGGCACACAGGCATCAGCAACTTCGTGAGGGGTTCCAGCGGCCAGCGAAATGGCTCCTGACACCTCCACAGCGATCGCACGACCCCCAATGACCTCACGCAGGGGCCTAGTGGCTCGCCAAGTGGTCCCTGGTACCTGCCCAGCGCCCGCACACTACCCAGGGACCTAGCGCGGGGTGCCAGCGGCTCGCCAAAAGATCCCTGGCACCACCCCAGCACGCGCACTGGCACCAGCGACTTCGCATTGGGTTCCAGCGGCCCGCCAAACGGTCCCTGGCACCTCCCCAGCGCATGCAGGGGCAACCGCGACTTCGTGCTGGGTCAAAGCGGCTTGCCAAATACTCCCTGCCACCTCTGTAGTGCGCCCGACCTCGCGCGGGGTGCCAGCGGCTCGCCAAAAGATCCCTGGCACCACCCCAGCACGCGCATGGGCACCGGAGACTTCGCATTGGATTCCAGCGGTCCGCCAAACGGTCCCTGGCACCTCCCCAGCATGCACAAGGGCCCCAGTGACTTCTCGCGGGAACCCAGAGGCTCACCAAATGATCCCTGGCACATCCCCAGCGCACGTATGGCAACCAGCAACTTCGTGCTGGGTAAAAGCGGCTTGCCAAACGGTCCCTGGCACCTCCCGAGTGAGCACGGGGCCCAAGCGACCTCGCGCAGTGTCCCGGCGGCTCGCCAAATGGTCCCTGGCACCTCCCCAGCGCTCGCTCGGGGCCCAGGGACCATTTGGCGCGGTTTGCCAGCGGCGCGCCAAATGATCCTTGACACATCCCCAGCACGCACCCGGATACCAGAGATCTCACGCAGGGTCCCAGAGGCTCACCAAATGGTCCATGGCACCTCCCCAGCACGCGCACAGGCTCCAGCGACATTGCGCAGGGTCCAAACTGCTAGCAAATGGTCCCTGGCACATCCCCAGCGCATGCAGGGGCCACAGCGACTTCGCGTTGGGTCAAAGCGGCTTGCCAAATACTCCCTGACACCTCTGTAGTGCGCCCGACCTCGCGCGGGGTGCCAGCGGCTCGCCAAAAGATCCCTGGCACCACCCCAGCACGCGCATGGGCACCGGAGACTTCGCATTGGATTCCAGCGGTCCGCCAAACGGTCCCTGGCACCTCCCCAGCATGCACAAGGGCCCCAGTGACTTCTCGCGGGAACCCAGAGGCTCACCAAATGATCCCTGGCACATCCCCAGCGCACGTATGGCAACCAGCAACTTCGTGCTGGGTAAAAGCGGCTTGCCAAACGGTCCCTGGCACCTCCCGAGTGAGCACGGGGCCCAAGCGACCTCGCGCAGTGTCCCGGCGGCTCGCCAAATGGTCCCTGGCACCTCCCCAGCGCTCGCTCGGGGCCCAGGGACCATTTGGCGCGGTTTGCCAGCGGCGCGCCAAATGATCCTTGACACATCCCCAGCACGCACCCGGATACCAGAGATCTCACGCAGGGTCCCAGAGGCTCACCAAATGGTCCATGGCACCTCCCCAGCACGCGCACAGGCTCCAGCGACATTGCGCAGGGTCCAAACTGCTAGCAAATGGTCCCTGGCACATCCCCAGCGCATGCAGGGGCCACAGCGACTTCGCGTTGGGTCAAAGCGGCTTGCCAAATACTCCCTGACACCTCTGTAGTGCGCCCGACCTCGCGCGGGGTGCCAGCGGCTCGCCAAAAGATCCCTGGCACCACCCCAGCAAGCGCACGGGCAACGGCGACTTCGCATTGGGTTCCAGCGGCCCGCCAAACGGTCCCTAGCAGCTCCCCAGCATGCACAAGGGCCCCAGCAACTTCTCACGACATCCCAGAGGCTGGCCAAATGGTCCCTGGCACATCCCCAGCGCACGCACAGTTACCAGCGACTTCGTGCTGGGTAAAAGCGGCTTGCCAAACGGTCCCTGACACCTCCCCAGCGATCGCAGAGCCCAAGCGACCTCGCGCGGGTGTGACAGCGGCTCGCCAAATGGTCCCTGGCACCTCCACAGCGTGCACACAGTGCCCATGGACCCCGTGCAGGGTGGCAGCGGCTCGCCAAATGGTCCCTGGCACCTCCACAGTGCAAGCACGGGCCCCAGCCACTTCGCGCGGGGTCAGAACAACTCGCAAAATGGTCCCTGGCACCTCCCCAGCGCGCGCATGGGGTCCGAGCGTCTCACCAGATGGTCCCTGGCATCTCAACAGCATGCACACTGGCCACAGCGACCTCGTCTGGGGTCCGAGCGTCTCACCAGATGGTCCCTGCCACCTCAACAGCACGCACACGGGCCCCAGCGACTTCATGTGGGGTGCCAGCTACTCGCCAAATGATCCCTGGCACCTCCCCAGGGCATGCACAATGCCCAGAGACCCCGCGCGGGGACCGAGCGCCTCGCAAAATAGTCCCTGACACCACAGCAGCATGCACACGGGCCCCAGCAACATCGCTCTTGGTCCCAACGGCCCACAAATGGTCCCTGGCACCTCCCCAGCGCACGAACGGGCCCCAGCGACATCGCACTGGGTCAAAGCGGCTTGCCAAATGGTCCCTGGAACCTCCCCAGCACACGAACGGGCCCCAGCGACATCGCACGGGGTCAAAGCAGCTTGCCAAACGGTCCCTGGCACCTCCCCAGCGCACGAACGGGCCCCAGCGACATCGCACAGGGTCAAAGCGGCTTGCCAAATGGTCCCTGGAACCTCTCCAGCGCGCGCACGGGGCCCAGCGACTTCGCGCGGGATCCCAGAGGCTCGTCAAATGGTCCCTGGCACATCCCCAGCGCACGCACGGTAACCAGCGACTACGCGCTAGGTCAAAGAGGCTTGCCAAACGGTCCCTGACACCTCCCCAGCGATCGCAGAGCCCAAGCGACCTCGCGCAGTGTCCCAGCGGCTTGCCAAATGGTCCCTGGCACCTCCCGAGTGAGCACGGGGCCCAAGCGACCTCGCGCAGTGTCCCGGTGGCTCGCCAAACGGTCCCTGGCACCTCCCCAGCACGCACCCGGATACCAGAGACCTCACGCAGGGTCCCAGAGGCTCACCAAATGGTCCATGGCACCTCCCCAGCAGACGCACGGGCCCCAGCGACATCGCGCAAGGTCCCAACTGCTAGCAAATGGTCCCTGGCACATTCCCTGCGCTCTTCATGCGGGGTCAAAGCGGCTCGCCACATGGTCCCTGGCAACTCCCCAGCACGCACACGGGACCCAGCAACTTCGCGTGGGGTTCCACCGACTTGACACCTCCCCAGTGATCGCAGAGCCCAAGCAACCTCGCGCAGTGTCCCAGCGGCTCGCCAAATGGTCCCTGGCACGCCCTCAGCGCGGGTACGGGGTCCAGAGACCTCACGCAGCTTCCCAGAGGCTCGCCAAATGGTCCATGGCACATCCCCAGCAGGCACACAGGCCCCAGTGGCATCACGCGCGGTCCCAACGGCTCGCAAATGGTCCCTTGCACATCCCCAGCGCAAACACAGGCCCCAGCGACCTCGCGTGGGGTCAAAGCGGCTTGCCAAATGGTCCCTGGCACCTCCCCATCGTGCGCACATGGGCCCAGCGACCCTGCGCGGTGTCCCAGCTTCTCGCCAAATGGTCCCTGGCACCTCCCCAGCACGCACACGGGCCCCAGTCACTTCGTGTGGGGTTACAGCGGCTCGCCAAATAGTCCCTGGCTCCATCCCCAGCGCGCGCACGGGCCACAGTGGCCAGTGGCCAGCGAAATGGTCCCTTGCACCTCCCCAGCGATCGCACGACCCCCAATGACCTCGCGCAGGGGTCCAGTGGCTCGCCAAGTGGTCCCTGGCACCTCCCCAGCGCACGCATGGTACCCAGGGAGCCAGCACAGGGTGCCAGCGGCTCGCTAAATGATCCCTGGCACATCCCCAGCAGGCACACAGGCCTCAGCAACTTCGTGAGGGGTTCCAGCGGCCAGCGAAATGGTTCCTGACACCTCCACAGCGATCGCACGACCCCCAATGACCTCGCACGGGGTCAAAGCGGCTTGCCAAATGGTCCCTAACACCTCCCCAGCGATCGCAGAGCCCAAGCGACCTCACGCAGTGTCCCAGCGGCTCGCCAAATAGTCCCTGGCACCTCCCGAGTGAGCACGGGGCCCAAGCGACCTCGCGCAGTGTCCCGGCGGCTCGCCAAATGATCCCTGGCACCTCCCCAGCGCTCGCTCGGGGCCCAGGGACCATTTGGCGCGGTTTGCCAGCGGCGCGCCAAATGATCCTTGACACATCCCCAGCACGCACCCGGATACCAGAGATCTCACGCAGGGTCCCAGAGGCTCACCAAATGGTCCATGGCACCTCCCCAGCACACGCACGGGCCCCAGCGACATCGCGCAGGGTCCCAACTGCTAGCAAATGGTCCCTGGCACATTCCCTGCGCTCTTCATGCGGGGTCAAAGCGGCTCGCCAAATGGTCCATGGCACATCCCCAGCAGGCACACGGGCCCCAGTGGCATCACGCGCGGTCCCAACGGCTCGCAAATGGTCCCTTGCAGATCCCCAGCGCAAACACGGGCCCCAGCGACCTCGCGCGGGGTCAAAGCGGCTTGCCAAATGGTCCCTGGCACCTCTCCAGCGCACGCACGGGTCCCGGCGACTTCACGTGGGTTTCCAGCGGCCCGCGAAATGGACCCTGACACGTCCCCATTGATCGCACGACCCGCAACGCTCTCACACAGGGTCCCAGAGGCTCGCCAAATGGTCCCTGACACATCCCCAGCACGCGAACGGGCCCCAGCAACTTCGCGTAGGGTCCCAGTGGCTCGCCAAGTGGTCCCTGGTACCTCCCCAGCGCGCGCACGGTGCCCAGGGAGCCAGCGCGAAGTGCCAGTGGCTCGCTAAATGATCGCTAGCACATCACCATAGCAGGCACGGGCCCCAGCGACTTCGCATGGGGTCAAATAGGCTTACCAAACAGTCCCTGACACCTCCCCAGCGATCGCAGAGCCCAAGAGACTCAGCGCGGGGTGCCAGCGGCTCGCCAGATAGTCCCTGGCACATCCCCAGCACGCACACGAGCCCCAGCGACATCGCGCGGGGTCCCAACTACTCACAAATGCTCCCTGGCACCTCCCCAGCGCATGCAGGGGCCACAGCGACTTCGCGTTAGGTCAAAGCAGCTTGCCAAATACTCCCTGACACCTCTGTAGTGCGCCCGACCTCGCGCGGGGTGCCAGCGGCTCGCCAAATGGTCCCTGGCACCTCCACAGCGCACGCACGGGCCCCAACGACTTCGCGCGGGGTCAGAACGGCTCGCGAAATGGCCCCTGCGCCGCCCCAGCGCGCGCATGGGGCCCAGCTACCCTGCTCGGGGTCCCTGCGCCGCCCCAGCAGGCACACGGGCCCCAGTGGCATCACGCGCGGTCCCAACTGCTCGCAAATGGTCCCTTGCAGATCCCCAGCGCAAACACGGGCCCCAGCAACCTCGCGCGGGGTCAAAGCGGCTTGCCAAATGGTCCCTGGCACCTCTCCAGCGCACGCACGGGTCCCGGCGACTTCACGTGGGTTTCCAGCGGCCCGCGAAATGGACCCTGACACGTCCCCATTGATCGCACGACCCGCAACGCTCTCGCACAGGGTCCCAGAGGCTCGCCAAATGGTCCCTGACACATCCCCAGCACGCGAACGGGCCCCAGCAACTTCGCGTAGGGTCCCAGTGGCTCGCCAAGTGGTCCCTGGTACCTCCCCAGCGCGCGCACGGTGCCCAGGGAGCCAGCGCGGAGTGCCAGTGGCTCGCTAAATGATCGCTAGCACATCACCATAGCAGGCACGGGCCCCAGCGACTTCGCATGGGGTCAAATAGGCTTACCAAACAATCCCTGACACCTCCCCAGCGATCGCAGAGCCCAAGAGACTCAGCGCGGGGTGCCAGCGGCTCGCCAGATAGTCCCTGGCACATCCCCAGCACGCACACGAGCCCCAGCGACATCGCGCGGGGTCCCAACTACTCACAAATGCTCCCTGGCACCTCCCCAGCGCATGCAGGGGCCACAGCGACTTCGCGTTGGGTCAAAGCAGCTTGCCAAATACTCCCTGACACCTCTGTAGTGCGCCCGACCTCGCGCGGGGTGCCAGCGGCTTGCCAAATGGTCCCTGGCACCTCCACAGCGCACGCACGGGCCCCAGCGACATCGCGCAGGGTCCCAACTGCTAGCAAATGGTCCCTGGCACATTCCCTGCGCTCTTCATGCGGGGTCAAAGCGGCTCGCCACATGGTCCCTGGCACCTCCCCAGCACGCACACGGGACCCAGCAACTTCGCGTGGGGTTCCACCGACTTGCCAAACGGACCCTGACACCTCCCCAGTGATCGCAGAGCCCAAGCGACCTCGCGCAGTGTCCCAGCGGCTCGCCAAATGGTCTCTGGCACGCCCTCAGCGCGGGTATGGGGTCCAGAGACCTCACGCAGCTTCCCAGAGGCTCGCCAAATGGTCCATGGCACATCCCCAGCAGGCACACGGGCCCCAGTGGCATCACGCGCGGTCCCAACTGCTCGCAAATGGTCCCTTGCAGATCCCCAGCGCAAACACGGGCCCCAGCAACCTCGCGCGGGGTCAAAGCGGCTTGCCAAATGGTCCCTGGCACCTCTCCAGCGCACGCACGGGTCCCGGCGACTTCACGTGGGTTTCCAGCGGCCCGCGAAATGGACCCTGACACGTCCCCATTGATCGCACGACCCGCAACGCTCTCGCACAGGGTCCCAGAGGCTCGCCAAATGGTCCCTGACACATCCCCAGCACGCGAACGGGCCCCAGCAACTTCGCGTAGGGTCCCAGTGGCTCGCCAAGTGGTCCCTGGTACCTCCCCAGCGCGCGCAGAGCCCAAGAGACTCAGCGCGGGGTCCGAGCGTCTCACCAGGTGGTCCCTGGCATCGCAACAGCATGCACACTGGCCACAGCGACCTCGTCTGGGGTCCGAGCGTCTCACCAGATGGTCCCTGCCACCTCAAAAGCAAGCACACGGGCCCCAGTGACTTCTTATGGGGTGCCAGCACCTCGCCAAATGATCCCTGGCACCTCCCCAGCGCATGCACAGGGCCCAGAGACCCGCGCGGGGACCGAGCGGCTCGCAAAATAGTCCCTGACACCACAACAGCATGCACACGGGCCCCAGTGACATCGCTCTTGGTCCCAACAGCCCACAAATAGTACCCTGGCACCTCCCCAGCGCACGAACGGGCCCCAGCGACATCGCACGGGGTCAAAGCGGCTTGCCAATTGGTCCCTGGCACTACCCCAGCATGCGCACGGGAACCAGCGACTTCGCGCGGAATCCCAGAGGCTTGCCAAATGGTCCCTGGCACATCCCCAGCGCACGCACGGTAACCAGCGACTTCGCGCTGGATCAAAGCGGCTTGCCAAACGGTCCCTGACACCTCCCCAGCGATCGCAGAGCCCAAGCGACCTCACGCAGTGTCCCAGCGGCTCGCCAAATAGTCCCTGGCACCTCCCGAGTGAGCACGGGGCCCAAGCAACCTCGCGCAGTGTCCCGGCGGCTCGCCAAATGGTCCCTGGCACCTCCCCAGCTCTCGCTCGGGGCCCAGGGACCGGCGCGGTTTGCCAGCGGCGCGCCAAATGATCCTTGGCACATCCACAGCACGCACCCGGATACCAGAGACCCGCGCGGGGACCGAGCGGCTCGCAAAATAGTCCCTGACACCACAACAGCATGCACACGGGCCCCAGTGACATCGCTCTTGGTCCCAACAGCCCACAAATAGTACCCTGGCACCTCCCCAGCGCACGAACGGGCCCCAGCGACATCGCACGGGGTCAAAGCGGCTTGCCAATTGGTCCCTGGCACTACCCCAGCATGCGCACGGGAACCAGCGACTTCGCGCGGAATCCCAGAGGCTTGCCAAATGGTCCCTGGCACATCCCCAGCGCACGCACGGTAACCAGCGACTTCGCGCTGGATCAAAGCGGCTTGCCAAACGGTCCCTGACACCTCCCCAGCGATCGCAGAGCCCAAGCGACCTCACGCAGTGTCCCAGCGGCTCGCCAAATAGTCCCTGGCACCTCCCGAGTGAGCACGGGGCCCAAGCAACCTCGCGCAGTGTCCCGGCGGCTCGCCAAATGGTCCCTGGCACCTCCCCAGCTCTCGCTCGGGGCCCAGGGACCGGCGCGGTTTGCCAGCGGCGCGCCAAATGATCCTTGGCACATCCACAGCACGCACCCGGATACCAGAGACCTCACGCAGGGTCCCAGAGGCTCACCAAATGGTCCATGGCACCTCCCCAGCACACGCACGGGCCCCAGCGACATCGCGCAGGGTCCCAACTGCTAGCAAATGGTCCCTGGCACATTCCCTGCGCTCTTCATGCGGGGTCAAAGCGGCTCGCCACATGGTCCCTGGCACCTCCCCAGCACGCACACGGGCCCCAGCGACATCGCGCGGGGTCCCAACTACTCACAAATGCTCCCTGGCACCTCCCCAGCGCATGCAGGGGCCACAGCGACTTCGCGTTGGGTCAAAGCAGCTTGCCAAATACTCCCTGACACCTCTGTAGTTCGGCCGACCTCGCGCGGGGTGCCAGCGGCTCGCCAAATGGTCCCTGGCACCTCCACAGCGCACGCACGTGCCCCAACGACTTCGCGCGGGGTCAGAACGGCTCGCGAAATGGTCCCTGGCGCCTCCCCAGCGCGCGCATGGGGCCCAGCTACCCTGCTCGGGGTCCGAGCGTCTCACCAGGTGGTCCCTGGCATCTCAACAGCATGCACACTGGCCACAGCGACCTCGTCTGGGGTCCGAGCGTCTCACCAGATGGTCCCTGCCACCTCAAAAGCAAGCACACGGGCCCCAGTGACTTCTTGTGGGGTGCCAGCTACTCGCCAAATGATCCCTGGCACCTCCCCAGCGCATGCACAGGGCCCAGAGACCCGCGCGGGGACCGAGCGGCTCGCAAAATAGTCCCTGACACCACAACAGCATGCACACGGGCCCCAGTGACATCGCTCTTGGTCCCAACAGCCCACAAATAGTACCCTGGCACCTCCCCAGCGCACGAACGGGCCCCAGCGACATCGCACGGGGTCAAAGCGGCTTGCCAATTGGTCCCTGGCACTACCCCAGCATGCGCACGGGGACCAGCGACTTCGCGCGGAATCCCAGAGGCTCGCCAAATGGTCCCTGGCACATCCCCAGCGCACGTACGGTAACCAGCGACTTCGCGCTGGATCAAAGCGGCTTGCCAAACGGTCCCTGACACCTCCCCAGCGATCGCAGAGCCCAAGCGACCTCACGCAGTGTCCCAGCGGCTCGGCAAATAATCCCTGGCACCTCCCGAGTGAGCACGGGGCCCAAGCGACCTCGCGCAGTGTCCCGGCGGCTCGCCATATGGTCCCTGGCACCTCCCCAGCGCTCGCTCGGGGCCCAGGGACCGGCGCGGTTTGCCAGCGGCGCGCCAAATGATCCTTGGCACATCCCCAGCACGCACCCGGATACCAGAGACCTCACGCAGGGTCCCAGAGGCTCACCAAATGGTCCATGGCACCTCCCCAGCACACGCACGGGCCCCAGCGACATCGCGCAGGGTCCCAACTGCTAGCAAATGGTCCCTGGCACATTCCCTGCGCTCTTCATGCGGGGTCAAAGCGGCTCGCCACATGGTCCCTGGCAACTCCCCAGCACGCACACGGGACCCAGCAACTTCGCGTGGGGTACCACCGAATTGCCAAACGGACCCTGACACCTCCCCAATGATCGCAGAGCCCAAGCGACCTCGCGCAGTGTCCCAGCGGCTCGCCAAATGGTCCCTGGCACGCCCTCAGCGCGGGTATGGGGTCCAGAGACCTCACGCAGCTTCCCAGAGGCTCGCCAAATGGTCCATGGCACATCCCCAGCAGGCACACGGGCCCCAGTGGCATCACGCGCGGTCCCAACGGCTCGCAAATGGTCCCTTGCAGATCCCCAGCGCAAACACGGGCCCCAGCGACCACGCGCGGGGTCAAAGCGGCTCGCCAAATGGTCCCTGGCACCTCTCCAGCGCACGCACGGGTCCCAGCGACTTCACGTGGGTTTCCAGCGGCCCGCGAAATGGACCCTGACACGTCCCCATTGATCGCACGACCCGCAACGCTCTCGCACAGGGTCCCAGAGGCTCGCCAAATGGTCCCTGACACATCCCCAGCACGCGAACGGGCCCCAGCAACTTCGCGTAGGGTCCCAGTGGCTCGCCAAATGATCCCTGGCACCTCCCCAGCACGCACACGGGCCCCAGTCACTTCGTGTGGGGTTACAGCGGCTCGCCAAATAGTCCCTGGCTCCATCCCCAGCGCGCGCACGGGCCACAGCGACCCCGCGCGGGGTCCCATCAGCTCGCCAAATGGTCCCTTGCACCTCCCCTGTGCGCGCACTGGCCCCACCTACCAGGCATGGAGTCCCAGCGGCTCCCAAAAATGTCCCTGGCACCTCCCCAGCAAGCGCACGGGGTAGCGACTTCGTGCGGGATCCCAGAGGCTCGCCAAATGGTCCCTGGCACATCCCCAGCGCACGCACGGTAACCAGCGACTTCGCGCTAGGACAAAGCGGCTTGCAAAACGGTCCCTGACACCTCCCCAGCGATCGCAGAGCCCAAGCAACCTCGCGCAGTGTCCCAGCGGCTTGCCAAATGGTCCCTGGCACCTCCCGAGTGAGCACGGGGCCCAAGCGACCTCGCGCGGGATCCCAGAGGCTAGCCAAATGGTCCCTGGCACCTCCCGAGTGAGCACGGGGCCCAAGCGACCTCACGCAGTGTCCCAGCGGCTCGCCAAATGGTCCCTGGCACATCCCCAGCACGCGCACGGGCACCGGCGACTTCGCACGGGGTCAAAGCGGCTTGCCAAATGGTCCCTGGCACCTCCCCATCGTGCGCACATGGGCCCAGCGACCCCGCGCGGTGTCCCAGCTTCTCGCCAAATGGTCCCTGGCACCTCCCCAGCACGCACACGGGCCCCAGTCACTTCGTGTGGGGTTACAGCGGCTCGCCAAATAGTCCCTGGCTCCATCCCCAGCGTGTGCACGGGCCACAGCGACCTCGCGCGGGGTCCCAGCGGCCAGCGAAATGGTCCCTGACACCTCCACAGCGATCGCACGACCCCCAATGACCTCGCGCAGGGGCCCAGTGGCTCGCCAAGTGGTCCTTGGCATCTCCCCAGCGCATGCACGGGCCCCAGCGACTTTCCGTGGGTTTCCAGCGGCCAGCGAAATGGTCCCTGACACCTCCACAGCGATCGCACGACCCCCAATGACCTCGCGCGGGGTCCCAGAGGCTCGCTAAATGGTCCCTGACACATCCCCAGCACGCGCACGGTGCCCAGGGAGCCAGCACAGGGTGCCAGCGGCTCGCTAAATGATCCCTGGCACATCCCCAGCAGGCACACAGGCCTCAGCAACTTCGTGAGGGGTTCCAGCGGCCAGCGAAATGGCTCCTGGCACCTCCACAGCGATCGCACGACCCCCAATGACCTCGCGCAGGGGCCCAGTGGCTCGCCAAGTGGTCCCTGGTAACTGCCCAGCGCCCGCACACTACCCAGGGACCTAGCGCGGGGTGCCAGCGGCTCGCCAAAAGATCCCTGGCACCACCCCAGCATGCGCACTGGCACCAGCGACTTCGCATTGGGTTCCAGCGGCCCGCCAAACGGTCCCTGGCACCTCCCCAGCGCATGCAGGGGCCACCGCGACTTCGTGCTGGGTCAAAGCGGCTTGCCAAATACTCC
Organism: Acipenser ruthenus; assembly: GCF_902713425.1. NCBI lineage: Eukaryota > Metazoa > Chordata > Actinopteri > Acipenseriformes > Acipenseridae > Acipenser > Acipenser ruthenus. The sequence goes on from NC_081236.1 coordinate 4,170,730, forward strand.
CTGACACCTCTGTAGTGCGCCCGACCTCGCGCGGGGTGCCAGCGGCTCGCCAAAAGATCCCTGGCACCACCCCAGCACGAGCACGGGCACCGGCGACTTCGCATTGGATTCCAGCGGTCCGCCAAACGGTCCCTGGCACATCCCCAGCGCACGTATGGCAACCAGCAACTTCGTGCTGGGTAAAAGCGGCTTGCCAAACGGTCCCTGACACCTCTCCAGCGATCGCAGAGCCCAAGCGACCTCGCGCAGTGTCCCGGCGGCTCGCCAAATGGTCCCTGGCACCTCCCCAGCGCGCGCTCGGGGCCCAGGGACCGTCGCGGGTTGCCAGCGGTGTGCCAAATGATCCTTGGCACATCCCCAGCACGCACCCAGATACCAGAGACCTCACGCAGGGTCCCAGAGGCCCACCAAATGGTCCATAGCACCTCCCCAGCACGCGCACGGGCTCCAGCGACATTGCGCAGAGTCAAAACTGCTAGCAAATGGTCCCTGGCACATTCCCAGCGCGCGCACTGTGACCAGAGACTCAGCGCGGGGTGCCAGCGGCTCGCCAGATAGTCCCTGGCACATCCCCAGCACGCACACGAGCCCCAGCGACATCGCGCGGGGTCCCAACTACTCACAAATGCTCCCTGGCACATCCCCAGCGCATGCAGGGGCCACAGCGACTTCGTGCTGGGTCAAAGCGGCTTGCCAAATACTCCCTGACACCTCTGTAGTGCGCCCGACCTCGCGCGGGGTGCCAGCGGCTCGCCAAAAGATCCCTGGCACCACCCCAGCACGCGCAAGGGCACCGGCGACTTCGCATTGGGTTCCAGCGGCCCACCAAACGGTCCCTGGCACCTTCCCAGCACGCACAAAGGCCCCAGCGACTTCCCGCGGGATCCCAGAAGCTCACCAAATGGTCCCTGGCACATCCCCAGCGCACGCACAGTAACCAGCGACTTCGTGCTGGGTAAAAGCGGCTTGCCAAACGGTCCCTGACACCTCCCCAGCGATCGCAGAGCCCAAGCGACCTCGCGCGGGTGTGAAAGCGGCTCGCCAAATGGTCCCTGGCACCTCCACAGCGTGCACACAGCGCCCATGGACCCCGTGCGGGGTGCCAGCGGCTCGTCAAATGGTCCCTGGCACCTCCACAGCGCAAGCACGGTCCCCAGCGACTTCGCGCGGGGTCAGAATGGCTCGCAAATGGTCCCTGGCACCTCCCCAGCGCGCGCATGGGGCCCAGCGACCCTGCTCGGGGTCCGACCGTCTCACCAGATGGTCCCTGGCATCTCAACAGCATGCACACTGGCCACAGCAACCCCGCGCGGGGACCGAGCGCCTCGCAAAATAGTCCCCGACACCACAACAGCATGCAGACGGGCCCCAGCAACATCGCTCTTGGTCCCAACGGCCCACAAATGGTCCCTGGCACCTCCCCAGCGCACGAACGGGCCCCAGCGACATCGCACTGGGTCAAAGCGGCTTGCCAAATGGTCCCTGGAACCTCCCCAGCGCGTGCACGGGGACCAGCGACTTCGCGCGGGATCCCAGAGGCTCGCCAAATGGTCCCTGGCACCACCCCAGCACGCGCACGGGCACCGGCGACTTCGCATTGGATTCCAGCGGTCCGCCAAACGGTCCCTGGCACCTCCCCAGCATGCACAAGGGCCCCAGTGACTTCTCGCGGGATCCCAGAGGCTCACCAAATGGTCCCTGGCACATCCCCAGCGCACGTACGGCAACCAGCAACTTCGTGCTGGGTAAAAGCGGCTTGCCAAACGGTCCCTGACACCTCTCCAGCGATCGCAGAGCCCAAGCGACCTCGCGCAGTGTCCCGGCGGCTCGCCAAATGGTCCCTGGCACCTCCCCAGCGCACGCTCGGGGCCCAGGGACCGTCGCGGGTTGCCAGCGGTGTGCCAAATGATCCTTGGCACATCCCCAGCACGCACCCAGATACCAGAGACCTCACGCAGGGTCCCAGAGGCCCACCAAATGGTCCATAGCACCTCCCCAGCACGCGCACGGGCTCCAGCGACATTGCGCAGAGTCAAAACTGCTAGCAAATGGTCCCTGGCACATTCCCAGCGCGCGCACTGTGACCAGAGACTCAGCGCGGGGAGCCAGCGGCTCGCCAGATAGTCCCTGGCACATCCCCAGCACGCACACGAGCCCCAGCGACATCGCGCGGGGTCCCAACTACTCACAAATGCTCCCTGGCACATCCCCAGCGCATGCAGGGGCCACAACGACTTCGTGCTGGGTCAAAGCGGCTTGCCAAATACTCCCTGACACCTCTGTAGTGCGCCCGACCTCGCGCGGGGTGCCAGCGGCTCGCCAAAAGATCCCTGGCACCACCCCAGCACGCGCAAGGGCACCGGCGACTTCGCATTGGGTTCCAGCGGCCCACCAAACGGTCCCTGGCACCTTCCCAGCACGCACAAAGGCCCCAGCGACTTCCCGCGGGATCCCAGAAGCACACCAAATGGTCCCTGGCACATCCCCAGCGCACGCACAGTAACCAGCGACTTCGTGCTGGGTAAAAGCGGCTTGCCAAACGGTCCCTGACACCTCCCCAGCGATCGCAGAGCCCAAGCGACCTCGCGCGGGTGTGACAGCGGCTCGCCAAATGGTCCCTGGCACCTCCACAGCGTGCACACAGCGCCCATGGACCCCGTGCGGGGTGCCAGCGGCTCGCCAAATGGTCCCTGGCACCTCCACAGCGCAAGCACGGTCCCCAGCGACTTCGCGCGGGGTCAGAATGGCTCGCAAATGGTCCCTGGCACCTCCCCAGCGCGCGCATGGGGCCCAGCGACCCTGCTCGGGGTCCGAGCGTCTCACCAGATGGTCCCTGGCATCTCAACAGCATGCACACTGGCCACAGCGACCTCGTCTGGGGTCCGAGCGTCTCACCAGATGGTCCCTGCCACCTCAACAGCACGCACACAGGCCCCAGCGACTTCATGTGGGGTGCCAGCTACTCGCCAAATGATCCCTGGCACCTCTCCAGGGCATGCACAGGGCCCAGAGACCCCGCGCGGGGACCGAGCGCCTCGCAAAATAGTCCCCGACACCACAACAGCATGCAGACGGGCCCCAGCAACATCGCTCTTGGTCCCAACGGCCCACAAATGGTCCCTGGCACCTCCCCAGCGCACGAACGGGCCCCAGCGACATAGCACTGGGTCAAAGCGGCTTGCCAAATGGTCCCTGGAACCTCCCCAGCGCGTGCACGGGGACCAGCGACTTCGCGCGGGATCCCAGAGGCTCGCCAAATGGTCCCTGGCACATCCCCAGCACGCGCACGGGCACCGGCGACTTCGCACGGGGTCAAAGCGGCTTGCCAAATGGTCCCTGGCACCTCCCCATCGTGCGCACATGGGCCCAGCGACCCCGCGCGGTGTCCCAGCTTCTCGCCAAATGGTCCCTGACACCTCCCCAGCACGCACACGGGCCCCAGTCAATTCGTGTGGGGTTACAGCGGCTCGCCAAATAGTCCCTGGCTCCAACCCCAGCACGCGCACGGTGCCCAGGGAGCCAGCACAGGGTGCCAGCGGCTCGCTAAATGATCCCTGGCACATCCCCAGCAGGCACACAGGCATCAGCAACTTCGTGAGGGGTTCCAGCGGCCAGCGAAATGGCTCCTGACACCTCCACAGCGATCGCACGACCCCCAATGACCTCGCGCAGGGGCCCAGCGGTCCGCCAAACGGTCCCTGGCACCTCCCCAGCATGCACAAGGGCCCCAGTGACTTCTCGCGGGAACCCAGAGGCTCACCAAATGGTCCCTGGCACATCCCCAGCGCACGTATGGCAACCAGCAACTTCGTGCTGGGTAAAAGCGGCTTGCCAAACGGTCCCTGACACCTCTCCAGCGATCGCAGAGCCCAAGCGACCTCGCGCAGTGTCCCGGCGGCTCGCCAAATGGTCCCTGGCACCTCCCCAGCGCGCGCTCGGGGCCCAGGGACCGTCGCGGGTTGCCAGCGGTGTGCCAAATGATCCTTGGCACATCCCCAGCACGCACCCAGATACCAGAGACCTCACGCAGGGTCCCAGAGGCCCACCAAATGGTCCATAGCACCTCCCCAGCACGCGCACGGGCTCCAGCGACATTGCGCAGAGTCAAAACTGCTAGCAAATGGTCCCTGGCACATTCCCAGCGCGCGCACTGTGACCAGAGACTCAGCGCGGGGTGCCAGCGGCTCGCCAGATAGTCCCTGGCACATCCCCAGCACGCACACGAGCCCCAGCGACATCGCGCGGGGTCCCAACTACTCACAAATGCTCCCTGGCACATCCCCAGCGCATGCAGGGGCCACAGCGACTTCGCGCTGGGTCAAAGCGGCTTGCCAAATACTCCCTGACACCTCTGTAGTGCGCCCGACCTCGCGCGGGGTGCCAGCGGCTCGCCAAAAGATCCCTGGCACCACCCCAGCACGCGCAAGGGCACCGGCGACTTCGCATTGGGTTCCAGCGGCCCACCAAACGGTCCCTGGCACCTTCCCAGCACGCACAAAGGCCCCAGCGACTTCCCGCGGGATCCCAGAAGCTCACCAAATGGTCCCTGGCACATCCCCAGCGCACGCACAGTAACCAGCGACTTCGTGCTGGGTAAAAGCGGCTTGCCAAACGGTCCCTGACACCTCCCCAGCGATCGCAGAGCCCAAGCGACCTCGCGCGGGTGTGACAGCAGCTCGCCAAATGGTCCCTGGCACCTCCACAGCGTGCACACAGCGCCCATGGACCCCGTGCGGGGTGCCAGCGGCTCGCCAAATGGTCCCTGGCACCTCCACAGCGCAAGCACGGTCCCCAGCGACTTCGCGCGGGGTCCGAGCGTCTCACCAGATGGTCCCTGGCGTCTCAACAGCATGCACACTGGCCACAGCGACCTCGTCTGGGGTCCGAGCGTCTCACCAGATGGTCCCTGCCACCTCAACAGCACGCACACGGGCCCCAGCGACTTCATGTGGGGTGCCAGCTACTCGCCAAATGATCCCTGGCACCTCTCCAGGGCATGCACAGGGCCCAGAGACCCCGCGCGGAGACCGAGCGCCTCGCAAAATAGTCCCCGACACCACAACAGCATGCAGACGGGCCCCAGCAACATCGCTCTTGGTCCCAACGGCCCACAAATGGTCCCTGGCACCTCCCCAGCGCACGAACGGGCCCCAGCGACATCGCACTGGGTCAAAGCGGCTCGCCAAATGGTCCCTGGAACCTCCCCAGCGCGTGCACGGGGACCAGCGACTTCGCGCGGGATCCCAGAGGCTCGCCAAATGGTCCCTGGCACATCCCCAGCACGCGCACGGGCACCGGCGACTTCGCACGGGGTCAAAGCGGCTTGCCAAATGGTCCCTGGCACCTCCCCATCGTGCGCACATGGGCCCAGCGACCCCGCGCGGTGTCCCAGCTTCTCGCCAAATGGTCCCTGACACCTCCCCAGCACGCACACGGGCCCCAGTCAATTCGTGTGGGGTTACAGCGGCTCGCCAAATAGTCCCTGGCTCCAACCCCAGCACGCGCACGGTGCCCAGGGAGCCAGCACAGGGTGCCAGCGGCTCGCTAAATGATCCCTGGCACATCCCCAGCAGGCACACAGGCATCAGCAACTTCGTGAGGGGTGCCAGCGGCTCGCCAAATGGTCCCTGGCACCTCCACAGCGCAAGCACGGTCCCCAGCGACTTCGCGCGGGGTCCGAGCGTCTCACCAGATGGTCCCTGGCGTCTCAACAGCATGCACACTGGCCACAGCGACCTCGTCTGGGGTCCGAGCGTCTCACCAGATGGTCCCTGCCACCTCAACAGCACGCACACGGGCCCCAGCGACTTCATGTGGGGTGCCAGCTACTCGCCAAATGATCCCTGGCACCTCTCCAGGGCATGCACAGGGCCCAGAGACCCCGCGCGGAGACCGAGCGCCTCGCAAAATAGTCCCCGACACCACAACAGCATGCAGACGGGCCCCAGCAACATCGCTCTTGGTCCCAACGGCCCACAAATGGTCCCTGGCACCTCCCCAGCGCACGAACGGGCCCCAGCGACATCGCACTGGGTCAAAGCGGCTCGCCAAATGGTCCCTGGAACCTCCCCAGCGCGTGCACGGGGACCAGCGACTTCGCGCGGGATCCCAGAGGCTCGCCAAATGGTCCCTGGCACATCCCCAGCACGCGCACGGGCACCGGCGACTTCGCACGGGGTCAAAGCGGCTTGCCAAATGGTCCCTGGCACCTCCCCATCGTGCGCACATGGGCCCAGCGACCCCGCGCGGTGTCCCAGCTTCTCGCCAAATGGTCCCTGACACCTCCCCAGCACGCACACGGGCCCCAGTCAATTCGTGTGGGGTTACAGCGGCTCGCCAAATAGTCCCTGGCTCCAACCCCAGCACGCGCACGGTGCCCAGGGAGCCAGCACAGGGTGCCAGCGGCTCGCTAAATGATCCCTGGCACATCCCCAGCAGGCACACAGGCATCAGCAACTTCGTGAGGGGTTCCAGCGGCCAGCGAAATGGCTCCTGACACCTCCACAGCGATCGCACGACCCCCAATGACCTCGCGCAGGGGCCCAGCGGTCAGCCAAACGGTCCCTGGCACCTCCCCAGCATGCACAAGGGCCCCAGTGACTTCTCGCGGGAACCCAGAGGCTCACCAAATGGTCCCTGGCACATCCCCAGCGCACGTATGGCAACCAGCAACTTCGTGCTGGGTAAAAGCGGCTTGCCAAACGGTCCCTGACACCTCTCCAGCGATCGCAGAGCCCAAGCGACCTCGCGCAGTGTCCCGGCGGCTCGCCAAATGGTCCCTGGCACCTCCCCAGCGCGCGCTCGGGGCCCAGGGACCGTCGCGGGTTGCCAGCGGCGTGCCAAATGATCCTTGGCACATCCCCAACACGCACCCAGATACCAGAGACCTCACGCAGGGTCCCAGAGGCCCACCAAATGGTCCATAGCACCTCCCCAGCACGCGCACAGGCTCCAGCGACATTGCGCAGGGTCCAAACTGCTAGGAAATGGTCCCTGGCACATCCCCAGCGCATGCAGGGGCCACAACGACTTCGCGCAGGGTCAAAGCGGCTTGCCAAATACTCCCTGACACCTCTGTAGTGCGCCCGACCTCGCGCGGGGTGCCAGCGGCTCGCCAAAAGATCCCTGGCACCACCCCAGCAAGCGCATGGGCAACGGCGACTTCGCATTGGGTTCCAGCGGCCCGCCAAACGGTCCCTAGCAGCTCCCCAGCATGCACAAGGGCCTCAGCGACTTCTCACGGCATCCCAGAGGCTGGCCAAATGGTCCCTGGCACATCCCCAGCGCACGCACAGTTACCAGCGACTTCGTGCTGGGTAAAAGCGGCTTGCCAAACGGTCCCTGACACCTCCCCAGCGATCGCAGAGCCCAAGAGACCCCGCGCGGTGTCCCAGCTTCTCGCCAAATGGTCCCTGGCACCTCCCCAGCACGCACACGGGCCCCAGTCACTTCGTGTGGGGTTACAGCGGCTCGCCAAATAGTCCCTGGCTCCAACCCCAGCACGCGCACGGTGCCCAGGGAGCCAGCACAGGGTGCCAGCGGCTCGCTAAATGATCCCTGGCACATCCCCAGCAGGCACACAGGCATCAGCAACTTCGTGAGGGGTTCCAGCGGCCAGCGAAATGGTTCCTGACACCTCCACAGCGATCGCACGACCCCCAATGACCTCGCGCAGGGGCCCAGTGGCTCGCCAAGTGGTCCCTGGCACCTCCCCAGCGCACGAACTGGCCCCAGCGACATCGCACAGGGTCAAAGCGGCTTGCCAAATGGTCCCTGGAACCTCTCCAGCGCGCGCACGGGGCCCAGCGACTTCGCGCGGGATCCCAGAGGCTCGTCAAATGGTCCCTGGCACATCCCCAGCGCACGCACGGTAACCAGCGACTACGCGCTAGGTCAAAGAGGCTTGCCAAACGGTCCCTGACACTTCCCCAGCGATCGCAGAGCCCAAGCGACCTCGCGCAGTGTCCCAGCGGCTTGCCAAATGGTCCCTGGCACCTCCCGAGTGAGCACGGGGCCCAAGCGACCTCGCGCAGTGTCCCGGTGGCTCGCCAAACGGTCCCTGGCACCTCCCCAGCGCGCGCTCGGGGCCCAAGGACCGGCGCGGGTTGCCAGCGGCGTGCCAAATGACCCTTGGCACATCCCCAGCACGCACCAGGATACCAGAGACCTCACGCAGGGTCCCAGAGGCTCACCAAATGGTCCATGGCACCTCCCCAGCACACGCACGGGCCCCAGCGACATCGCGCAGGGTCCCAACTGCTAGCAAATGGTCCCTGGCACATTCCCTGCGCTCTTCATGCGGGGTCAAAGCGGCTCGCCACATGGTCCCTGGAAATTCCCCTGCACGCACACGGGACCCAGCAACTTCGCGTGGGGTTCCACCGACTTGACACCTCCCCAGTGATCGCAGAGCCCAAGCGACCTTGCGCAGTGTCCCAGCGGCTCGCCAAATGGTCCCTGGCACGCCCTCAGCGCGGGTACGGGGTCCAGAGACCTCACGCAGCTTCCCAGAGGCTCGCCAAATGGTCCATGGCACATCCCCAGCAGGCACACAGGCCCCAGTGGCATCACACGCGGTCCCAACGGCTTGCAAATGGTCCCTTGCACATCCCCAGCGCAAACACGGGCCCCAGCAACCTCGCGTGGAGTCAAAGCGGCTTGCCAAATGGTCCCTGGCACCTCCCCATCGTGCGCACATGGGCCCAGCGACCCCGTGCGGTGTCCCAGCTTCTCGCCAAATGGTCCCTGGCACCTCCCCAGCACGCACACGGGCCCCAGTCACTTCGTGTGGGGTTACAGCGGCTCGCCAAATAGTCCCTGGCTCCATCCCCAGCGCGCGCACGGGCCACAGCGACCTCGCGCGGGGTCCCAGTGGCCAGCGAAATGGTCCCTTGCACCTCCACAGCGATCGCACGACCCCCAATGACCTCGCGCAGGGGCCCAGTGGCTCGCCAAGTGGTCCCTGGCACCTCCCCAGCGCACGCACGGTGCCCAGGGAGCCAGCACAGGGTGCCAGCGGCTCGCTAAATGATCCCTGGCACATCCCCAGCAGGCACACAGGCCTCAGCAACTTCGTGAGGGGTTCCAGCGGCCAGCGAAATGGTTCCTGACACCTCCACAGCGATCGCACGACCCCCAATGACCTCGCGCAGGGGCCCAGTGGCTCGCCAAGTGGTCCCTGGTACCTCCCCAGCGCCCGCACACTACCCAGGGACCTAGCGCGGGGTGCCAGCGGCTCGCCAAAAGATCCCTGGCACCACCCCAGCACGCGCACAGGCTCCAGCGACTTCGCATTGGGTTCCAGCGGCCCGCCAAATGGTCCCTGGCACATCCCCAGCGCATGCAGGGGCCACAGCGACTTCGTGCTGGGTCAAAGCGGCTTGCCAAATACTCCCTGACACCTCTGCAGTGCGCCCGACCTCGCGCGGGGTGCCAGCGGCTCGCCAAAAGATCCCTGGCACCACCCCAGCACGCGCACGGGCACCGGCGACTTCGCATTGGGTTCCAGCGGTCCGCCAAACGGTCCCTGGCACCTCCCCAGCATGCACAAGGGCCCCAGTGACTTCTCGCGGGATCCCAGAGGCTCACCAAATGGTCCCTGGCACATCCCCAGCGCACGTACGGCAACCAGCAACTTCGTGCTGGGTAAAAGCGGCTTGCCAAACGGTCCCTGACACCTCTCCAGCGATCGCAGAGCCCAAGCGACCTCGCGCAGTGTCCCGGCGGCTCACCAAATGGTCCCTGGCACCTCCCCAGCGCTCGCTCGGGGCCCAGGGACCGGCGCGGGTTGCCAGCGGCGTGCCAAATGATCCATGGCACATCCCCAGCACGCACCCAGATACCAGAGACCTCACGCAGGGTCCCAGAGGCCAACCAAATGGTCCATGGCACCTCCCCAGCACGCGCACGGGCTCCAGCGACATCGCGCAGGGTCCAAACTGCTAGCAAATGCTCCCTGGCACATTCCCTGCGCTCTTCATGCGGGGTCAAAGCGGCTCGCCACATGGTCCCTGGCAAATCCCCAGCACGCACACGGGACCCAGCAACTTCGCGTGGGGTTCCACCGACTTGCCAAACGGACCCTGACACCTCCCCAGTGATCGCAGAGCCCAAGCGACCTCGCGCAGTGTCCCAGCGGCTCGCCAAATGGTCCCTGGCACGCCCTCAGCGCGGGTACGGGGTCCAGAGACCTCACGCAGGTTCCCAGAGGCTCGCCAAATGGTCCATGGCACACCCCCAGCAGGCACACGGGCCCCAGTGACATCACGCGCGGTCCCAACAGCTCGCAAATGGTCCCTTGCACATCCCCAGCGCAAACACGGGCCCCAGCGACCTCGCGCGGGGTCAAAGCGGCTTTCCAAATGGTCCCTGGCACCTCCCCATCGTGCGCACACGGGCCCAGCGACCCCGCGCAGTGTCCCAGCTTCTCGCCAAATGGTCCCTGGCACCTCCACAGCGCAGGCACGGGCCCCAGTGACTTCGCACGGGGTCCGAGCGTCTCACCAGATGATCCCTGCCACCTCAACAGCACGCACACGGGCCCCAGCGACTTTGTGTGGGGTGCCAGCTACTCGCCAAATGATCCCTGGCACCTCCCCAGCGCATGCACAGGGCCCAGAGACCCCGCGCGGGGACCGAGCGGCTCGCAAAATAGTCCCTGGCACCTCCCCAGCACGCGCACGGGCACCAGTGACTTCGCGTGGGGTTACAGCGGCTTGCCAAATAGTCCCTGGCTCCATCCCCAGCGCGCGCACGGGCCACAGAGACCTCGCGCGGGGTCCCATCAGCTCGCCAAATGGTCCCTTGCACCTCCCCTGTGCGTGCACTGGCCCCACCTACCAGGCATGTAGTCCCAGCGGCACACCAAAATGTCCCTGGCACCTCCCCAACAAGCGCACGGGGCAGCGATTTCGCGCGGGGTCCCACCGGCTCGCCAAATGGTCCCTGCCACCTCAACAGCACGCACACGGGCCCCAGCGACTTTGTGTGGGGTGCCAGCTACTCGCCAAATGATCCCTGGCACATCCCCAGCGCACGCACGGTAACCAGCGCCTTCGCGCTAGGTCAAAGCGGCTTGCAAAACGGTCCCTGACACCTCCCCAGCGATCGCAGAGCCCAAGCAACCTCGTGCAGTGTCCCAGCGGCTTGCCAAATGGTCCCTGGCACCTCCCGAGTGAGCACGGGGCCCAAGCGACCTCGCGCGGGATCCCAGAGGCTAGCCAAATGGTCCCTGGCACATCCCCAGCGCATGCACGGTAACCAGCGACTTCGCGCTGGATCAAAGCGGCTTGCCAAATGGTCCCTGACACCTCCCCAGCGATCGCAGAGCACGAGCGACCTCACGCAGTGTCCCAGCAGCTCGCCAAATGGTCCCTGGCACCACCCCAGCGCACGAACGGGCCCCAGCGACATCGCACGGGGTCAAAGCGGCTTGCCAAATGGTCCCTGGCACCACCCCAGCACACGAACGGGCCCCAGCGACATCGCACGGGGTCAAAGCGGCTTGCCAAATGGTCCCTGGAACCTCTCCAGCACGCGCACGGGGCCCAGCGACTTCGCGCGGGATCCCAGAGGCTCGTCAAATGGTCCCTGGCACATCCCCAGCGCACGCACGGTAACCAGCGACTACGCGCTAGGTCAAAGAGCCTTGCCAAACGGTCCCTGACACCTCCCCAGCGATCGCAGAGCCCAAGCGACCTCGCGCAGTGTCCCAGCGGCTTGCCAAACGGTCCCTGACACCTCTCCAGCGATTGCAGAGCCCAAGCGACCTCGCGCAGTGTCCCGGTGGCTCGCCAAACGGTCCCTGGCACCTCCCCAGCGCGCGCTCGGGGCCCAAGGACCGGCGCGGGTTGCCAGCGGCGTGCCAAATGACCCTTGGCACATCCCCAGCACGCACCCAGATACCAGAGACCTCACGCAGGGTCCCAGAGGCCAACCAAATGGTCCATGGCACCTCCCCAGCACGCGCACGGGCTCCAGCGACATCGCGCAGGGTCCAAACTGCTAGCAAATGCTCCCTGGCACATTCCCTGCACTCTTCATGCGGGGTCAAAGCGGCTCGCCACATGGTCCCTGGCAAATCCCCAGCACGCACACGGGACCCAGCAACTTCGCGTGGGGTTCCACCGACTTGCCAAACGGACCCTGACACCTCCCCAGTGATCGCAGAGCCCAAGCGACCTCGCGCAGTGTCCCAGCGGCTCGCCAAATGGTCCCTGGCACGCCCTCAGCGCGGGTACGGGGTCCAGAGACCTCACGCAGGTTCCCAGAGGCTCGCCAAATGGTCCATGGCACACCCCCAGCAGGCACACGGGCCCCAGTGACATCACGCGCAGTCCCAACAGCTCGCAAATGGTCCCTTGCACATCCCCAGCGCAAACACGGGCCCCAGCGACCTCGCGCGGGGTCAAAGCGGCTTTCCAAATGGTCCCTGGCACCTCCCCATCGTGCGCACACGGGCCCAGCGACCCCGCGCAGTGTCCCAGCTTCTCGCCAAATGGTCCCTGGCACCTCCACAGCGCAGGCACGGGCCCCAGTGACTTCGCACGGGGTCCGAGCGTCTCACCAGATGATCCCTGCCACCTCAACAGCACGCACACGGGCCCCAGCGACTTTGTGTGGGGTGCCAGCTACTCGCCAAATGATCCCTGGCACCTCCCCAGCGCATGCACAGGGCCCAGAGACCCCGCGCGGGGACCGAGCGGCTCGCAAAATAGTCCCTGGCACCTCCCCAGCACGCGCACGGGCACCAGTGACTTCGCGTGGGGTTACAGCGGCTTGCCAAATAGTCCCTTGCACCTCCCCTGTGCGTGCACTGGCCCCACCTACCAGGCATGTAGTCCCAGCGGCACACCAAAATGTCCCTGGCACCTCCCCAACAAGCGCACGGGGCAGCGATTTCGCGCGGGGTCCCACCGGCTCGCCAAATGGTCCCTGCCACCTCAACAGCACGCACACGGGCCCCAGCGACTTTGTGTGGGGTGCCAGCTACTCGCCAAATGATCCCTGGCACATCCCCAGCGCACGCACGGTAACCAGCGCCTTCGCGCTAGGTCAAAGCGGCTTGCAAAACGGTCCCTGACACCTCCCCGGCGATCGCAGAGCCCAAGCAACCTCGTGCAGTGTCCCAGCGGCTTGCCAAATGGTCCCTGGCACCTCCCGAGTGAGCACGGGGCCCAAGCGACCTCGCGCGGGATCCCAGAGGCTAGCCAAATGGTCCCTGGCACATCCCCAGCGCATGCACGGTAACCAGCGACTTCGCGCTGGATCAAAGCGGCTTGCCAAATGGTCCCTGACACCTCCCCAGCGATCGCAGAGCACGAGCGACCTCACGCAGTGTCCCAGCAGCTCGCCAAATGGTCCCTGGCACCACCCCAGCGCACGAACGGGCCCCAGCGACATCGCACGGGGTCAAAGCGGCTTGCCAAATGGTCCCTGGCACCACCCCAGCACATGAACGGGCCCCAGCGACATCGCACGGGGTCAAAGCGGCTTGCCAAATGGCCGCTGGCACCTCCCCAGCACGCACACGGGCCCCAGTCACTTCGTGTGGGGTTACAGCGGCTCGCCAAATATTCCCTGGCTCCATCCCCAGCGCGCGCACGGGCCACAGCGACCTCGCGCGGGGTCCCAGTGGCCAGCGAAATGGTCCCTTGCACCTCCACAGCGATCGCACGACCCCCAATGACCTCGCGCAGGGGCCCAGTGGCTCGCCAAGTGGTCCCTGGCACCTCCCCAGCGCACGCACGGTGCCCAGGGAGCCAGCACAGGGTGCCAGCGGCTCGCTAAATGATCCCTGGCACATCCCCAGCAGGCACACAGGCCTCAGCAACTTCGTGAGGGGTTCCAGCGGCCAGCGAAATGGTTCCTGACACCTCCACAGCGATCGCACGACCCCCAATGACCTCGCGCAGGGGCCCAGTGGCTCGCCAAGTGGTCCCTGGTACCTCCCCAGCGCCCGCACACTACCCAGGGACCTAGCGCGGGGTGCCAGCGGCTCGCCAAAAGATCCCTGGCACCACCCCAGCACGCGCACAGGCTCCAGCGACTTCGCATTGGGTTCCAGCGGTCCGCCAAACGGTCCCTGGCACCTCCCCAGCGCATGCAGGGGCCACAGCGACTTCGTGCTGGGTCAAAGCGGCTTGCCAAATACTCCCTGACACCTCTGTAGTGCGCCCGACCTCGCGCGGGGTGCCAGCGGCTCGCCAAAAGATCCCTGGCACCACCCCAGCACGCGCACGGGCACCGGCGACTTCGCATTGGGTTCCAGCGGTCCGCCAAACGGTCCCTGGCACCTCCCCAGCATGCACAAGGGCCCCAGTGACTTCTCGCGGGATCCCAGAGGCTCACCAAATGGTCCCTGGCACATCCCCAGCGCACGTACGGCAACCAGCAACTTCGTGCTGGGTAAAAGCGGCTTGCCAAACGGTCCCTGACACCTCTCCAGCGATCGCAGAGCCCAAGCGACCTCGCGCAGTGTCCCGGCGGCTCACCAAATGGTCCCTGGCACCTCCCCAGCGCTCGCTCGGGGCCCAGGGACCGGCGCGGGTTGCCAGGGACCGGCGCGGGTTGCCAGCGGCGTGCCAAATGATCCTTGGCACATCCCCAGCACGCACCCAGATACCAGAGACCTCACGCAGGGTCCCAGAGGCCAACCAAATGGTCCATGGCACCTCCCCAGCACGCGCACGGGCTCCAGCGACATCGCGCAGGGTCCAAACTGCTAGCAAATGCTCCCTGGCACATTCCCTGCGCTCTTCATGCGGGGTCAAAGCGGCTCGCCACATGGTCCCTGGCACCTCCCCAGCCCACGCATGGGGCCCAGAGACCCAGCGCGGGGTGCCAGTGACTCGCCAAATGATCCCTGGCACATCATCATCATGCACACGGGCCCCAGAGACCCCGCGCGGGGTTCCAGCGGCCCGCCAAATGGTTTCTGGCACCTCCCCAGCGCACGCACGGGGCCCAGCGACCCCGTACTGGGACCCAGCGGCTTGCCAAATGATCCCTGGAACATCCCCAGCGCACGCACGGGGCCCAGCGACCCCATCCGGGGTCCCAGCGGCTCACCAAAGTGTCCCTGGTTCCAGACCCTCACAATTCTCTGTGTAAAAAAGTTACCTCACTCCATTTTGAGGTTTCTCCTCTAATCAGTACTTTCTGTTTTCTACATGTTAACCACTCCCTAATCCATGTGCATGCATTTCCTTGAATCCCTACTGTGTTCAGTTTGAGAATTAATCTTTTATGCGGGACTTTGTCAAAAGCTTTCTGGAAATCTAAATAGACCATGTTGTATGCTTTGCAGTTATCCATTTTCAATGTTGCATCCTCAAAAAAGTCAAGTAGGTTAGTGAGACACGATCTCCCTTTCCTAAAACCATGCTGGCTGTCTCCCAGGATATTGTTACCATATAAGTAATTTTCCATTTTGGATCTTATTATAGTTTCCATAAGTTTACATATAATAGAAGTCAGACTTATTGGTCAGCCTATTTCGGCGCCAGCAAACCGAAGAGCCTCAACAAAAGAGCCGGGAGTCTAGCTGTGGGAGTCCAGCAAGGGGAGGCCTGCGCCGAGTCGCTGTTGGAATAGATCCGAACCTAGCAGCGCTCTGGAAGAAGCCATCTACTAGTCAGGTCTGTACCCTCCACCCCACTGCTCCCACTGTGCCTATTTGTCTTGCCTGTCCTGCTATGACTGTCTCTCAAATCCCTGTTCTGTCCTCTCGCCCTCGTCCTCTGCCCTCTCTCCGCTGCTGCTCCTCCAACCCCTCTAATCTCATCCCTCTGCCTCTCCCCCCCTCCCGCACACTCTCTGGTGCACTCTGCAACTGTCACTCTTCTGCTAACAAAGCTGATTTCATCTCTGCCTTTGCCTCCCACCTCTCTCTCGATTTCCTTGCTCTCACTGAAACCTGGCTGTCTCCTAATAACACTGTAACTCCTGCTACCCTGTCCTCTCTCTACGTCCTGTCCCATACCCCGCGTCTCACTGGACGGGGAGATGGGACTGGTCTTCTCTCTCCCTCCTTACTCTTTTCTGTCCCCTCCGATCTCTCCTCACTCTCTGTTAATATCTTTGAATTTCATGACGTCCAACTAACCTCTCCCTGTCAACTCCTGCTCATCGTACTGTACCGCACCCCTGGGCCTCTCGCTCACTTTCTGGATGAACTCGACTATCTACTCTCCTCTCTCCCCTCTCTGTCTACCCCAACTGTCCTGTTAGGTGACTTCAACATCCATCTCTCCAACCCCAGCCACTCTGCTGGATTCCTCCCTCTCCTTCACTCCTTCGACTTCTGTCTCTCTCCATCCCCCCCTACCCACAAAGCTGGCCGTCAACTGGACCTCACCTTCTCCAGGGACTGCTGCCCCTCCACCCTCTCTGTCACCCACCTGGACCTCTCTGATCACTATTTCATCTCTTTTTCTCTGTCTCTCCCCTCTCTCCCTGCTCCTCCTACCCCCACTGTCACCTCTCGCCGTAACCTCCGCTCTCTCTCCCCCTCTGTCCTTGCCTCCACTGCTCTCTCTCACCTCCCTCCTATCGACTCCTTTTCACAACTCTCCATAGACTCTGCTACCTCCACCCTCTTCTCCTCTCTCACCTCCTCCCTCGACTCCCTCTGTCCTCTCACCTCCCGACCTGCTTACCCCTCCCCTCCCCAACCCTGGCTCTCCTCTGCACTCCGCTCAGCAAGAATCACACTGCGATCTGCTTTAAAGAAATGGAAGAGAACCAAACTCCCTGCTGCCCTAGACCTTTACCGCACTCTCCTCTCCTCCTTCTCCTCTACTCTCTCCTCTGCTAAATGTACTTATTTCCAATCTGTAATCCAAGCCTCCACTAACAACCCACGTAAACTATTCTCTACCTTCTCCTCCCTCCTAAACCCTCCCCCCCTCCTCCTCCCTCCTCCATCTCCCCTGATGACTTTGCCTCCTTCTCTTCTAAAATCTCAGATATCCGCAAACTCTTTAACACCTCTCCCTCCCCCGCACCCCCTCCTGCTCCAACCCCTACACCCACTGCATCCCCTACTAACTCACCCTCATTCTCCACCTTCTTGCCCCTCTCAGACTCTGACCTCTCCTCCCTGCTCCAGGGTCACAAACCCACCACGTGTGCCCTGGACCCCATCCCCACTCACCTCTTTCAAGCTGCTGCTCCTGCTCTACTTCCCTTCATCTCCTCCCTTCTGAACACCTCTCTCCTTTCTGGTCTCTTTCTCTCTGCCTTCAAAAAAGCCTCTATCACTCCCCTCCTCAAAAAGCCTACCCTCGACCCCACCTACCTCCAGAGCTACTGTCCTGTCTCCCTCCTACCCTTCCTCTCCAAAACCCTCGAGCGGACTGTACACTGCCAGCTCTCTGCTTTCCTGTCCAACCACTCTCTGCTCGACCCTCTCCAATCTGGCTTCCGCTCTGCTAACTCCACTGAAACCGCCCTCCTGTCTGTCACCAACTCACTTAAGTCTGCCCGAGCTGCCTCTCTCTCCTCTGTCCTAATTCTCCTCGACCTCTCTGCTGCCTTTGACACTGTTGATCACTCTATTCTACTATCATCTCTCGCTGACCTGGGGATCTCTGGCACTGCTCTGGCCTGGTTCACCTCCTACCTC
This sequence comes from Acipenser ruthenus, assembly GCF_902713425.1. Lineage (NCBI taxonomy): Eukaryota > Metazoa > Chordata > Actinopteri > Acipenseriformes > Acipenseridae > Acipenser > Acipenser ruthenus. The sequence goes on from NC_081236.1 coordinate 4,188,356, forward strand.
TCCAACCGCACTTACCAGGTAACCTGGCGTGGAGCAACCTCTACACCTCACCCTCTCTTAACAGGAGTCCCCAAGGGTCAGTTTTGTGTCCTCTCCTGTTCTCGCTCTACACCTGCTCCCTGTGCCCCCTCATCGCATCCTATGGTTTCTCATACCATTTCTATGCTGATGATGCTCAAATTTTTCTCTCCTTCCCCACCTCTGACTCCACCATCTCCTCCCGTATCTCTACCTGTCTGTCTGCTATTTCCTCCTGGATGCACTTGCATCACCTCAAACGACTTCGCGTGGGGTTCCAGCGGCCCGCCGAACAGTACCTGACACCTCCCCAGCACGCACATGGGTCCCAGTAACTTCACGCAGGGTTCCAGTGGCCAGCCAAACAGTCCCAGGCACCCACCAGCGATCGCACGAGCCCCAGCAACCTCGTGCAGAGTCCCAGAGGTTCGCCAAATGATACCTGGCACATCCCCAGCATGCACACGGTCCCCAGCGACATCGCGCGGTGTCCCAACAGATTGCAAATGGTCCCTGGCACATCCGCAGCGCATGCACGGGCCCCAGCGACATCGCGCAGGGTCAAAGCGGCTTGCCAAATGGTCCCTGGCATCACCCCAGCACCCGCACGGGCCCAGCGACTTTGCGTGGGGTTCAAGCGGCTTGCCAAACGGTCCCTGGCACTTCCCCAGCGCGCACATGGGGCCCAGCGACCCCGCACGGGGTCCCAGCGGCTCGCCAAGATACATCTCACCTCCCCAGCGTGCAAATGGAGCCCAGCCACCTCGAGCAGTTTCCCGACGGCTCATCAAATGGTCCCTGACACCTCCCCTGCGCGCGCACATGCGGGGTCCCAGCGGCTCGACAAAAGGCCCCTGGCACCTCCCCAGCACACACATGGGCTCCAGCGGCTCGCCAAACTGTCCCTGGCACATCCCCAGCGTGCACATGGGGCCCAGCGACCCCGCACGGGGTCCCAGAGTCTCGCAAAATGGTCCCTGGCACTTCCCCAGCACGCGCACAAGCCCCAGCGACTTCGCGTGGGGTTCCAGCGGCCCGCCAAACAGTCCCTGACACCTTCACCGCGATCGAACGAGCCCCAGAAACTTCACGCAGGGTCCCAGAGGCTCGCCAAATGATCCCTGGCACATTCCCAGCATGCGCACGGTCACCAGCGACTTCGCGTGGGGTTCCAGCGGCCCGCCGAACAGTACCTGACACCTCCCCAGCACGCACATGGGTCCCAGTAACTTCACGCAGGGTTCCAGCGGCCAGCCAAACAGTCCCAGACACCCACCAGCGATCGCACGAGCCCCAGCAACCTCGTGCAGAGTCCCAGAGGTTCGCCAAATGATACCTGGCACATCCCCAGCACGCACACGGTCCCCAGCGACATCGCGCGGTGTCCCAACAGATTGCAAATGGTCCCTGGCACATCCGCAGCGCATGCACGGGCCCCAGCGACATCGCGCAGGGTCAAAGCAGCTTGCCAAATGGTCCCTGGCATCACCCCAGCACCCGCACGGGCCCAGCGACTTTGCGTGGGGTTCAAGCGGCTTGCCAAACGGTCCCTGGCACTTCCCCAGCGCGCACATGGGGCCCAGCGACCCCGCACGGGGTCCCAGCGGCTCGCCAAGATACATCTCACCTCCCCAGCGTGCAAATGGAGCCCAGCCACCTCGAGCAGTTTCCCGACGGCTCATCAAATGGTCCCTGACACCTCCCCTGCGCGCGCACATGCGGGGTCCCAGCGGCTCGACAAAAGGCCCCTGGCACCTCCCCAGCACACACATGGGCTCCAGCGGCTCGCCAAACTGTCCCTGGCACATCCCCAGCGTGCACATGGGGCCCAGTGACCCCGCACGGGGTCCCAGAGTCTCGCAAAATGGTCCCTGGCACTTCCCCAGCACGCGCACAGGCCCCAGCGACTTCGCGTGTGGGTTCTAGCGGCCCGCCAAACAGTCCCTGACACCTTCCCAGCGATCGAACGAGCCCCAGAAACTTCACGCAGGGTCCCAGAGGCTCGCCAAATGATCCCTGGCACATTCCCAGCATGCGCACGGTCACCAGCGACTTCGCGTGGGGTTCCAGCGGCCCGCCGAACAGTACCTGACACCTCCCCAGCACGCACATGGGTCCCAGTAACTTCACGCAGGGTTCCAGCGGCCAGCCAAACAGTCCCAGACACCCACCAGCGATCGCACGAGCCCCAGCAACCTCGTGCAGAGTCCCAGAGGTTCGCCAAATGATACCTGGCACATCCCCAGCACGCACACGGTCCCCAGCGACATCGCGCGGTGTCCCAACAGATTGCAAATGGTCCCTGGCACATCCGCAGCGCACGCATGGGCCCCAGCGACATCGCGCAGGGTCAAAGCAGCTTGCCAAATGGTCCCTGGCATCACCCCAGCACCCGCACGGGCCCCAGCGACTTCGCGTGGGGTTCCAGCGGCTTGCCAAACGGTCCCTGGCACTTCCCCAGCGATCGAAAGAGCCCCAGTGACCTCGCACAGTGTCAAAGCGGCTCACCAAATGGTCCTTGGCAACTCCCCAACGCGCGCATGGGGCCCAGCAACCCCACACAGGGTCCGAACGGCTCTCCAAATGGTCTCTGGCACTTCCCCAGCACGCACACGACCCCAGCGACATCACGCGCGGTCCCAATTGCTCGCAAATGGTCTATGACACCTCCTGAGCGCATGCACTGGGCCCGGCGACCCAGCGCGGGGTCCGAGCGGCTCATCAAATGGTCCCTGGCACCTAAGCAACAAGCACACGGACCCCAGCGACATCGCGCGGTGTCCCAACAGATTGCAAATGGTCCCTGACACCTTCCCAGCGATCGAGCGAGCCCCAGCAACTTCACGCAGGTTCCCAGAGGCTCGCCAAATGATCCCTGGCACATTCCCAGCATGCGCACGGTCACCAGCGACTTCGCGTCGGGTTCCAGCGGCCCGCCGAACAGTACCTGACACCTCCCCAGCACGCACATGGGTCCCAGTAACTTCACGCAGGGTTCTAGCGGCCAGCCAAACGGTCCCAGACACCCACCAGCGATCGCACGAGCTCTAGCAACCTCGCGCAGAGTCCCAGATGTTCGCCAAATGATACCTGGCACATCCCCAGCACGCACACGGTCCCCAGCGACATCGCGCGGTGTCCCAACAGATTGCAAATGGTCCCTGGCACATCCGCAGCGCATGCACGGGCCCCAGCGACAACGCGCAGGGTCAAAGCGGCTTGCCAAATGGTCCCTGGCATCACCCCAGCACCCGCACGGGCCCAGCGACTTTGCGTGGGGTTCAAGCGGCTTGCCAAACGGTCCCTGGCACTTCCCCAGCGTGCACATGGGGCCCAGCGACCCCGCACGGGGTCCCAGCGGCTCGCCAAGATACATCTCACCTCCCCAGCGTGCAAATGGAGCCCAGCCACCCCGAGCAGGTTCCCGACGGCTCATCAAATGGTCCCTGACACCTCCCCTGCGCGCGCACATGCGGGGTCCCAGCGGCTCTACAAAAGGCCCCTGGAACCTCCCCAGCACACACATGGGCTCCAGCGGCTCGCCAAACTGTCCCTGGCACATCCCCAGCGTGCACATGGGGCCCAGCGACCCCGCACGGGGTCCCAGAGTCTCGCAAAATGGTCCCTGGCACTTCCCCAGCACGCGCACAGGCCCCAGCGACTTCGCGTGGGGTTCCAGCGGCCCGCCAAACGGTCCCTGACACCTCCCCAGTGATCGCAAGAGCCCCAGCGATCTCGCACAGGGTCCAAGAGGCTCGCCAAATGGTCCCTGGTCCCTACCCAGCGCAAGCACTGGGCCCCAGCGACATCGCGCAGGGTCCCAACTGCTCGCAAATGGTCCCTGACACCTCCCCAGCGCAAGCACGGGGTTCCCGCAGGTCGCCAAAAGGCCCCTGGTACCTCCCCAGCACGCACACGGGCTCCAGCGACTTCGTGTGGGGTTCAAGCGGCTCGCCAAACTGTCCCTGGCACTTACCCATCGCGCACATGGGGCCCAGTGACCCCGCGCAGGGTCCCAGCGCCTCGACAAGATCCCTCACACCTCCCCAGCGTGCGAATGGAGCCCAGCCACCCCAAGCAGGGTACAGACGGCTCATCAAATGGTCCCTGGCACCTCCCCAGCACACGCACGGGCCCCAGCTACATCGCGGTGTCCCAACAGCTCGCAAATGGTCCCTGGCACATCCCCAGCGCATGCACGGGCCCCAGCGACATCGCGCAGCGACTTCGTGTGGGGTTCCAGCGGCTCGCCAAACTGTCCCTGGCACTTCCCCAGCGCGCACATGGGGCCCAGTGACCCCGTGCAGGGTCCCAGCGGCTCGCCAAGATCCCTCACACCTCCCCAGCGTGCGAATGGAGCCCAGCCACCCCAAGCAGGGTCCCGACGGCTCATCAAATGGTCCCTGGCACCTCCCCAGCGCACGCACGGGCCCCAGCTACATCGCAGTGTCCCAACAGCTCGCAAATGGTCCCTGGCACCTCCCCAGCGACTTCGCGCAGCGACTTCGTGTGGGGTTCCAGCGGCTCGCCAAACTGTCCCTGGCACTTCCCCATCGCGCACATGGGGCCCAGTGACCCCACGCAGGGTCCCAGCGGCTCGCCATGATCCCTCACACCTCCCCAGCGTGCGAATGGAGCCCAGCCACCCCAGCAGGGTCCCGACGGCTCATCAAATGGTACCTGGCACCTCCCCAGCACACGCACGGGCCCCAGCTACATCGCGGTGTCCCAACAGCTCGCAAATGGTCCCTGGCACATCCCCAGCGCACGCATGGACCCCAGCGACTTCGTGCGGGATCAAAGTGGCTTGCCAAATGGTCCCTGGCAGCTCCCCAGCACGTGAACGGGCCACAGCGACCCCGCGCGGGGTCCGATTAGCTGGCCAGATTATAACTGGCACATCCCCAGCACGTGCACGGGCCCCAGCGAATTTGCACTGGGTCCCAGTGGCTTGCAAAATTTCCCTGACACATGCCCAGTGCATGCACGGACCTCAGAGACCCCGTGCGTGGCAAAAGCGGTTTGCAAAATGGTCCCTGGAACCTCCCCAGCACGCGCACGGGCCCCAGCGACTTCGTGTGGGGTTCCAGCGGCCCGCCAAACAGTCCCTGACACCCACCAGCGATTGCACGAGCCCCAGCAACCTCGCGCAGAGTCCCAGAGGTGCGTCAAATGATACCTGGCACATCCCCAGCACGCACACGGTCCCCAGCGACATCGCGCGGTGTCCCAACAGATTGCAAGTGGTCCCTGGCACATCCACAGCGCACGCACGGGCCCCAGCGACATCGCGCAGGGTCAAAGCAACTTGCCAAATGGTCCCTGGCATCACCCCAGCACCCGCACGGGCCCCAGCGACTTCGCGTGGGGTTCCAGCGGCTTGCCAAACGGTCCCTGACAACTCCCCAGCGATCGCAAGAGCCCCAGTGAACTCGCAGTGTCAAATCGGCTCACCAAATGGTCCTTGGCAACTCCCCAACGCGCGCATGGGGCCCAGCAACCCCACACAGGGTCCGAGCGGCTCTCCAAATGGTCTCTGGCACCTCCCCAGCACGCACACGACCCCAGCGACATCACGCGCGGTCCCAATTGCTCGCAAATGGTCTGTGACACCTCCTGAGCGCATGCACTGGGCCCGGCGACCCAGCGCGGGGTCCGAGCGGCTCATCAAATGGTCCCTGGCACCTCAGCAACACGCACACGGACCCCAGAGACTTCACACGGGGTCCCAACTGCTCGCAAATGGTCTCTGGCACATCCCCAGCGCACGCACGGGCCCCAGCGACTTCGCGCGGGATCAAAGTGGCTTGCCAAATGGTCCCTGGCACCTCCCCAGCACGTGAACGGGCCACAGCGACCTCGCACGGGGTCCGATTAGCTGGCCAGATTATAACTGGCACATCCCCAGCACGTGCACGGGCCCCAGCGAATTTGCACTGGGTCCCAGTGGCTTGCAAAATTTCCCTGACACATGCCCAGTGCATGCACGGACCTCAGAGACCCCGTGCGTGGCAAAAGCGGTTTGCAAAATGGTCCCTGGAACCTCCCCAGCACGCGCACGGGCCCCAGCGACTTCGTGTGGGGTTCCAGCGGCCCGCCAAACAGTCCCTGACACCCACCAGCGATTGCACGAGCCCCAGCAACCTCGCGCAGAGTCCCAGAGGTGCGTCAAATGATACCTGGCACATCCCCAGCACGCACACGGTCCCCAGCGACATCGCGCGGTGTCCCAACAGATTGCAAGTGGTCCCTGGCACATCCACAGCGCACGCACGGGCCCCAGCGACATCGCGCAGGGTCAAAGCAACTTGCCAAATGGTCCCTGGCATCACCCCAGCACCCGCACGGGCCCCAGCGACTTCGCGTGGGGTTCCAGCGGCTTGCCAAACGGTCCCTGACAACTCCCCAGCGATCGCAAGAGCCCCAGTGAACTCGCAGTGTCAAATCGGCTCACCAAATGGTCCTTGGCAACTCCCCAACGCGCGCATGGGGCCCAGCAACCCCACACAGGGTCCGAGCGGCTCTCCAAATGGTCTCTGGCACCTCCCCAGCACGCACACGACCCCAGCGACATCACGCGCGGTCCCAATTGCTCGCAAATGGTCTGTGACACCTCCTGAGCGCATGCACTGGGCCCGGCGACCCAGCGCGGGGTCCGAGCGGCTCATCAAATGGTCCCTGGCACCTCAGCAACACGCACACGGACCCCAGAGACTTCACACGGGGTCCCAACTGCTCGCAAATGGTCTCTGGCACATCCCCAGCGCACGCACGGGCCCCAGCGACTTCGCGCGGGATCAAAGTGGCTTGCCAAATGGTCCCTGGCACCTCCCCAGCACGTGAACGGGCCACAGCGACCTCGCACGGGGTCCGATTAGCTGGCCAGGTTATAACTGGCACATCCCCAGCACGTGCACGGGCCCCAGCGAATTTGCGCTGGGTCCCAGTGGCTCGCAAATTGTCCCTGACACATCCCCAGCACGTGCACGGACCTCAGAGACCTCGCGCATGGCAAAAGCGGTTTGCAAAATGGTCCCTGACACCTCCCCAGCGATCGCACGAGCCCCAACGACCTTGCGCAGGTTCAAAGCGGCTCGCCAAATGGTCCCTGGCACATCCCCAGCATGCACACGGGCCCCAGCGACTTCATGTGGGGTTCCAGCGGCTCGCCAAACTGTCCCTTGCACTTCCCCAGCGCACACACGGGTCCCAGCAACTTCACGTGGGGTCCCAGCGGCTCGCCAAATGTTCACTGGTACCTCCCCAGCACACACACTGATCCCAGCAACTTCACGCGGGGTCCCAGCGGCACGCCAAATGTTCCCTGGCACCTCCCCAGCACGCACAAGGGCCGCAGCGACTTCGCGTGGGGTCAAAGCAGATTACCAAATAGTCCCTGGTCCATCCCCAGCGCAAGCACTGGGCCCAGATACCCCACGCGGGGTCCCAGCAGCTGGCAAAAGATCCCTGGCACCTCCTCACCGTGTGCACGGGCCACCGCGACTTCGCATGGGGTCCCATCAGCTCACCAAACGGTCCCTGGCACCTCCCCAGCACAAGCACTGGGCCCCAGCGACATCACACAGGGTCCCAACTGCTCGTAAATGGTCCCTGACACCTCCCCAGCGCACGCACACGGGCCGCAGCGACTTCGTGTGGGGTTCCAGCGGCTCGCCAAACTGTCCCTGGCACTTCCCCAGCGCGCACATGGGGCCCAGTGACCCCGCGCAGGGTCCCAGCGGCTCGCCAAGATCCCTCACACCTCCCCAGCGTGCGAATGGAGCCCAGCCACCCCAAGCAGGGTCCCGACGGCTCATCAAATGGTCCCTGGCACCTCCCCAGCACACGCACGGGCCCCAGCTACATCGCGGTGTCCCAACAGCTCGCAAATAGTCCCTGGCACATCCCCAGAGCACGCACGGGCCCCAGCGACTTCGCGCGGGATCAAAGTGGCTTGCCAAATGGTCCCTGGCACCTCCCCAGCACCCGCACGGGCCCCAGCGACTTCGCGTGGGGTTCCAGCGGCTTGCCAAACGGTCCCTGACAACTCCCCAGCGATCGAAAGAGCCCCAGTGACCTCGCACAGTGTCAAAGCGGCTCACCAAATGGTCCTTGGCAACTCCCCAACGGGGTCCGATTAGCTGGCCAGATTATAACTGGCACATCCCCAGCACGTGCACGGGCCCCAGCGAATTTGCACTGGGTCCCAGTGGCTCGCAAATTGTCCCTGACACATGCCCAGCGCATGCACGGACCTCAGAGACCCCGCGCGTGGCAAAAGCGGTTTGCAAAATGGTCCCTGGAACCTCCCCAGCACGCGCACAAGCCCCAGCGACTTCGTGTGGGGTTCCAGCGGCCCGCCAAACAGTCCCTGACACCTTCCCAGCGATCGAACGAGCCCCAGCAACTTCAAGCAGTGTCCCAGAGGCTCGCCAAATGATCCCTGGCACATTCCCAGCATGCGCACGGTCACCAGCGACTTCGCGTGGGGTTCCAGCGGCCCGCCGAACAGTACCTGACACCTCCCCAGCACGCACATGGGTCCCAGTAACTTCACGCAAGGTTCCAGCGGCCAGCCAAACGGTCCCAGACACCCACCAGCGATCGCACGAGCCCCAGCAACCTCGCGCAGAGTCCCAGAGGCGCGTCAAATGATACCTGGCACATCCCCAGCACGCACACGGTCCCAAGCGACATCGCGCGGTGTCCCAACAGATTGCAAGTGGTCCCTGCAACATCCACAGCGCACGCACGGGCCCCAGCGACATCGCGCAGGGTCCCAACTGCTCGTAAATGGTCCCTGACACCTCCCCAGCGCACGCACACGGGCCGCAGCGACTTCATGTGGGGTTCCAGCGGCTCGCCAAACTGTCCCTGGCACTTCCCCAGCGCGCACATGGGGCCCAGTGACCCCGCGCAGGGTCCCAGCGGCTCGCCAAGGTCCCTCACACCTCCCCAGCGTGCGAATGGAGCCCAGCCACCCCAAGCAGGGTCCCGACGGCTCATCAAATGGTCCCTGGCACCTCCCCAGCACACGCACGGGCCCCAGCTACATCGCGGTGTCCCAACAGCTCGCAAATGGTCCCTGGCACATCCACAGCGCACGCACGGGCCCCAGCGACATCGCACAGGGTCAAAGCGGCTTGCCAAATGGTCCCTGGCATCACCCCAGCACCCGTACGGGCCCCAGCGACTTCGCGTGGGGTTCCAGCGGCTTGCCAAACGGTCCCTGACAACTCCCCAGCGATTGCAAGAGCCCCAGTGAACTCGCACAGTGTCAAATCGGCTCACCAAATGGTCCTTGGCAACTCCCCAACGCGCGCATGGGGCCCAGCAACCCCACACAAGGTCCGAGCGGCTCTCCAAATGGTCTCTGGCACTTCCCCAGCACGCACACGACCCCAGCGACATCACGTGCGGTCCCAATTGCAAAGGTATTATAAATCGTTGTAAAGGTCAGAGAGCTATGGAAAAGCATAGGGAAGCATTGTGCACAGGCCACCGCGACTTCGCATGGGGTCCCATCAGCTCACCAAACGGTCCCTGGCACCTCCCCAGCACAAGCACTGGGCCCCAGCGACATCACGCAGGGTCCCAACTGCTCGTAAATGGTCCCTGACACCTCCCCAGCGCACGCACACGGGCCGCAGCGACTTCATGTGGGGTTCCAGCGGCTCGCCAAACTGTCCCTGGCACTTCCCCAGCGCGCACATGGGGCCCAGTGACCCCGCGCAGGGTCCCAGCGGCTCGCCAAGATCCCTCACACCTCCCCAGCGTGCGAATGGAGCCCAGCCACCCCAAGCAGGGTCCCGACGGCTCATCAAATGGTACCTGGCACCTCCCCAGCACACGCACGGGCCCCAGCTACATCGCGGTGTCCCAACAGCTCGCAAATGGTCCCTGGCACATCCACAGCGCACGCACGGGCCCCAGCGACATCGCGCAGGGTCAAAGCGGCTTGCCAAATGGTCCCTGGCATCACCCCAGCACCCGTACGGGCCCCAGCGACTTCGCGTGGGGTTCCAGCGGCTTGCCAAACGGTCCCTGACAACTCCCCAGCGATTGCAAGAGCCCCAGTGAACTCGCACAGTGTCAAATCGGCTCACCAAATGGTCCTTGGCAACTCCCCAACGCGCGCATGGGGCCCAGCAACCCCACACAAGGTCCGAGCGGCTCTCCAAATGGTCTCTGGCACTTCCCCAGCACGCACACGACCCCAGCGACATCACGCGCGGTCCCAATTGCTCGCAAATGGTCTGTGACACCTCCTGAGCGCATGCACTGGGCCCGGCGACCCAGCGCGGGGTCCGAGCGGCTCATCAAATGGTCCCTGGCACCTCAGCAACACGCACACGGACCCCAGAGACTTCGCACGGGGTCCCAACTGCTCGCAAATGGTCTCTGGCACATCCCCAGCGCACGCATGGGCCCCAACGACTTCGCGCGGGGTCAAAGCGGCTTGCCAAATGGTCCCTGGCACCTCCCCAGCGCGCACACGGGGCCCAGCGACCCCGCGCGGGGTCCCAGCAGCTCACCAAATGGTCCCTGGCACATCCACAGCTCGCGCATGGGGCTTAGCGACCCTGCTCTGGGTCCGAGTGGCTCGCCAAATGTTCCCTGGCGACTCCCCAGCGCACGCACGGGCCCCAGCGACATCGCGCAGGGTCAAAGCGGCTTGCCAAATGGTCCCTGGCATCACCCCAGCACCCGTACGGGCCCCAGCGACTTCGCGTGGGGTTCCAGCGGCTTGCCAAACGGTCCCTGACAACTCCCCAGCGATTGCAAGAGCCCCAGTGAACTCGCACAGTGTCAAATCGGCTCACCAAATGGTCCTTGGCAACTCCCCAACGCGCGCATGGGGCCCAGCAACCCCACACAAGGTCCGAGCGGCTCTCCAAATGGTCTCTGGCACTTCCCCAGCACGCACACGACCCCAGCGACATCACGTGCGGTCCCAATTGCAAAGGTATTATAAATCGTTGTAAAGGTCAGAGAGCTATGGAAAAGCATAGGGAAGCATTGTGCACAGGCCACCGCGACTTCGCATGGGGTCCCATCAGCTCACCAAACGGTCCCTGGCACCTCCCCAGCACAACCACTGGGCCCCAGCGACATCACGCAGGGTCCCAACTGCTCGTAAATGGTCCCTGACACCTCCCCAGCGCACGCACACGGGCCGCAGCGACTTCATGTGGGGTTCCAGCGGCTCGCCAAACTGTCCCTGGCACTTCCCCAGCGCGCACATGGGGCCCAGTGACCCCGCGCAGGGTCCCAGCGGCTCGCCAAGATCCCTCACACCTCCCCAGCGTGCGAATGGAGCCCAGCCACCCCAAGCAGGGTCCCGACGGCTCATCAAATGGTACCTGGCACCTCCCCAGCACACGCACGGGCCCCAGCTACATCGCGGTGTCCCAACAGCTCGCAAATGGTCCCTGGCACATCCACAGCGCACGCACGGGCCCCAGCGACATCGCGCAGGGTCAAAGCGGCTTGCCAAATGGTCCCTGGCATCACCCCAGCACCCGTACGGGCCCCAGCGACTTCGCGTGGGGTTCCAGCGGCTTGCCAAACGGTCCCTGACAACTCCCCAGCGATTGCAAGAGCCCCAGTGAACTCGCACAGTGTCAAATCGGCTCACCAAATGGTCCTTGGCAACTCCCCAACACGCGCATGGGGCCCAGCAACCCCACACAAGGTCCGAGCGGCTCTCCAAATGGTCTCTGGCACTTCCCCAGCACGCACACGACCCCAGCGACATCACGCGCGGTCCCAATTGCTCGCAAATGGTCTGTGACACCTCCTGAGCGCATGCACTGGGCCCGGCGACCCAGCGCGGGGTCCGAGCGGCTCATCAAATGGTCCCTGGCACCTCAGCAACACGCACACGGACCCCAGAGACTTCGCACGGGGTCCCAACTGCTCGCAAATGGTCTCTGGCACATCCCCAGCGCACGCATGGGCCCCAACGACTTCGCGCGGGGTCAAAGCGGCTTGCCAAATGGTCCCTGGCACCTCCCCAGCGCGCACACGGGGCCCAGCGACCCCGCGCGGGGTCCCAGCAGCTCACCAAATGGTCCCTGGCACATCCACAGCTCGCGCATGGGGCCTAGCGACCCTGCTCTGGGTCCGAGTGGCTCGCCAAATGTTCCCTGGCGACTCCCCAGCACGCGCACGGGCCCCAGCGACTTCGCGTGGGGTTCCAGCGCCCTGCCAAACGGTCCCTGACACCTTCCCAGCGATCGAACGAGCCCCAGCAACTTCACGCAGGGTCCCAGAGGCTCGCCAAACTGTCCCTGGCACATCCCCAGCGCACGCATGGACCCCAGCGACATCGCGCGGGATCAAAGTGGCTTGTCAAATGGTCCCTGGCAGCTCCCCAGCACGTGAACGGGCCACAGCGACCCCGCGCGGGGTCCGATTAGCTGGCCAGATTATAACTGGCACATCCCCAGCACGTGCACGGGCCCCAGCGAATTTGCACTGGGTCCCAGTGGCTCGCAAATTGTCCCTGACACATGCCCAGCGCATGCACGGACCTCAGAGACCACGCGCGTGGCAAAAGCGGTTTGCAAAATGGTCCCTGGAACCTCCCCAGCACGCGCACGGGCCCCAGCGACTTCGTGTGGGGTTCCAGCGGCCCGCCAAACAGTCCCTGACACCTTCCCAGTCGATCGAACGAGCCCCAGAAACTTCACGCAGGGTCCCAGAGGCTCGCCAAATGATCCCTGGCACATTCCCAGCATGCGCACGGTCACCAGCGACTTCGCGTGGGGTTCCAGCGGCCCGCCGAACAGTACCTGACACCTCCCCAGCACGCACATGTGTCCCAGTAACTTCACGCAAAGTTCCAGCGGCCAGCCAAGCGGTCCCAGACACCCACCAGCGATCGCACGAGCCCCAGCAACCTCGTGCAGAGTCCCAGAGGTGCGTCAACTGATACCTGGCACATCCCCAGCACGCACACGGTCCCCAGCGACATCGCGCGGTGTCCCAACAGATTGCAAGTGGTCCCTGGCACATCCACAGCGCACGCACGAGCCCCAGCGACATCGCGCAGGGTCAAAGCGGCTTGCCAAATGGTCCCTGGCATCACCCCAGCACCCGCACAGGCCCCAGCGACTTCGCGTGGGGTTCCAGCGGCTTGCCAAACGGTCCCTGACAACTCCCCAGCGATCGCAAGAGCCCCAGTGACCTCGCACAGTGTCAAAGCGGATCACCAAATGGTCCTTGGCAACTCCCCAACGCGCGCATGGGGCCCAGCAACCCCACACAGGGTCCGAGCGGCTCTCCAAATGGTCTCTGGAACTTCACCAGCACGCACACGACCCCAGCGACATCACGCGCGGTCCCAATTGCTTGCAAATGGTCTGTGACACCACCTGAGCGCATGCACTGGGCCCGGCGACCCAGCGCGGGGTCCGAGCGGCTCATCAAATGGTCCCTGGCACCTCAGCAACACGCACACGGACCGCAGAGACTTCGCACGGGGTCCCAACTGCTCGCAAATGGTCCCTGGCACCTCCCCAGCATGCACACGGGCCCCAGCGACTTCGCGTGGGGTTCCAGCGGCCTGCCGAACAGTACCTGACACCTCCCCAGCACGCACATGGGTCCCAGTAACTTCACGCAGGGTTCCAGCGGCCAGCCAAACGGTCCCAGACACCCACCAGCGATCGCACGAGCTCCAGCAACCTCGCGCAGAGTCCCAGAGGTTCGCCAAATGATACCTGGCACATCCCCAGCATGCACACGGTCCCCAGCGACATCGCGCGGTGTCCCAACAGATTGCAAATGGTCTCTGGCACATCCGCAGCGCACGCACGAGCCCCAGCGACATCGCGCAGGGTCAAAGCGGCTTGCCAAATGGTCCCTGGCATCACCCCAGCACCCGCATGGGGCCCAGCTACCCCGCACAGGGTCCCAGCGGCTCGCCAAGATACATCTCACCTCCCCAGCGCGCAAATGGAGCCCAGCCACCCCGAGCAGGTTCCCGACGGCTCATCAAATGGTCCCTGACACCTCCCCTGCGCGCGCACGTGCGGGGTCCCAGCGGCTCGCCAAAAGGCCCCTGGCACCTCCCCAGCACACACGCTCCAGCGACTCGCCAAACTGTCCCTGCCACATCCCCAGCGTGCACATGGGGCCCAGCGACCCCGCACGGGGTCCCAGAGTCTCGCCAAATGGTCCCTGGCACTTCCCCAGCACGCGCACAGACCCCAGCGACTGCGCGTGGGGTTCCAGCGGCCCGACAAACGGTCCCTGACACCTCCCCAGCGATCGCAATAGCCCCAGCGACCTCGCACAGGGTCCCAGAGGCTCGCCAAATGGTCCCTGGTCCCTACCCAGCGCAAGCACTGGGCCCCAGCGACATCGCGCAGGGTCCCAACTGCTCGCAAATGGTCCCTGACACCTCCCCAGCGCAAGCACGGGGTTCCAGCAGGTCGCCAAAAGGCCCCTGGTACCTCCCCAGCACGCACACGGGCTCCAGCGACTTCGTGTGGGGTCCAAGAGTCTCGTCAAATGGTCCCTGGCACTTCCCCAGCACGCGCACGGGCTCCAGCGACTTCGCGTCGGGTTCCAGCTGCCCGTCAAACGGTCCCTGACACCTCCCCAGCGATCGCAAGAGCCCCAGCGACCTCGCGCAGGGTCCCAGAGGATCGCCAAATGGTCCCTGGTTCCTCCCCAGCACAAGCACTGGGCCCCAGCAACATCGTGCAGGGTCCCAACTGCTCGCAAATGGTCCATGACACCTCCCCAGCGCACGCACACGGGCCGCAGCGACTTCGTGTGGGGTTCAAGCGGCTCGCCAAACTGTCCCTGGCACTTCCCCAGCGCGCACATGGGGCCCAGTGACCCCGCGCAGGGTCCCAGCGGCTCGCCAAGATCCCTCACACCTCCCCAGCGTGCGAATGGAGCCCAGCCAGGGTCCCGACGGCTCATCAAATGGTCCCTGGCACCTCCCTAGCCCATGTTCCCTGGTCCCTGGCACCTCCCCAGCACACGCACGGGCCCCAGCGACTTCGCGCAGCGACTTCGTGTGGGGTTCCAGCGGCTCGCCAAACTGTCCCTGGCACTTCCCCAGCGCGCACATGGGGCCCAGTGACCCCGCGCAGGGTCCCAGCGGCTCGCCAAGATCCCTCACACCTCCCCAGCGTGTGAATGGAGCCCAGCCACCCCAAGCAGGGTCCCGACGGCTCATCAAATGGTCCCTGGCACCTCCCCAGCACACGCACGGGCCCCAGCTACATCGTGGTGTCCCAACAGCTCGCAAATGGTCCCTGGCACATCCCCAGCGCACGCACGGGCCCCAGCGACTTCGCGCAGGATCAAAGTGGCTTGCCAAATGGTCCCTGGCACCTCCCCAGCACGTGAACGGGCCACAGCGACCCCGCACGGGGTCCGATTAGCTGGCTAGATTATAACTGGCACATCCCCAGCACGTGCACGGGCCCCAGCGAATTTGCGCTGGGTCCCAGTGGCTCGCAAATTGTCCCTGACACATCCCCAGCGCGTGCATGGACCTCAGAGACCCCGCGCGTGGCAAAAGCGGTTTGCAAAATGGTCCCTGACACCTCCCCAGCGATCGCACGAGCCCCAACGACCTTGCACAGGTTCAAAGCGGCTCGCCAAATGGTCCCTGGCACATCCCCAGCATGCACACGGGCCCCAGCGACTTCATGTGGGGTTCCAGCGGCTCGCCAAACTGTCCCTTGCACTTCCCCAGCGCACACACGGGTCCCAGCAACTTCACGCGGGGTCCCAGCGGCTCGCCAAATGTTCACTGGTACCTCCCCAGCACGCACACGGGTCCCAGCAACTTCACGCGGGGTCCCAGCGGCTCGCCAAATGTTCCCTGGCACCTCCCCAGCATGCGCAAGGGCCGCAGCGACTTCGCGTGGGGTCAAAGCAGATTACCAAATAGTCCCTGGTCCATCCCCAGCGCAAGCACTGGGCCCAGATACCCCACGCGGGGTCCCAGCGGCTCACCAAACGGTCCTTGGCACCTCCCCAGCATGCGCATGGGGCCCAGTGATCCCGCACAGGGTCGCATCGGCTCACCAAACGGTCCCTGGCACCTCAGCAGCACACGCACAGGCCCCCACGACCCCGTGCGGTGTCCCTGCGGCTCACCAAATGGTCCCTGGTACCTTCCCAGCGCATGCACAGGACCCAGTGACCCCACACAGGGTCCCAGCGGCTCGCCAAGCAGTCACTGGCACCTGCCCAGTGCGCGCACGAGCCCCAGAGACCCCTCGCAGAGTTCGAGCAGCTCTACAACCAGTCCCTGGCACTTAACCAACACGCAGAGAAGTCCCAGCAACTTCGTGCGGGGTCCCAGCGGCTTGCCAAATGATCCCTGGCACATCCCCAGCCCGGACACAGGCCCCAGCGACCCCGCATGGACTCCAAGTGTCATCCCAAACTGTCCCTGGCACCTCACCAGCACGCGCAGGGTCCCCAGCGACATGGCGTGGTGTCCCAGCGGCTCGCCAAATGGTCCTTGGCACCTCCCCAGCGCGCGCGCGCGACCCTGCTCTGGGTCCGAGTTGCTCGCCAAATGGTCCCTTGCTCCTCCCCAGCATGAACACGGGCCCCAGCGACTTCGTGTGCGGTTCCAGCGGCTTGCCAAACTGTCCCTGGCACTTCCCCAGTGCACGCATGGGGCCCAGCGACCCTGCACGGGGTCAAAGCGGCTCGCCAAATGTTCCCTGGCACCTCCCCATCATGCGCACGGTCACCAGCGACTTCGCGTGGGGTTCCAGCGGCCCGCCGAACAGTACCTGACACCTCCCCAGCACGCACATGGGTCCCAGTAACTTCACGCAAGGTTCCAGCGGCCAGCCAAACGGTCCCAGACACCCACCAGCGATCGCACGAGCCCCAGCAACCTCGCGCAGAGTCCCAGAGGTGCATCAAATGATACCTGGCACATCCCCAGCACGCACACGGTCCCCAGCGACATCGCGCGGTGTCCCAACAGATTGCAAATGGTCCCTGGCACATCCGCAGCGCATGCACGGGTCCCAGCGACATCGCGCTGGGTCAAAGCGGCTTGCCAAATGGTCCCTGGCATCACCCCAGCACCCGCACGGGCCCCAGCGACTTTGCGTGGGGTTCCAGCAGCTTACCAAACGGTCCTTGACAACTCCCCAGCGATCGCAAGAGCCCCAGTGACCTCGCACAGTGTCAAAGCGGCTCACCAAATGGTCCTTGGCAACTCCCCAACGCGCGCATGGGGCCCAGCAACCTCGCGCACGGTCCGAGCGGCTCTCCAAATGGTCTCTGGCACCTCCCCAGCACGCACACGACCCCAGCGACATCACGCGCGGTCCCAACTGCTCGCAAATGGTCCCTGGCATCACAACAGTGTCCCTGCGGCTCGCCAAATGGTCCCTGGTACCTTCCCAGCGCACACACTGGACCCAGCGACCCTACGTTGGTTCCCAACGGCTCGCCAAGCAGTGACTGGCACCTCCCCAGCACACGCACGGGCCCCAGAGACCCCGCGCAGGGTCCGATTGGCTCTGCAACCAGTCCCTGGCACCTAACCAACACGCGCAGAAGTCCCAGCAACCACGTGCGACATCCCAGCAGCTCGCAAATAGTCCTTGGCAGATCCCTAGTGCGCGCACGGGGCACAGCGACCCCGCGCGGGGTCCCACTGGTTCACCGAATGTTCCCTGGCACCTCAGCAGTTCTCGCACGGTCCCGAGCCACCCCGTGCGGGGTCCCTGCGGCTCGCAAATAGTCTCTGGCACATCCCCAGCATGAGCATGGGCCCCAGCGACTTCGCGCGGAGTCCCAGCGGGTTAGGGTCATTGTCAGGGTTAGGGTTCAGAAATGCGCAGCACTTAGGGTTAGGGTTAGGGTCAGTGTTAGGGTTAGGGTTAGGGTTCAGAAATGAGCAGACTTTAGGGTTAGGGTTAGGGTTAGGGTTAGGTTTAAGATTAGGGTTAGGGTCAGGGTCAGGGTCAGGGTCAGGGTTAGCCGTTCAAAACTACATTTTACCATTTATATGCGCAAAACGACACCAAAAATGAAAGACCTGCGCAGTCCTGAACGGTTAGGGTTTGGGTTAGGGTCAGGGTCAGGGTTAGGGTTAGGGTTATGGTCATGGTCAGGGTTAGGGTCATGGTCAGGGTTAGGGTTAGGGTCAAGGTCAGGGTCAGGGTCACCGTCAGGGTTAGGGTTAGGGTTAGGGTTAGGGTTCAGAAATGTGCAGACCTTAGGGTTAGGGTTAGGGTTAGGGTCAGCGTCAGGGTCAGGGTTAGGGTTAGGGTTAGCTGTTTAAAACTACATTTTACCATTCATATTCGCAAAACGACACCAAAAATGAAAGGCCTGCGCAGTTCTGAACACACCCGCTAATGTGCAGCAACTCGTCGAAAGCTTTGCAGCTGCGCATGCGCAGTAACTCGACTAAAACTACACAGCTGTGCATGTGCAGTAACTCGGCTAAAACTACCCAGCTGCGCATGCGTATGCGTTCGCCTTTCAAAACTGCATTTTACCATTTATATGCGCAAAACGTCACCAAAAATGAAAGGCCAGCGCAGTCCTGAACGCATCTGCGCATGCGCAGCAACTCAGCTAAGACTATGCAGCTGCGCATGCGCAGAGCCTCTGCTAAAACTATACAGCTGCGCATGCCCATGCGTTCGCCGTTCAAAACTGCATTTTACCTTTCATATGCGCAAAATGTCACCAAAAATGAAAGGCCTGCACAGTCCTGAACGCAGCTGCGCATGCGCAGTAACTCGGCTAAAACTATACAGCTGCGCATGCGTAGAAACTCGGCTAAAACTACCCAGCTGCGCATGCGTTTGCGTTCGCCGTTCAAAACTGCATTTTACCATTCATATGCGCAAAACGTCACCAAATATAAAAGGGCTGTGCAGTCCTGAACGCAGCTGCGCATGTGCTGGGGAGGTGCCAGGGACTACTTGGCGAGCCGCTGGGATCCCATGTGGGGTCGCTGGGGCTTGTGCGCGTGCTGGGGAGGTGCCAGGGACAATTGGGCGAGCCGCTAGGACCACGCACAGGGTCGCTGGGGCCCATGCGCGCTGGGGAGGTGCCAGAGACCATTTGGCAAGCCGCTGGGACCCCGCGCGGGGTCGCTGGCCCTGTGCACGCGCTGGGTAGGGGCCAGGGACCATCTGCTGTGCCGCTGGGACTCCGAGTGGGGTCACTAGGACGCTTGCGCGCTGGGGAGGGGCCAGTGACCATTTGGCTAGCTGCTCTGACCCCGCACGGGGCCTCTGGGGCACATGCGCATGCTGGGGAGGTGCCAGGGAGGATTTGGCGAGCCACAGAGACACCGTGCGATGTCGCTGTGCCCAGTTCGTTCGCTGGGGAGGTGCCAGGGACCGTTTGGCGAGCCACTGGGTCCCCGCGCAGGGTCGCTGGGTCCAGGGCGCTCGCTGGGTATGTGCCAGGGACCGGTTTTTTGTGCCGCTGGGGCCCCGAATGTGGTTGCTACGCCCCGTGTGCGTGCTGTTGAGGTCCCAGGGATCGTTTGGCGAGCCGCTGGGATCCGCCGCAAAGTTGCTGTGGCCCGTGCGTGCTGGGCAAGTACCAGGGACCATTTGGCGAGCTGCTGGAACCCCATGTGCACGCGCTGGGTAGCGGCCAGGGACCATCAGGTGAGCCGCTGGGAAACCGAGTGGGGTCGCTGGGCCAAGTGCGCGTGTTGGGGAGGTACCAGGGATCATTTGGCAAGCCGCTGGGACCCCCGGCGGCAACACTGGGGCTCATGCGTGTGCTTGGAGCTGCCAGGGACCATTTGGTGAGCCCCTGGGACCCCAAGTGGGGTCGGTGGGCCCCGTGAGTTTGGTGTGGAGGTGCCATGGAACGTTCGGCGTGCCGCTGAGACACCGAACAGTGTCGCTGGGTCCAGTGCGCGTGCGGGGGAGGTGCCAGGGACCATTTGGCGAGCCACTTGGACACCACGCGGGGTCGCTGGGCCCAGGGCGCGTGCCGTGGAGGTACCAGGGACCGTTTGGCAAGCCACTGGGACCCCGCGCGGTGACGCTGGGACCCCTGTGCGTGCTTGGGAGGGGCCAGGGACAATTTGGCGAGCTGCCGGGACCCTGCGCAAAAGTCGCTGGGTCTCGTGCGTGTGCTGGGGTGGTGCTAGGGACCATTTGGCAAACTGCTGGTGCACCGCGCATGCTCACTGAGGCCTGTGTGCGTGCTGGGGAGGTGCCAGGGATTATTTGGCGAGCAGCTGGGATCCCACGTGGGGTCGCTGGGGCTTGTGCGCGCGCTGGGGAGATGCCAGGGACCGTTTGCCGTGCCACTGGGACACTGCGTGGGGTCGCTGTTCTATGTGCGCGTGCTGGGGAGGTGCCAGGGACCGTTTGGTGTGCCGCTGGGAACCCACGTGGGGTCGCTAGTGTCCGTGCGCTGCTGGGGAGGTGCCAGGAACAGTTTGGGGAGCCGCTGGGACCCCAAGCTGGGTTGCTGGGCAGTGTGCACGCGCTGGGGACGTGCCTGGGACCCTTTGGAGAGCCGCTCAGACCCCGCGCGGGGTCTCCGGGACCGTGCTCACATTGAGTAGGTGCCCGGGAGCATTTGGCGAGTCGGTGAGACTCCTCGGGGGGTCGCCATTCCCCGTGCGCGCGCTGGGAGAGGCCAGGGACCATTTGATGAGCTGCTGGGACTCACGCGAAGTAGCTGGGGCCCGTGCTCTCGCTGGGGTGGTGCTAGGGATATTTTGGCGAGCCGCTGGGACCCAAGCGGTGTCGCTGGGCCCAGTGCGCATGCTGGGGAGGTGCCAGGGACTGTGTGGCGAACCGCTGGGACCCCGCGTGGGGGCGCTGGGGCCCGTGCTTGTGCTGGGGAGGTTCCAGGTACTATTTGGAGAGACGCTCGGACCCCGCACGCAGTTGCTGGGCCCCTTGCACGCAATGGGTAGGTACCAGGGACCATTTGCCGAGCAGCTTGGACCCAGCGTGGGGTCACTAGTGCCCGTGTGTGCACTGGGGAACTGCCTGGGAGAGTTTGGCGAGCTGCTGTGACCCTGCGCGAGGTCGCTGTGGCCACAGCACTCGCTGGGTAGGTGCCAGGAACTGTTTGGCGAGCCGCTGGGACCCCGTGCGGGGTCGCAGGGCCCTGTGCGTGCGCTGGGCAGGGGCCAGGGACTATTTGGCGAGTCACTCGTACCCCGCGCAGGGACATTGGGCCCTGTGCGCGCGCTGGGGAGGTGCCAGGGTCATTTTGGCGAGCAACTAGGACCCCACACTGATTCGCGCTGGGGAGGGGCCAGGGGCCATTTGACGAGCCGCAGGGACCCCGCACGGGGTCGCTGGTCCCAGTGTGCATGCTGGGGAGGGTCCAGGGACCTTTGGGCAGCGGTGTGGAGTAGTGGTTAGGGCTCTGGACTCTTGACCGGAGGGTTGTGGGTTCAATCCCCAGTGAGGACACTGCTGTTGTACCCTTGAGCAAGGTACTTTACCTAGATTGCTCCAGTAAAAACCCAACTGTATAAATGGGTAATTGTATGTAAAATAATGTGATATCTGTATAATGTGAAATAATGTATAATGTGATATCTTGTAACAATTGTAAGTCGCCCTGGATAAGGGCGTCTGCTAAGAAATAAATAATAATAATAATAATTCGCTGGGGACTGTGCGTGCTCAGGGGAGGTGCCAGGGACCCTTTGGAAAGCCGCTGGGACTGCACGCCATGTCGCTGGGGCCCGTGCTCATGCTGGGGAGGTGCCAGGGACCATTTGGCGAGCCGCTCAGACACTGCAAACGGTCGCTGGTGCCCGTGCGCGCGCTTGGGAGGTGCCAGGCACCGTTTGGCGAGCCGCTGTGACTCTGCGCGGGGTCGTTGGTCCCAGTGCGCGCGCTGGGATGGTGCCAGGGTCATTTTGGCAAGCAACTGGGACCCCACGCTGATTCGCTGGGGACTGTGCGTGCTCTGGGGAGGTGCCAGGGATATTTTTACTAGCCGCTGGGACCCCAAGCGGGGTCGCTGGGACCTGTGTGCGGGATGGGGAGGTGGAAGGGACCGTTTTGCGAGCTGCTGGGACCCCGCGCGGGGTCGGTGTTTCCCATGCACGCACTTGGGAGGTGCCAGGGTCGTTTTGGAGAGCTGCTGGGACCCTGCGCGGGGTTGCTGGGCCCGTGCATGCGCTGGGAGGGGCCAGGGACCATTTGGCAAGCTGCTGGGACCCTGCGCGAAGTCGCTGGGGTCCATGCGTGCGCTGGGGAGGTGCCAGGGACCGTGTGGCGAGCCGCTGGGACCCCGGGTGGGATCAATAGTGTCCGTGAGCGCGGTGGGGAGGTGCCAGGGACCATTTGGCGAGCTGCTGGGATTCCGCTCGGGGTCGTTGGTATCCGTGCGCGCACTGGGGAGGTGCCAGGGACCATTTGGCGAGCCGCTGGACTCCGCTCGGGGTCGATGGGTCCCGTGCGCGCACTGGGGAGATGCCAGGGAAAGCTTGTGAGCTGGTTGGACCAAGCACGGGGTCACTGGGCCCCGTGCTCGCGCTGGGGAGGGGCCAGGGGCCATTTGACGAGCCGCAGGGACCCCGCACGGGGTCGCTGGTCCCAGTGTGCATGCTGGGGAGGGTCCAGGGACCTTTTGGCAAGCCGCTGGGGCTCCACTCAGGCTCACTGAGTCTCGTGCGTGTGCTGGGCAGGTGCCAGGGACCATTTGGTGAGCCCCTGGGACACCGAGTGGGGTCGGTGGGCCCCATGCGTTTGGTGGGGAGGTGCCAGGGAATGTTTGGCGTGCCGCTGGGACACCGAACAGTGTCGCTGGGCCCAGTGCGCATGCTGGGAAGGTGCCAGGGACCGTTTGGTGAGCTGCTCGGACACCACGAGGGGTCGCTGGGCACAGGGTGCGTGCCAGGGTGGTACCAGGGACCATTTGGCGAGCCACTAGGACACCCCGCGGGGTCGCTGGGGCCCATGCGCGTGCTGGGGAGGTGCCAGGAACCGTTTGGCGTGCCGCTGGGAACACGCTGGGTTGCTGGGGCCTGTGCGCGGGCTGGAGATGTGCCAGGGACCATTTGGCGAGCCGCTGGGACCCCATGCGGGGTTGCTGGGGCCTGTGTGCGCGCTGGGGAGGTGCCAGGGACTATTTAGCAAGCCACTGGTAACCCGAGCGAAGTCGCTGGGGCCCGTGCGCGCATTGGGGAAGTGCCAGGGATCATTTGATGAGCCGCAGGAACTACGCACGGGGTCGCTAGGGCCTGTGCGCGTGCTGGGGAGGTGCCAGGGACCGTTTGGCGAGCCGCTGGGACCCCAAGCTGGGTCGCTAGGCCCTGTGCACGCGCTGGGGAGGTGCCAGGGAACATTTGGAGAGCCGCTGGGAACCTGCACAAGGTCGCTGGGCCCCGTGCCCGCTTGGGAGGTGCCAGGGACGATTTGGAGAGCCGCTGGGAACCCGCACGGTGTCGCTGGGCCCGGTGTGCGTGCTGGGGAGGTGCCAGGGACCATTTGGCGAGCCGCTGGCACCCCGAGCAAAGTTGTTGGGGCCCGTGCGCGTGCTGGGGAGGGGCCAGGGACGATTTGGCTAGCCGCTGGTACCCCGCGCGAAGTCACAGGGTCCCGTGCGCTCACTGGGGATGTGCCAGGGACCATTTTGCGAGCCGCTGGGACTCCGCATGCGGTCGCTGGGCCCAGTGCGTGCGCTGCGGAGGTGCCAGGGACCATTTGACGAGCCGCTGGGACGACGCCCACGTTCGCTGGGCCCCGTGCGAAGTTGTTAGGGTCCGTGCGCGCGCTGCGGAGGTGCCAGGGAACATTTGGTGAGCGGCTGGGCCCTGCGCGTGTGCTGGGGAGGTGCCAGTTACCATTTGGCAAGCCACTGGGACCCCGCGCAGCGGCGTTGGGCCCTGTGCCCGCGCTGGGGAGGTGCCATGGAACATTTGGCGAGCTGCTAAGACCTCGCATGCGGTCGTTGGGCCATGTACGTGCGCTGGGTAGGTGCCAGGGAACATTTGGCGAGCTGCTGGGACCCCACATGGGGTCGCTCGTGCCCACTGGCGTGCTTGGGAGGTGCCAAAGACCGTTAGGCGTGCAGCTGGGACCCAGTACGAAGTCGCTGGGGCCCATGCGCGTGCTGGGGATGTGCCAGGGAACATTTGGCGAGCTGCTGGGACCCCACACCAAGTCGCTAGGGCCCGTGCGTGTGCTTGGGAGGTGCCAGGGATCGTTTGGTGAGCTGTACGAGCCCCGCACAGGGTCTCAGGGGCCTGTGTGCGCACTGGGGAGGGGCCACGGACTATTTGGCAAGCCGCTGGGACCCTGTGCGAAGTCGCCGGGACCCGTGCGCGTGCTGGGGAGGTGCAAGGGACCCTTTGGGAAGCCTCTGGGGCCCCTCCCGGGGTCCTTGGGCCCTGTTCGTGTGCTGGGGAGGTGCCAGGGACCATTTGGCGAGCAGCTGGGACCCCGTACGGGGTCACTGGGGCCTGTGCGCGTGCTGGGGAGGCGCCAGGGACGGTTAGGCGAGCCGTTGGGACCCCGCATGGGATAGCTGGTACATGTGCGCGTGCTGGTGAGGTGCCAGGGACTCTTTGGCGAGCAGCTGGGATCCCGAGCGGGGTTGCTGGGCCCCTCCCGTGAGCGCGCTGTGTAGGTGCCAGGGACCATTTGGTGAACCGCTTGGGGCCTGTGCGCATGCTGTGGAGGGGCCACACACTATTTGGCAAGCCGCTGGGACCCCTGCGCGTGCTGGGGAGGTGCAAGGGACCCTTTGGGAAGCCGCTGGGGCCCCTCCCGGGGTCCCTGGGCCCCGTTCGCATGCTGGGGAGGTGCCAGGAACATTTGGCGTGCAGCTGGGACCCCGCGTAGGGTCGCTGGTCCAGTACGCGTGCTGAGGAGGTGACAGGTACCATTTGGCGAGCTGTATACTATTTGGAACCCCTGAAATACGGTTTCTTGGAATACTTTTTCAAGAGAGTAAGATTTTTAAACCTCACGAATGTTTTAGACTATTCCTGTTAGTAATAAATCAGACACTTGATGCAAGTGTAGCCCATCAATCAACAAAACCTTTATTTAACTTCCAGTACAGTACCAAACAATATTAAGCCATAGCAGTCAAAACAAATGGTTATTACCCATTCTCAATGGGAATTTGGGTGCGGTCTGGAGTTTCTGCATCAAGCAGTTTTGCCTCTTAATAATTCATTATTATTATTAATTAGTCATTTTAGCAGATGCTTCTATCCAAAGCGACTTCCAGAGACTAGGGGTAAACTATGCATCACAGTCACCTCCAATGGGACCTCGGTTTTACGTCTCAAGGAGACAAAGTGATTTGCTCTGGGTCACACACAGTGCGAGTTGGGATTTGAACCGGGAACCACCTGGTATGAACAGGCCCACCGAGAGGATAGGGAAATTTCCCCGGGGCCCAACGCCTCGAAGGGGGTCCCTGATGTTTTTTTTAAATATATATATATATATTCCTATAAAATATTTTAAAACTAGCCCTGCACAAGACTCTTTCTTCCCACCACCTCATTAAAAAGAAAAACTGCCGTACTGCACACCGAGCCAATGTGCTTCTGTGTGTAATGATTGTGTATCCAGGCACTGTCAAACACTTCCTTTCACACAATGATTTGAACTTTCGCATTTCATATTTTACTACACCAAAAAGCTGAAAAAAGGCATAGCAATATTGTGTTTTTTTAAGACTTTTAAAAACTTTAAAAGAACCCTAAAGTTGCACAAAATTTACCACAGTATGAATTATTCTATTAAGATCTATAATTTGCTCAAAACAAGGTGATGCAGCAGTTTGTTAGAAGAATGGTTTTGTGTAAACTAAAGTACTTTCTTCACCTGGTGGTAAACACAATTAGAGAATGATCGGTATTGCTTAAAATACAAATTTACCAATACAGGCTATTGGTTAAGAGCAGAGATGAGTGGTTTATTTTTGCACGGGATAAATAAAATAGTGTATAGCAACACCATTAAAATGTAGTTTATGCTAAAAACGTATGTTATTTCAAGTTAAGTAAGCTTCCGGTTAGTGACTATTACACGTGGCGTTTGTACAAAAATATTTATTCATTTACCTAAAAAAAAAATTTAATACTGTAAATAACTTAAACAATTACTTTGAGAAAAAGTAAACTATCCTGCTGCAGATTTTAATTGAGATATTGAAACTTCTAGGCATCGTTGACAGTTTCCTTCAAACCCATGATCAAAATAATGTATCGGTTGAAATGATCTTCTTCCTCAGACACTGCTAAGATTGCAAGTATTACTGCTTTGTTTAGAAGCTTGGTTTAGACTACAGTACACTACAAAGTCGAATGAATGTAGTACCATGGAGGGGGAGGGGGAGGGGGACATACCAATCCTTCCCCGTGGCCCATGACGGCTCTCGGCGGTCCTGGGTATGAAGCCTTTGTCTTTAACCACTGGGACCTTACCCACTTCATCGAATACCTAGCTAATTCACATTTTTAACTCTCGACTCTCGCTCTTTTCTTATGTCATTCTTAGCCAAGTGCATGACAGTTAGTCCAATAATTACACTGTAGCCTATAATATTCTGTGCACAGAGGGAGCACATTTACTAATGTAACAGGAGGAGGAGGTGTTTTGGGCAGGGTTGTGTTGGGGGCTATTGTTGGTTGTTCGGCCAGGGAGGGAGTGAGCAATTACTGAATGGCTGGATATTGTGAGCAAGTGTGTGGAGTGTGATTGTGGGGTTATCTGGGGGGGTTTATTATTGGGCTTTGTCGTGGCCGCCGGGGTTTACAAATAACTTCAGTCTTTTATTTGCTCCGGGTTCCCGTTACCTTTTTCTTATAAACAATGGCTTGTGTTGTGTTGTAAAAAAAAAAAATCCTAAATGCCTGCCTCATTCATAAGAACATAAGAATATAAGAAAGTTTACAAACGAGAGGAGGCCATTCAGCCCATCTTGCTCGTTTGGTTGTTAGTAGCTTATTGATCCCAGAATCTCATCAAGCAGCTTCTTGAAGGATCCCAGGGTGTCAGCTTCAACAACATTACTGGGGAGTTGGTTCCAGACCCTCACAATTCTCTGTGTAAAAAAGTGCCTCCTATTTTCTGTTCTGAATGCCCCTTTATCTAATCTCCATTTATGACCCCTGGTCCTTTTTTCTTTTTTCAAGTCAAAGAAGTCCCTCTGGTTGACATTGTCTATACCTTTTAGGTATTTTGAATGTTTGAATCAGATCGCCGTGTAGTCTTCTTTCTTCAAGACTGAATAGATTCAATTATTTTAGCCTGTCTGCATACGACATGCACTCTTTCTAGGGCAGCAATATCCTTTTTGTAACGAGGTGACCAGAACTGAACACAATATTCTAGGTGAGGTCTTACTAATGCATTATTATTATTATTATTATTTATTTCTTAGCAGACGCCCTTATCCAGGGCGACTTACAATGGTTACAAGATATCACATTATTTTTACATACAATTACCCATTTATACAGTTGGGTTTTTACTGGAGCAATCTAGGTAAAGTACCTTGCTCAAGGGTACAGCAGCAGTGTCCCCACCGGGGATTGAACCCACGACCCTCCGGTCAAGAGTCCAGAGCCCTAACCACTACTCCACACTGCTGCATTGTAGAGTTTTAACATTACTTCCCTTGATTTAAATTCAACACTTCTCACAATATATCCGAGCACCTTGTTAGCCTTTTTTATAGCTTCCCCACATTGTCTAGATGAAGACATTTCTGAGTCAACATAAACTCCTAGGTCTTTTTCATAGTTCCCTTCTTCAATTTCACTATCTCCGATATGATATTTATAATGTACATTTTTATTTCCCGCATGCAATACTTTACACTTTTCTCTATTAAATTTCATTTGCCATGTGTCTGCCCAGTTGTGAATGCTGTCTAGATCATTTTGAATGACCTTTGCTGCTTCAACAGTGTTTGCCACTCCTCCTATTTTTGTGTCGTCTGCAAATTTAACAAGTTTGCTTACTATACCAGAATCTAAATCATTAATGTAGATTAGGAATAGCAGAGGACCTAATACTAATTCCTGTGGTACTCCCCTGGTTACCTCGCTCCATTTTGAGGTTTCTCCTCTAATCAGTACTTTCTGTTTTCTACCTGTTAACCACTCCCTAATCCATGTGCATGCATTTCCTTGAATCCCTACTGCGTTCAGTTTGAGAATTAATCTTTTATGCGGGACTTTGTCAAAGGCTTTCTGGAAATCTAAATAGACCATGTCGTATGCTTTGCAGTTATCCATTTTCAATGTTGCATCCTCAAAAAAGTCAAGTAGGTTAGTTAGACATGATCTCCCTTTCCTAAAACCATGCTGACTGTCTCCCAGGATATTGTTACCATATAGGTAATTTTCCATTTTGAATCTTATTATAGTTTCCATATAATAGAAGTCAGGCTTATTGGTCTGTAGTTACCTGGTGTAACAGCAGCAGGAATGTGAGACAGCAGGGAGGGGGTTAAAACCTCCCTGCGAGAGAAACGTGCAGAATGCACCTTTTTGTTTGATTGTTTGGTTTTATTGTTTCATTTAATTTGTTAATTGTTTTATTACTAATTATCCCCTGCACCTGGTAGCTATTGTTAAATTGGGACCAGGTGCAGGGTATTTAAGAGGAGCAGTCAGACTGCTCAAGGCTGTTGAATAGAAGGAGGCAGAAGAGGTGCTGTCTCCGAGTAGCCCTAATTAAAAGTAAGTGCTGTGTTAAGCACGTGTGGTTTTGGTGTTTGGCAGGTAAACGGCCTAGCCGTCCTGCGAGTTAGTGAGGAAAATAACCTGGTGTTTATTTTGTGTACTGTTTTGTTTGTTTGATTTTGTGTTTATTATTAAAAAATATAGCGCGTCAGTGCGGAAAATCAATTTCCTGCATCCTGGGTCGTATTTTTAAAGTTATGTTGTTCCCATTTAGTTGTATTGTGTGTGTGTGTGTGTGTGTGTGTGTGTGTGTGTGTGTGTGTAATTTTCGTCGTCTTTTACACCTTCAGAACCCAGTGTTACGGGAGGTTTTTGGTGATAGAAAGGGTTCTGGCCCGGAACGGGTTAATGACAGCGCGTTATTAATTGGTTCTGATTTGTTAAAATATTCTCCTCATATGTCTAACGTTTTATGCTGTTTTTTTAAGCAATTGAATTCATTAAAGTACCGTTCCGCCTCGTTCCGGCTTTTACCCCATCCCCTAATACTATATTACTGTAATTAAGTCTGCTTCTGTTCAGGTGTGGTGTGTGGGTTTTTTTTTTTTGCGTCGATAGAATACCATCAGTCCAGCGGCGTAGCTACACCCTAGAGAAAATGGTTCTTTGCACCCTTTAAGGGTTCTTTACAGCATTCAATGGTTTCATATAGAACCGTTTTCATTCTCAAGTCAAAGGGTTCTTTTAAAGAACCATTTTAAAATAGGCAGTTCAACATGTCTCGTGAGTCTCTGCCTCGAGGGAATCTCAATATAATTGTCAGAGGCGTTCCAGACTTGGAGGAAAGCGGTTGGTAATTAAATCCCTTTACACTTTATAGCCAATATTTTAATTTGCTGCTAGAAATAATAACGTTACCTATTGTTAGCCTAAGTTTTTACCGCTCTTTATTAATGTATTTATACCAATGTATTCATTTGTTGTGTTCCTTTTAAGAATTAAGATTCTGTTTTATTTGTATTTATTTTTCTCCTGTACAGCGCTTTGAGGAAACTTTTAATGTTTAGCCGCTATATAAAAACATAAATTGAATATTGTATATTCGAAAGTTGCCAAAGCCCTAAAGCGCAGATGAGAAAATCGAAAAAAACGTCATAGGTGGAGTTTAGCGGGCCAAGAAAATCAAGCGGCGCCTGAGAAGAATGTTGTGATTTTCAAATTGAGAATTCTGACCGCCTTCCCTCCCTTCAAGTTAATACGAAACTCGATAACAGCCGGTTACTGCCTATGAGGCAGATACAAGTGTTTGTAGGATTTAGTAATTGATTATGTGAGCAAAACAATATTATATATATATATATATCTGTACGAAATGAAACAGTAAGTTACGCGTGTCTGACACCGTAAAAGCGTAGTTGTTTCGTGTACTGCTGCGTGCGTGAATAAATTTCTGTTTCACTGGCAGACTTGCCTGCCTGCCTGCCTGCGTGAGTGTCTGTGTGCGAGTGACGTCACCCACATAATGGTGATCGAGGCGCCAACGGGTGACAGGTGGATGGAGTCCGCAGCTCTGGAGTGGACAGCGACAGAATGTGCTTTTGAAAGGAGGGTGACTGCAAAGAGGGAAGGATATTTGGGCGGGACTCAATTTGTGGTGTCTGGGTAATTACGTAACAACACCCACCCCCAAGTACCAGAAACTACGTTAAACTCCTTAAATAAGAACTGTAAGGATTTCATTCAAACACAGCCATTCAAATATACAGTTACAGTACATAATACGTTTGACGTAACTATTTTTTCCTAAAGCTTTTCACGTCCCCCCATAGCCTACATTCCGTGCCCCCCGTTATGAGAACCGCTAATTAAAATAAGTTAAAAGCCAAACGCGTCACACATTGACCTGTAAATACATTTTAATTGGTGCTTTTGGTTTTTGACGACTTTTTCCTCTCCTTTTTAACAATTTACCAATACAATTTACTGTGACCTATGCATTTTGTTGTGGTACACATTAAGTGTGACGTTGAAACAATGTAATCAATCACATTTCTAACACATTTTAAATGCTTTAGTTATTATACATTTATAAAATTTGTGACTCCATAATTTATTCTTTTTTCAGAGTCTTGCATGCACCTCTACGCGAGGTACATGCAAATTCTGGAGTTGTAGGAGCTTTGCCCATGTTTCCACCTATGATGAGGACAGCCCTGCAAAATCAGCATGACTAACTTAAATCTGCAAAAAGGACAACGATAAACAGCCTTGCTGCAAGTGCTGTTTGACCATCTCAGTTCCTTCACAATGTAAGTTTAAAATCCCGGATCCAACAGAATAGAGCTTTTGCAGTTACTTTTCTCCACCCTCTTTCGCCCTCCCACACAGCCAACCAACACCCCACAATAACATGTGAGAGCGACAAACGCACTCCAATCCCTGCAGAACACACTTTTCCCACACAAGGCGACCAACCATCGCCACACATCTGCAAGCCCCAAACCTCAACCTGCAATGCACGCTGATGATTGGACTAAAGCCAGACCCAGTCTCTAACAAAGTTCCAACACACAGACATAGACTGTTCTACACAAACGCATAGGCAACTGTTTACTATTATAAATATCCAAAGTCTCTGTCTTTTGCCTGGGCCGCTATAATATTTTCTAGATTACAACATAATTTTTTGTGTATATTAATCATGTTGATTATTAAAGGGTACCCGTACCATTAGCAATATGTGGAGTTGTTAGCATCGGTAGTAACACATTTCCCATTTCTTCGAGAAAAAACTGGATCAGGCTAGAAGTCATTTTATTTACTTTCCTACCCTTTTCCCACTGCCTCCAGAAGATGCTAACTAATGCATTTAAGTTAAATATTATTGCATAACAAAGTTTGACAACAAGCGATCATCAATCAAAATGATACGTATTAGAACAAAAGAACATAAGAAAGTTTACAAACGAGAGGAGGCCATTCAGCCCATCTTGCTCGTTCGGTTGTTAATAGCCTATTGATCCCAGAATCTCATCAAGCAGCTTCTTGAATGATCCCAGGGTTTCAGTGTCAACAACATCACTGGTTGGTTCCAGACCCTCACAATTCTCTGTGTAAAAAAGTGCCTCCTATTTTCTATTCTGAATGCCCCTTTATCTAATCTCCATTTGTGACCCATGGTCCTTGTTTCTTTTTTCTAGTCAAAGAAGTCACCAGGGTCGACATTGTCTATACCTTTTAGGATTCTGAATGCTTGAATCAGATCACCACGTAGTCGTCTCCTATTTTTGTGTCATCTGCAAATTTAACAAGTTTGCTTACTATACCAGAATCTAAATCATTAATGTAGATTAGGAATAGCAGGGGACCTAATACTGATCCCTGTGGTACACCACTGGTTACCTCGCTCCATTTTGAGGTTTCTCCTCTAATCAGTACTTTTCTGTTTTCTACATGTTAACCACTCCCTAATCCATGTGCATGCATTTCCTTGAATCCCTGCTGCGTTCAGTTTGAGAATTAATCTTTTATGCGGGACTTTGTCAAAAGCTTTTCTGGAAATCTAAATAAACCATGTCGTATGCTTTGCAATTATCCATTGTCGATGTTGCATCCTCAAAAAAATCAAGCAGGTTAGTTAGACATGATCTCCTTTTCCTAAAACCATGCTGACTGTCTCCCAGGATATTGTTACCATAAAGGTAATTTTCCATTTTAGATCTTATTATAGTTTCCATAAGTTTACATATAATAGAAGTCAGGCTTATTGATCTGTAGTTACCTGGCTCAGTTTTGTCTCCCTTTTTGTGGATCGGTATTACATTTGCAATTTTCCAGTCTGTCGGTACAACCTCTGTGTCAAGATACTGTTGCATGATTGTTAAATAACTTCTCTCATTTCTTTGAGTACTATTGGGAGGATCTCATCAGGCCCAGGGGATTTGTTTATTTTAAGAGCTCCTAGTCCCTTTAACACTTCTGCCTCTGTTATGCTAAAGTTATTTAAAACTGGATAGGAACAGGTCAAAATGTGGGGCATGTTGTCCATGTCCTCTTTTGTAAAAAACAGTGAAAAGTAATCCTTTAATATATTTGTTGTTTTTTTTCGTCTATGATTTTGCCATTTGTGTCTCTTAGACATTTAACCTGCTCTTTGAATGTTCTCATGCTGTTATAATATTGGAAAAACATTTTGGAATTGGTTTTAGCCCCCTGAGCAATATTGATTTCCATCTCTCCCTTGGCCTTTCTAACTTCCTTTTTGACTTGTGTTTGCAGTTCCAAGTACTCTTTCTGTGAACTTTGTTTTTGGTCCCTGTAAACGCTCTGTAAAGTGCCTTTTTTCACTGAATATTTTTTTAATTGATCTATTAAACCATTTTGGCCATTTTGTTTTAGGTTTAGATTTGTCTACTTTTGGGATTGAATTGTTTTGCGCCTCTAGTAGCACATTTTTAAAAAACAGCCATCCTTTTTCTGTGGATTTTTTCTCTATTTTACTCCAATCTAGTTTTGTTAGTCTCTGTTTCATACCTTCATGGTTTGCTTTTCTAAAATTGTAAACCTTAGCTTTAGTCATTACTTTTGGGGTTTTAGAAAACATTTCAAATGAGACCATGTTGTGGTCTGAGTTTCCCAATGGTTCTCTGTTATTCTGTCTTCGTTATTTGAAAAGACTAAATGCAGGCATGCCTCCCCTCTCGTCGGTGCCTTAAGGGCGTCTGCTAAGAAATAAATCAGAATAATAATAATAAAGGTGGAGAAAAATAAGACGCCTGTTTCAGGAGAAGCAGAGAGGAGACATTTAATAGAACACAATAATAAAGCAAGTACATCAGGACAAAGAGGAAGAGCTCCTATTTTACTGTAGCCTTTTATTTTTTTAAATGTATTTCTTAGATGCCCTTAGCCAGGGCGGCTTACAGTTGTTACAAAATATCACATTACATATAAAAGCAGTTAAAATTACAATATAGTTAGTAGTAACAGCAAAATCAAATAGAGAAGATAAACCGTAAATTACATTTGAGAGCGAATGTTAATTAAGTACCCGCTTAATTTGCATAACATCCTTCATACTGTCTGAATCAGGGATTTTTGCTCGGAACAAGTCGGAAAGTTAAAATCCCGCCACAAAAGCGATCCCCGACGGTCAGAAAAGCTTTAATATTAACAATTGAACTGATAATTGACTTAATTAGATCCTTTTAATTGGTTTTCAGCTCTAAACAGTTGCAGAGTTAAAGTTAGTGGACTGATAATGTTATAGCTAACTTGAAATCTCCAACTTTAAAGGTGAAAACAAGTATTAACTGGCTATTAAAAATGATCCGTGAAATGAAGGGCCTAGTTAGCTGGGAGTTAGGCAGGAATGAAAGCCAGCAGACACGGGAGGTGTTCATAAGACACTAACATTTTGGTATGTCATCTTTTTGATCATTATAAAAAATGAAATGAAACAAATGAGAATAAGAGGTGAGCCAAGAATCCAAAAAGGAAACTAAAAGTTCAAACTCATGTGGCCAGTTTGGCAGGAAATGGGTTAAGTTAGAGTTACCTCTGGTGGACGCACCCTGGATTTTATTTGTATAAACTGAGAACACCTGTGGCATTGGGGCAGCTTTGTTTGGAAGGATGCTTTAACTGTTTGAAAAGGTTTTAAATCTTTTAAAAACTGTGTGCTATGAATTAGATTAAGGAATATGTTTGTTGCGTGCTGCTTGTGGTTTCTTGATACAATATAATTTGATTTGCTTGGTGTTGATAATGTGGCTGTTTCATTTGTGTTTGGTTTTGATCGTGTATATTTATACTGATTTTGTGTTTGCTTGTTTCCCCCAGATTGGCCACTATTGCTATTTCTTTACCCCAATTGTAGTTTTGCACAAGTTTAGGCAGTTGCCTAGGTAGTAAAAAAAAAAAAAAACACTTCAATCCGAGACACTCTGTAAACTATCCCATATCTGAAACAAATGATTTAAATGCATCAGATTTTGCTATGTTGAATAAAATAGAGAACCTGACCTTTTTTAAAAAAATAACTCTGTTTTGTTGATTACTCTACCAACCATATCACAAGTTAATATCCATGTTTATTTAGCTGCGGCCAGGGTTCCAACAGAACAAAAACACGTGAACATATTTCCCCTGTGCTAGCAGCCCTAAATGGGTTCCCGGTGCGGTCTACAAGTGGATTTTAAGGTCCTGCTGCTAACCTATGAAGCCCTGAAGGGCCCTTACGATCCCAAGGGCTTTGAAGTAAAACACAGGTAGAGAGTTCAGTTATAGGGCCCTTGTACTGTGGAACGCTGTCCCTGGCTCTATTGGAGGCCTCACCCGTTGCAATTTGTCAAGACTGAAAATTAATTTATGATCTATCGTTTCCATTCTTATATGACTCTTACTGTTCTGATGTTTTTATGGCTCATGCAGTTTTATTGATATTTTTAACTATGTTAAGCGCCTCTGCCATCAATGTTTTGATTTGAAATTTTCATTATTAAAAAGGCATGTTCAAGATGATAAGCAACTTTACCATTTAATGGTTGCAACACGTCAATTTAAAAGGTTACTTGAACACATGATTTCCATTACACGAGAGTAGATGTTAAAACTTCATGCTGATTTGAACTTGGCTCTCGCCAAGATAAGCACCAACTAAGACGTAGCTTTACAGTAAACTAATGTGAACCATCTCTGTCTCCCATCCATTTGCGCTTCCTTCCATATGATGATGTAGATATCCTTCTGTCTGGTGTTGATGGCTGAAGTGCAATGCTGGCTCCAGGGATCGGCTTATTGCCTCCCTAGCGCATCAGCACACACAACGGCTGCGATGCTGGCTCCGGGGATCAACCACAGTGCGGTCTCCATCCTCTGTGTTTCGTCGACTAGCCCACGATACCTCAAGGTGTCGATGGTGATTCTGGTGTCCCAGCATCACCCCACTCCGTCCCCCACTCAACTCAGCCCAGTTTACTTACCCATACATCAGCGTTTCTTTCTTTTCTGTTGTGCTTGAGATCCCCAGCCAGAATCTTTCCGTCTCAACCACAGCCAGTCAGATAACTTCAGATAAGTTATTCACTGTGCAATGCAACTCTTGGCCAAGGAGCTGAACTGAGACCAAGACCCCCTCTTCCATGCTGAACTTGCCCCATGATATCACCAATTCGATGGGCAGCCTACATCCTCCACAGCTTTCTTTGCTGTCCACTTTCTTCCAGTTTTCAACACAGGTGCTGCCTCCCTTACGCATTTGTCGCGTGACTCTACTAATGTCATTTCCAGGCTGACCTTGGCACACTTAAACTCCTCGGTTAGAGCGGAGACTGGTAGCTGCAGTATTCTTTTACCATAAAGTCCCACTCTGCTGAGGCAGCGTGGAACTCCCAACCATTTCCTGATGTATGAACTGATTAAAGCTTCCAGCTTCTCTACTGTTGTCAAAGAAACCTCGTCCACAGTCAGTGGCCACAGCAACCTCGGCAGTAGACCAAACTGAAAGCACCAGAGTTTTAGTTTGCCTGGTTAAGCACTGCTGTCTATGCTCTTCAACCCTTCCACTGCTTGTTGTCTAACTTCTCCCACACAAACTGTGTCCTTTAGATCGCTGTCGTACCATCTCCCAAGACTCTTCACTGGCTTCTCAGACATTCTTGGTATTGCCTCACCTTTACCCAAT
Source organism: Acipenser ruthenus (assembly GCF_902713425.1). Lineage (NCBI taxonomy): Eukaryota > Metazoa > Chordata > Actinopteri > Acipenseriformes > Acipenseridae > Acipenser > Acipenser ruthenus. The sequence goes on from NC_081236.1 coordinate 4,224,679, forward strand.
TTGATGCCCTAATGATTGCTTCCATTGCCATGGTAAAAGCCAGTGGAGAAATGGTGCATTAGCCAAATCCAGGAATGTCACATGGAGCTCCTTCCTCTCCTTTTTAGCCGATTGAATTTGTTGCCAGATCACATTAATGTGTTCCAAGCATCCTGGGAAACCTGGAATGCCCACTTTTTGTATTGAAGTGTCAATGAAGCAGTTCTTTTATAGGTCAATTGTAATTCATTACAGTAAATTGATACAGCTAAATACAAATAGCCTAATTACTTCTCAGGCACGTTTACAGAATTATTTTCCCAAAAAAGAAAATAATCCATTGATTCAAATTTCCTAGAAAGATCGGGTGTGTTCATAAACTCAATCTGACACTGAAAGAGCATCCGAGGAATCTCCTTAGGTGCTTAAGAGCATTTTTTTTCTTTTAGTTTTTCAACGACCTAAAATGGTTTGAAAATGGAAGTCGCCGGTGAGAAACACAATGATTGAAAACACCTTTGTTAATATTTTACAAGATCATCAGTCTGACAGTGAGGACGAAAATGTAAGCTGGTTGTTCGTGGAAAATGATAGTACTATTAACTGTCTATTATAACCGATTTATTTTGTTTTCAACTCAAGTCTAATACTGGGGATGGGGTAAAAGCTGGAACTGAACTTTAATGAATTCAATTGCTTTTAAAAACAGCATAAAAAGTTAGACACATGGGGAGAATATTTTAACAATCAGAACCGATTAATAACGCGCTGTCATTAACCTGTTCGGGGCCAGAACCCTTTTTATCACCAAAAAGCTCCTGGGAACACTGGGTTCCGAAGGTGCAAAGACGACGAACATTATACACACAATGCAACTAAGTGGGAACAACATGACATTATTGAAAAAACCCACCAAACTGACCTTTAACTGCTCATTCCGTGCAATAAACAGCTGTATAGACAAAACCGTCCTGAGCACGGGGTTCCGAAGCTGCAAAGATTATGACAATGATACACACAATACAACTAAGTGAGAACAACATAACACCTTTGAGAGAACCCACCTTTAACTGCCCATTCCGAGTAATAAAACTATTTATTTTGTTTTTATATTATCTATTTATTTAATATTATTTTAGCAGAACCATAGTGAATAACATAGTTTTTATCTTTTTCTTTATAGTGGAATATAGTGAGGCCTTCTTTCTACTTTGCAGGGAAGGAGGTGATAAAGTAACAGTATTTGCACAAGTAGAACCATTGCAAAGGTCTAGAATTGCTGGTAGCCCCTAACTGTAACCGTTAGTATATATGTGATTTAAAAAATAACACGTGTATATATATAGCTGCAACAGTTTCACAACTTTTGTTCTTGCTTACAATGATAAAGTTTAAATGTATTTAACATATTCATATATACATACAGTATATTTCATAAAAAATGGATACAATGCAAATTCAGTGCAAAGGCAAGCAAACACACAATTATGTAGTTTACAACATGTAAGGAAAAACGAGCAAACAAAGAAAAACAGTTTAGATTTTAATGTTATGCAGGGTGACTTCAAATACAGAAACCTTGATGCATTTCCCATTTTCTTCAAAATTGAATTTGTTTTTACATTGCGTGTCATATGCATAAATAAAATAAACAGAATAAACATTTTCATTAATCGCTTTTGTCTAATTTGGAAACCTCCTGTCTTGTCTAGTGCTGTGTGTGTGTGTGAATACGAGAGAGAAATGAAACAATGTATTCTTGCTCTAAATGAGTTGCTGCTATAGTAAACTATGTAACAGTGTAATGCCTGAGAGAACGACTGAACCCCTGAAAAATGTATCGAATTGAAGTATTTGGCTGTAACTAACAGACAGCACTAGTTTGTGCAATATGAGAATTGAAATGAAATTGTGTTTTAAATAAATTTGACTATTTTACATCCCTGCCATTTATATTGTGATTGTGTTGTATTTGGTCAAGACCTTATCCCCTGTTATAAAATAACCTGGTGATAACAACCTAAAATATTTAACTTAATTTTAAGGTAGTGCCTTCAGTGGCATAGGCAGCTACCATAAATTATATTTTAAACTCGGTTTAGCCCTCGCTACAGTGTCACCTTTATTGCTAATAAGTAGCGGAATGTTTACGCGGTATTTACTGCTGAAGTCTAATTGAATATATGGCTTTCAAATGTGGAGCCATGCACAAAATCTGTGCGTTTTAATCAATTTGCATGGCTTTTTTAGTATTAGAAGGCTCTGTAGATCAGAACCCCAGTGGGTTCCTTGGGTGTTTTAGGGTTTCTTATTAATCCTTCGAGATTCCAACATTTATTTATGGTTGATTAGCCTGCTGTTTAAAAAGGTTCTTTGTGTACTATTTGGAACCCCTGAAATACGGTTTCTTGGAATACTTTTTCAAGAGTGTAAGATTTTTAAACCTCGCAAATGTTTTAGAATATTCCTGGAAGGTGTTAGTAATAAATCAGACACTTGATGCAAGTGTAACCCATCAATCAACAAAACCTTTATTTAACTTCCAGTACAGTACCAAACAATATTAAGTAGTAAGCAGTAAAAAGGAATGGTTATTACCCGTTCTCAATGGGAATTTGGGTGCGGTCTGGAGTTTCTGCATCAAGCAGTTTTGCCTCTTAATAATTCATTATTATAATTGGTCATTTTAGCAGATGCTTCTATCCAAAGCGACTTCCAGAGACTAGGGGCAAACTATGCATCACAGTCACCTCCAATAGGACCTCAGTTTTACGTCTCAAGGACGGAGCACAAGGAGACAAAGTGATTTGCTCTGGGTCACACACAGTGCGAGTTGGGATTTGAACCGGGAACCACCTGGTATGAACAGGCCCACCGAGAGGATAGGGAAATTTCCCCGGGGCCCAACGCCTCGAAGCGGGTCCCTGATGAAGGGGTATATATATATATATATATATATATATATATATATATATATATATATATATATACATACAGATGTGCTCAAATTTGTTGGTACCCCTCCACAAAAAACGAAGAATGCACAATTTTCTCTGAAATAACTTGAAACTGACAAAAGTAATTGGCATCCACCATTGTTTATTCCATATTTAATAGAAATCAGACTTTACTTTTGATTTTTTATTCAACATAATATTGTAAATAATAAAACAAATGAAAATGGCATGGACAAAAATGATGGGACCGCTAACCTAATATTTTGTTGCACAACCTTTAGAGGCAATCAAACGTTTTTTGTAGCTCTCAATGAGACTTCTGCACCTGTTAATAGGTAGTTTGGCCCACTCTTCCTGAGCAAACTGCTCCAGCTGTCTCAGGTTTGATGGGTGCCTTCTCCAGACTGCAAGTTTCAGCTCTTTCCATACATGTTCGATAGGATTCGGATCAGGACTCATAGAAGGCCACTTCAGAATAGTCCAATGTTTTGTTCTTTTCCATTCTTGGGTGCTTTTAGCTGTGTGTTTTGGGTCATTATCCTGTTGGAGGACCCATGACCTGTGACTGAGACAGAGCTTTCTGACACTGGGCAGTACGTTTCGCTCCAGAATGCCTTGATAGTCTTGAGATTTCATTGTGCCCTGCACAGATTCAAGGCACCCTGTGCCAGGCGCAGCAAAGCAGCCCCAAAACATAACCGAGCCTCCGCCATGTTTCACTGTAGGTATGGTGTTCTTTTCTTTGAAAGCTTCATTTTTTCGTCTGTGAACACAGAGCTGATGTGACTTGCCAAAAAGCTCCAGTTTTGACTCATCTGTCCAAAGGACATTCTCCCAGAAGGATTATGGCTTGTCAATATGCATTTTAGCAAATCCCAGTCTGGCTTTTTTATGTTTTTCTTTCAAAAGTGGAGTCCTCCTGGGTCTTCTTCCATGGAGCCCACTTTCGCTCAAAAAGTGACGGATGGTGCGATCAGAAACTGACGTACCTTCACCTTGGAGTTCAGCTTGTTTCTCTTTGGCAGTTATCCTTGGTTCTTTTTCTACCATTCGCACTATCCTTCTGTTCACTCTGGGGTCGATTTTCCTCTTGCGGCCGTGCCCAGGGAGGCTGGCTACAGTTCCATGGACCATCAACTTCTTAATAATATTTGCAACTGTTGTCACAGGAACATCAAGCTGCTTGGAGATGGTCTTGTAGCCTTTACCTTTACCATGCTATTTTCTTTCTGATCTCCTCAGACAACTCTCTCCTTTGCTTTCTCTGGTCCATGTTCAGTGTGGTGCACACAATGATACCAAACAGCACAGTGACTACTTTTCTCCATTTAAATAGGCTGAATGACTGATTACAAGATTGGAGACATGTGTAATACTAATTAAAGAAACTCATTCGTTTGAAATATCACTATAATCCAATTATTTATTATCTTTTCTAAGGGGTACCAACAAATGTGTCCAGGCCATTTTATAATATCTTTGTAGAATAAGCAATAATTCATCTCTTTTCACAGCTTCTTTGCATTATTCTATGACATACCAAATGCATGCAAGTATACATGATAAAATAGCTTTTAATTAATCACTTTTCAGGAGGAATGAAGCATTATTTCAATGAGCTGTAAGGGTACCAACAAATTTGAGCACGTCTGTGTGTGTGTATATATATATATATTATATATATATATATATATATATACCTATAAGATATTTTAGAACTAGCCCTGCACAAGACTCTTTGTTCCTACCACATTAAAAAGAAAAACACCAAAAAGCTGAAAAAAGGCATAGCAATATTGTGGTTTTTTTTGTTTGTTTTTTTAAGACTTTTAAAAACTTTAAAAGAACCCTAAAGTTGCACAATATTTACCACAGTGTGAATTATTCTATTAAGATCTATAATTTGCTCAAAACAACGTGATGCAGCGGTTTGTTAGAAAAATTGTATTGTGTAAACTAAAGTACTTTCTTCACCTGGTGGTAAACACAATTAGAGAATGATCGGTATTGCTTAAAATACAAATTTACTAATACAGGCTATTGGTTAAGAGCAGAGATGAGTGGTTTATTTTTGCACAGGATAAATAAAATAGTGTATAGCAACACCATTAAAATGTAGTTTATGCTAAAAACGTATGTTATCTGATGTTAAGTAAGCTTCCGATTAGTGACTATTACACGTGGAGTTTGTACAAAATATTTATTCACTTGCCTAAAAAAAAAGTTTTAATACAGTAAATAACTTAAACAATTACTTTGAGAAAGTAAACTATCCTGCTGCAGATTTTAATTGAGATATTGAAACTTCTAGGCATCGTTGACAGTTTCCTTCAAACCCATGATCAAAATAATGTATCGGTTGAAATGATCTTCCTCAGACACTGCTAAGATTGCAAGTATCATTGCTTTGTTTAGAAGCTTGGTTTAGACTACAGTACACTACAAAAGTCGAATGAATGTAGTACCATGGAGGGGGAGGGGGAGGAGGGGGACATACCAATCCTTCCCCGTGGCCCATGACGGCTCTCGGCAGTCCTGGGTATGAAGCCTTTGTCTTTAACCACTGGGACCTTACCCAAGCTTCATCGAATACCTAGCTAATTCACATTTTTAACTCTCGACTCTCGCTCTTTTCTTATGTCATTCTTAGCCAAGTGCATGACAGTTAGTCCAATAATTACACTGTAGCCTATAATATTCTGTGCACAGAGGGAGCACATTTACTAATGTAACAGGAGGAGGAGGTGTTTTGGGCAGGGTTGTGTTGGGGGCTATTGTTGGTTGTTCGGCCAGGGAGGGAGTGACCAATTACTGAATGGCTGGATATTGTGAGCAAGGGTGTGGAGTGTGATTGTGGGGTTATCTGGGGGGTTTTATTATTGGGCTTTGTCGTGGCCGCCGGGGTTTACAAATAACTTCAGTCTTTTATTTGCTCAGAGTTCCCGTTACCTTTTTCTTATTAATTTAATAAACACTGGCTTGTGTTGTGTTGTAAAAAAAAAAAAAAAAACCACAGGGGTTGTATCTTATATTAAAAGCTAATGAAACCCCAATCTCATCATGCCCAACACATAGGCCTACCATGTTAAAAATGAGATCCAGTTTAACAGTCCGACCTACATCTCACTCGTTTACATTGCAATCTTAATAGCACACATTTACTACTGCCGCTTTTGCATCTCTCTAAAAACAGTCTCATCAACAACACTAGCTTGTTAAAGTGAACAATCAACATCTAGTAATATGGACACATTTTCTCTCATTAGTGATGCATGGACCAAGAAGCAGCACATGGGAACCCAGGAGCAAGCTGATGTTCTCTAACCCCTATACTCCTCATCATTCAGTCTACAACAACATCCAGTGTACCACAAACTACCAACACAAGCTTGAATGGTTGTCAACGCTAAGCACATTCAGCAGAGAAATGAGTACAGAGTTCCCAGCATACTGCATGGACTATTAAACTGATTATTATAAAGTACAAATACAGAATCTTACACGTGTTTTCAAACAGCACCAGATAAACGGTTCCACATCTAAGACATAGAACCATTTTTGCTCCATTTTGTTTTCCTGCAAGTATAACACATAGCTGAAATTTGCTTCTAGTGCTTAATTACTAAAAACAAAATCTGGTCAATAACATGATATTCTCTGTCGTCACTGAATTTGTAGGGAAATGTAGTGTTATGATCCAGTACAATATTAAAGTACTAATCAGTTGCTCTTTGCAGGTGTTGTATCAAGGCTGAAAAGTGTAGTGTGTGTATAGCCAGTAAAAATCAACTGACATAAGAACAAAGTTTACAAACGAGAGAAGGCCATTCAGCCCATCTTGCTCGTTTGGTTGTTAGTAGCTTATTGAGCAGCTTCTTGAAGGATCCCAGGGTGTCAGCTTCAACAACATTACTGGGGAGTTGGTTCCAGACCCTCACAATTCTCTGTGTAAAAGAGTGCCTCCTATTTTCTGTTCTGAATGCCCCTTTTATCTAATCTCCATTTGTGACCCCTGGTCCTTGTTTCTTTTTGTAGGTCAAAAAAAGTCCCCTTGCTAGGTCATTTGTAGTATGACTCGAACACCAATCATGATAAAGTCGTTATATGTTTGACCGCGTTGCCATAGTAACCAAATGAACAGCGCTGATAAAAGTATGAATTCATAGTGTGAAATACTGTAAGAAATTAAATGCCATTTTTTTTTTTCAGGTCAAAGAAGTCCCCTGGGTTGACATTGTCTATACCTTTTAGGATTTTGAATGTTTGAATCAGATAGCCGCGTAGTCTTCTTTGTTCAAGACTGAATAGATTAAATTATTTTAGCCTGTCTGCATATGACATGCCTTATAAACCCGGGATAATTCTGGTTGCTCTTCTTTGCTCTCTTTCTAGAGCAGCAATATCCTTTTTGTAACAAAGTGACCAGAACTGAACACAATATTTGATTTAAATTCAACACTTTTCACAATGTATCCAAGCATCTTGTTGGCCTTTTTTTTTTATAGCTTCCCCACATTGTCTGGATGAAGACATTTCCGAGTCAAGATAAACTCCTAGGTCTTTTTCGGCTTGTTCGGCTTTGTCTCCCTTTTTGTGGATCGGTATTACGTTTGCTATTTTCCAGTCTGTCGGTACAACCTCTGTGTCAAGAGACTGTTGCATGATCTTGGTTAACGGTTTGTAAATAACTTCTTTCATTTCTTTGAGTACTATTGGGAGGATCTCATCAGGCCCAAGGGATTTGTTTATTTTAAGAGCTCCTAGTCCCTTTAACACTTCTGCCTCTGTTATGCTAAAGTTATTTAAAATTGGATAGGAACAGGTCAACATGCCGGGCATGTTGTCCGTGTCCTCCTTTGTAAAAACCTGAGAAAAGTAATCATTTAATATATTTGCTATTTTTTTTTCTTCATCTATGATTTTGCCTTTTGTGTCTCTTGGACATTTAACCGCCTCTTTGAATGTTCTCTTGCTGTTATAATATTGGAAAAATATTTTGGAATTGGTTTTAGCCCCCTTAGCAATATTGATTTCTATCTCTCTCTTAGCCTTTCTAACTTCCTTTTTGACTTGTGTTTGCAGTTCCAAGTACTCTTTCTGTGTACTTTGTTTTTGGTCCCTTTTAAACGCTCTGTAAAGTGCCTTTTTTCGCTGAATATTTTTTTTAATTGATCTATTAAACCATTTTTGCCATTTTGTTTTAGATTTGTCTACTTTTGGGATGTAATTGTTTTGCGCCTCTAGTACTACATTTTTAAAAATCAGCCATCCTTTTTCTGTGGATGTTTTCTCTATTTTACTCCAATCTACATCTGTTAGTCTCTGTTTCATACCTTCATAGTTGGCTTTTCTAAAATTGTAAACCTTAGCTTTAGTCATTACTTTTTGGGGTTTTAAAAAATACTTCAAATTAGACCATGTTGTGGTCTGAGTTTGCCAATGGCGATCTGAGCTCTGTTTTAGTTTTTCTGTCTTCATCATTATTTGAAAAGACTAAATCAAGGCATGCCTCCCCTCTAGTCGGTGCCTTGACAAACTGCATTACAAAGCAGTCATGTGTCATTTCCACCATTTTCAGTTTCGTCCATCGTGCCCTCCATCGGGTTTTCCCATTTTATATGGGGGAACTTGAAATCCCCCATTAGTATGGCTTCTCCTTTTCTACACACATTTCAAATGTCATTGTATAACATATTATTTTTCTCAGCGTCTGAATTTGGCGGTCTATAGCATGCTCGTATTATTATTCTGCCCTTTGAATTTGTGTCCATTATTCTGACCCATATTGATTCTGCATTGTTTTCTTTGTCCTGATTTACCTCCTGGGCTTCAAGGCTATTTCTTATGTATGGCGCTACCCCTCCGCCTCCTTCTGTCCTGCCTGTCTTTCCTATACAGTTTGTACCCACTAATATTATATCAGTCTCCATCAGTCTTAGACAACCAAGTTTCTGTAACACCTATTAGTTAGTCGGTTATTTAAAAATAAAACACTGATATCCTAATTTCTAGTCAACACCTCTCCAAAACCTATTCAAATTATGCAGATTTCTTCCAAAAATCTCTTATATCTTAAATCTCTTATATCTCAATATCTTAACCCCTATCTGGCCTGGGGGGTGGGGGTAGGAATAGAACTCCCCTCCTATTTTTTGTTTTGTCATCTCCTTGGACCTAGATAATCTGTTTGCATCAGACTGTGATACGTTCAAAATCGCCCAGGCCAGAGAGGGTTATTGTGCCACAGGTACTTCATTTGCAATACATTTCTATTTCAATTCAGTTTGTGAAAGTTTTTAAACAGAAATGAACAACATTTTTATCAGAAATGCATTGTGACAATGCATACTTTATGATTTTGAGTAGCAAACCTCCTATAAAGTTCTAATATTTGCACATCAGAACATACTGGTTTTATACTCTATTGCATTTGACATATTTGTTCCTTCCTTGTAGGATGCACTGCATGAGTCTCTGAAGTCCAAAGAATGAAAGAAAGATTGTGTCAGGATCAGGGTGAAAGCGGCAATTGCCAATCCAAGATCCAGCAACTCTGAAGAGAACTTGCAGGACAGCTGTAAGTATATTATACTACACAAATATTTAAGGTTTATTAGCTGTACATTAGAATGCCATGGACGTGCAGAACGTATAAACATTGGATACGTTTATGTATTGTCACTTATTTTCTTTGCTTGCTTGTGACTGGAAACTGTAGGTCTGGACGGTTGAACACTTGTGGACACATTGTGAAGTTGAGAATGTATTTGTTTATTACAGTCAAGAGGTACCTAAGGTCTGACGTCACAGGAAATAGTTTACATTACAAACATGATTTAAATCAATTAAAACTGTTAAAACAGAGCAAAGCAGCCAAGACTGAAAATGTATGGTGCCGAGTGAAGCAAGGCGAATATCTTTTGCAGTTTGTAACAGTAGTTGCACATATACACTACAAATACAAAGCACACATGCATACAACCTACAAAACCAAACACACTGTGCGCAATAACTGCAAAAACCGTTTCATTTGACAAAGTGCAAACAGAAACAAAAAAATCCCCAAACAAAACTGTATTGCTTTTTTTTCTTTGCTGTATTGTAATCTCTTTGCTATATTGTGATAACTTACCCAAGGCGTCTGTCAAGCAAAAATTTCAAATCATGTTAAGCTCCTGCTGCCTTCAAACCAAAATTAAAATCTTAGCTGTGTTACGAATACCCTGTTTCCAGCTAAATATGGCTGCTTTCGTTTTCACTGCATTCTCTCAGGTACAGCTAAACAAAGATTGTGCTGGCTGCAAAAAACGTAACAAGCAGACAAAAAGTTTTTAAAAAAAAAAAAAAACAACCTTCAGTGACACATTGTTGACACGCTAATGAAAAGGAACGTGCAATTTCCATATTTGCTGCCCTTTAAAATTAACACTTATATACAGGAGAAGTTAACAGCAAACCTTGCCTTCAAATTATTAATACATTGTAACATGATACATGCCACTGACTTAAAAACATAAAGTTTACAAACGAGAGGAGGCCATTCAGCCCATCTTGCTCGTTTGGTTGTTAGTAGCTTATTGAGCAGCTTCTTGAAGGATCCCAGGGTGTCAGCTTCAACAACATTACTGGGGAGTAGATTCCAGACCCTCACAATTCTCTGTGTAAAAGCCTCCTAATTTCTGTTCTGAATGCCCCTTTTATCTAATCTGCATTTGTAACCTCTGGTACGTTTTTTTTTTTTTTTTTTTTTTTGTTTGTTTGTTTGTTTGTTTTGCAGGTCAAAAAAAGTCCCCTTGCTAGGTCATTTTTAGCATGACTCGAACACCAATCATGATAAAGTCGTTATATGTTTGACCGCGTTGCCATAGTAACCAAATGCACAGCGCTGATAAAAGTATGAATTCATAGTGTGAAATACTGTAAGAAATAAAATGCCTATTTTTTCACGGTAAATTGCAAGAAGCTAAAAGCAACTTTAATTCGCCAATGCCCGCCATTGCTACAGTACACATTCAAAACACTCATTTTTCAGTTCCCAAAATATTATATAGTCATGACACTCCAGAAACTCGCACATATCTCTTTAAACCACAGCAATTTTAAGCTGTTTGTCAGCATTCGGCTAGCTGTCTTAATTCTGTTCACTCGAGCCTTTCTACTAAACTAAACTCTTAAACCTGTGTGCATATTTATTTTGCCATTTTTACACAGGGTGACCAGATAGCAAGAGTGAAAAATCGGGACACTTTTTCAGTTGGTGAGGGGAGGAAAGAAACCTCTAACTACTGCACAACGCAAGCGACGCAAACTACTTATCTTTCTTTTGTAGATGGGCGTTTTTTGTATTTCTAAGCATTTCTAAGACAAAAAAAACCTCGGTGAAATATAATATTAAAAATAAATACATACTCTAAAGCGGTTTTAATCAGCCTATCAGTGCGTCTGTACTGGCTTTTCTCTGACCTGCTGTACTGAGCGTAGCAAATGGGACAAAGTCAGTGCTACATTGTTTTGGGTTGCTAAAATCTAGTTTCCAACATTAGACATAAAATACCAGAAATGGACGACAAATTAAGCAAATTATGGTAAAGCACAGAGTTATGGTAAAGCACAGGGATACATTGTAAAGCACAGAGATACGTTTGTAAAGCTCAGACAGGTATGGTAAAGCACGGGAAGCATTTTAAAGCACAACGAGGTCAGGCAAAGCATTGGAAAGCACAACGAATTGTGGTAAAGCACAGGGATATATTTTTGAGGATGCAACATCGACAATGGATAATTGCAAAGCATATGACATGGTTTATTTAGATTTCCAAAAAGCTTTTGACAAAGCTTCGCATGAGATTAATTCTCAAACTGAACGCAGTAGGGATTCAAGGAAATGCATGCACATGGATTAGGGAGTGGTTAATATGTAGAAAACAGAAAGTACTGATTAGAGGAGAAACCTCAAAATGGAGCGAGGTAACCAGTGGTGTACCATAGGGCTCAGTATTCGATCCTCTGCTATTCCTAATCTACATCAATGATTTAGATTCTGGTATAAGCAAACTTGTTAAATTTGCAGACGACACAAAAATAGGAGGAGTGGCAAAGACTGCTGCAGCAGCAAAGGTCATTCAAAATGATCTAGAGGCTGTGTGATCCAGTGGTTAAAGAAAAAGGCTTGTAACCAGGAGGTCCCTGGTTCAAATCCCACCTCACCACTGACTCATTGTGTGACCCTGAGCAAGTCACTTAACCTCCTTGTGCTCCGTCTTTCGGGTGGAACGTAATTAAGTGACTCTGCAGCTGATGCATAGTTCACACACCCTAGTCTCTGTAAGTCGCCTTGGATAAAGGCGCCTGCTAAATAAACTAATAATAATAATAATGACAGCATTCAAAACTGGGCAGACACATGGCAAATTAGATTTAATGGAGAAAAGTACACAGGCAACCGAAATGTGCATTATAAATTTCATATGGCAGATACTGAAATTTGAAGAAGGAATCTATGAAAAAGAACTAGGAGTTTATGTTGACTTGGAAATGTCTTCATCTAGACAATGTGGGGAAGCTATAAAAAAAAATGCCAACAAGATGCTTGTTGTACATTGTGAAAAGTGTTGAATTTAAATCAAATATTGTGTTCAGTTCTGGTCACTTTGTTACAAAAAGGATATTGCTGCTCTAGAAAGAGTGCAAAGAAGAGCAACCAGAATTATCCCAGGTTTAAAAGGCATGTTGTATGCATACAGGCTCAAGGAATTGAATTTGTTCAGTCTTGTGTGATCTGATTCAAGTTCAGAATTCTAAAACGTATTGACAATGTCGACCCAGGGGACTTTTTTGACCTGAAAAAAGAAACAAGGACCAGGGGTCACAAATGGAGATTAGATAAAGGGGCATTCAGAACACGAAAGAGGAAGCACTTTTTTTTTTTTACACAAATTTGAAGCTGATGTTGAAGCTGACACCCTGGGGTCCTTCAGGAAGCTGATGAGATTCTGGGATCAATAAGCTACTAACAACCAAATGAGCAAGATGGGCTGAATGGCCTCCTCTCGTTTGTAAACTTTTCTAATGTTCTTAAAGCACAAGGAAACATTGTAGAGCACAGAGGTCTGGCAAAGCATAGGGAAGCCTTTTAAAGCACAGAGAGGTATGATAAAGCAGATGGAAGCATTTTAAAGAACAGATGTCTGGCAAAGCATAGGGGAAGCACAGAGATCAAGTGCAGTTTAGGGAAGTATTTTAAAGCACAGAGGTATTGTAAAGCACAAAGGTATGGCAATGCACAGGGAAGCACAAAGGTATGGCAATGCACAGGGAAGCACAGAGGTCTGGTAAAGTAGAGGGATGGATGGTGAAGCACAGAGAGGTCTGGTAGAGCATAGGGAAGCATTGTAAAGCACAGAGAGGTCTGGTAAAGCATAGGGAAGCATTGTAAAGCACAGAGAGGTCTGGTAAAGCATAGAGAAGCATTGTAAAGCACAGATAGGTATGGTATAGCGGAGATTGGTACGGTAAAGCACACTAAAGCATTGTAAAGGCTAGAGAGCTATTGTTAAGCACAGGGGTGTATTGTAAAGCAGAGAGTTATGATAAAGCACAGGGAAGCACTGTAAAGCACAGAGGTCTGGTAAAGCATATTAAACCATAGTGTATGATAGTGAGTGTGCACAGTAGAGGAGACAGCGCTGTTTATTAGGCTGCTCCAAGAGGCATCAGAGTGGATCAGCAAAATCAAGGGAAGCCCAAAGAGAGGCAGCTGTGACGTAGCGACAGCCAGGAGGCAAAGACCAATAACTGAAAGAATGAATATTCCTGGAGACACCTTACAGAACCTTGTGGAGTGTGTGCCATGTCAGCTGAGCCCAGTCTGTTGTAAGATACCGGTCCTGGAAGTTGCTCGGCAGTGTACAACACAGACACAAAAATATCATGGCTTATTTGTAATATAATGTGAGTGAAAATACTATTGCAAGAAAGAAGACATTTCCATGGATATCATAAATCACAATCAAATTGCCCTCCTTATAGCAAGGCATTACTCTGGCAATTTAACTCTCTTTAATTCTCATTTTTTAAAGCACCATTTAATCTCAATTAGTTAAACAAGGTTTTAAATTTAACCCCCACCCCTTCCCCCAAATAACTAAAATGAGCACCACATAAGACTGGACCATTTCTGTATCAATTAATGCAAAATAAATGTTCAGTAATTTATTAGTTTTATTTTCAGCCATTGTGTGTTTGTATACCTACTTCTAAATGAACTGTCAACAGGGGCTGCTTTCTGGAAACACAAACGTACATACAAATGCTTTTGGATATAATAAATACACACATTTTTTGGACCAGTCTGTTTTTTTTCTTTGACTTTACTGCCCTCTAATGGGAGAAAAGTGAAGCAGTGTCGCATTTCTTGTTCTGAAATTTTACCCAAGTTACTAAAAAAACCTATTTTATTCTATACTATATAATAATGATTCCCAGCCCTGATCCTGGGGACCCACTATATCTGAATATCAACAGTGTCATCCGACAGTCCGAAACTCTTATCCTGAACGTTGTTTCCATCTGCAGTTTTCTGACAGGTGGAATGGGTGTAATTTACATAAATGGCGGAATAACTATTCCGTATTTAAATGAGGAATGTTAATGATGCAAATTACAGTTTATTCATTTCAGGATTTCAATCAATGGACAGGTTTGATTTGCACTGTAACTATTGATGTACTTTTTGTATATAACTGTAAGTCGCCCTGGGTAAGAACATGAGGAGGCCATTTAGCCTATCTTAATCGTTTCGTTGTTAATAGCTTATTGATCCCAGAATCTCATCAAGCAGCTTCTTGAATGATCCCAGGGTGTCAGCGTCAACAACATCACTGGGGGGTTGGTTCCAGACCCTCACAATATATCCGAGCATCTTGTTGGCCCCACATTGTCTAGATGAAGACATTTCTGAGTCAACATAAACTCCTAGGTCTTTTTCACAGTTAACGTCTTCAATTTCAGTATCTCCCATACAATATTTATAATGCACATTTTTATTGCCTGCATCCAATACTTTTCACTTTTCTCTATTAAATTTCATTTGCCATGTGTCTGCCCAGTTCTGAATGCTGTCTAGATCATTTTGAATGACCTTTGCTGCGCAACACTGTTTGCCACTCCTCCTATTTTTGTGTCGTCTGCAAATTTAACAAGTTTGCTTACTATACCAGAATCTAAATCATTAATGTAGATTAGGAATAGCAGAGGACCTAATACTGATCCCTGTGGTACACCACTGGTTACCTCGCTCCATTTTGAGGTTTCTCCTCTAATCAGTACTTTCTGTTTTCTACATGTTAACCACGCCCTAATCCATGTGCATGCATTTCCTTGAATCCCTACTGCATTCAGTTTGAGAATTAATCTTTTATGCAGGACTTTGTGAAAAGCTTTCTGGAAATCTAAATAAACCATGTTGTATGCTTTGCAATTATCCATTGTCAATGTTGCATCCTCAAAAAAATCAAGCAGGTTAGTTAGACATGATCTCCTTTTCCTAAAACCATGCTGACTGTCTCCCAGGATATTGTTACAATAAAGGTAATTTTCCATGTTAGATTTTATTACAGTTTCCATAATTTTACATATAATTGAAGTCAGGCTTATTGATCTGTAGTTGCCTGGCTCAGTTTTGTCTCCCTTTTTGTGGATCGGTATTGCATTTGCAATTTTCCAGTCTGTTGGTACAACCCCTGTGTCAAGATCTTGACTTCGCGATTTGTAAATAACTTCTCTCATTTCTTTGAGTACTATTTGGAGGATCTCATCCGGCCCAGGAGATTTGTTTATTTTAAGAGCTCCTAGTCCCTTTAACACTTCTGCCTCTGTTATGCTAGTTATTTAAAACTGGATAGGAACAGGTCGAAATGTGGGGCATGTTGTCCGTGTCCTCCTTTGTAAAAACCTGTGAAAAGTAATCATTTAATATATTTGTTTTTTTTTCTTCGTCTATGATTTTGCCATTTGTGTCTCTTGGACATTTAACCTCCTCTTTGAATGTTGTCATGCTGTTATAATATTGGAAAAACATTCTGGAATTGGTTTTAGCACCCTGAGCAATATTGATTTCTATCTCTCCCTTGGCCTTTCTAACTTCCTTTTTGACTTGTGTTTGCAGTTCCAAGTACTCTTTCTGTGTACTTTGTTTTTGGTCCCTGTAAACGCTTTGTAAAGTGCCTTTTTTCGCTGAATTTTTTTTTTAATTGATCTATTAAACCATTTTGGCCATTTTGTTTTAGGTTTAGATTTGTCTACTTTTGGGATTGAATTGTTTTGCGCCTCTAGTAGTACATTTTAAAAAAAACAGCCATCCTTTTTCTGTGGATGTTTGTTTTCTCTATTTTACTCCAATCTAGTTTTGTTAGTCTCTGTTTCATACCTTCATAGTTTGCTTTTCTAAAATTGTAAACCTTAGCCTTAGTCATTACTTTTGGGGTTTTAAAAAACAAATTCAAATGAGACTATGTTGTGGTCTGAGTTTCCCAATGGCTCTCTGACCTCTGTTTCAGTTATTCTGTCTTCGTTATTTGAAAAGAGTAAATGCAGGCATGCCTCCCCTCTCGTTGGTGTCTTAAGGGCGTCTGCTAAGAAATAAATCGGAATAATAATAATAAAGGCGGGAAATAATAAGACACGTGTTTCAGGAGATGCAGAGAGGAGACATTTAATAGAACACAATAATAAAGCAAGTACATCAGGACAAAGAGGAAGAGCTCCTATTTTACTGTAGCCTTTTATTTTTTTAAATGTATTTCTTAGATGCCCTTAGCCAGGGCGGCTTACAGTTGTTACAAAATATCACATTACATATAAAAGCAGTTAAAATTACAATATAGTTAGTAGTAACAGCAAAATCAAATAGAGAAGATAAACCGTAAATTACGTTTGAGAGCGAATGTTAATTAAGTACCCGCTTAATTTGCATAACATCCTTCATACTGTCTGAATCAGGGATTTTTGCTCGGAACAAGTCGGAAAGTTAAAATCCCGCCACAAAAGCGATCCCCGACGGTCAGAAAAGCTTTAATATTAACAATTGAACTGATAATTGACTTAATTAGATCCTTTTAATTGGTTTTCAGCTCTAAACAGTTGCAGAGTTAAAGTTAGTGGACTGATAATGTTATAGCTAACTTGAAATCTCCAACTTTAAAGGTGAAAACAAGTATTAACTGGCTATTAAAAATGATCCGTGAAATGAAGGGCCTAGTTAGCTGGGAGTTAGGCAGGAATGAAAGCCAGCAGACACGGGAGGTGTTCATAAGACACTAACATTTTGGTATGTCATCTTTTTGATCATTATAAAAAATGAAATGAAACAAATGAGAATAAGAGGTGAGCCAAGAATCCAAAAAGGAAACTAAAAGTTCAAACTCATGTGGCCAGTTTGGCAGGAAATGGGTTAAGTTAGAGTTACCTCTGGTGGACGCACCCTGGATTCTATTTGTATAAACTGAGAACACCTGTGGCATTGGGGCAGCTTTGTTTGGAAGGATGCTTTAACTGTTTGAAAAGGTTTTAAATCTTTTAAAAACTGTGTGCTATGAATTAGATTAAGGAATATGTTTGTTGCATGCTGCTTGTGGTTTCTTGATACAATATAATTTGATTTGCTTGGTGTTGATAATGTGGCTGTGTTTCATTTGTGTTTGGTTTTGATCGTGTATATTTATACTGATTTTGTGTTTGCTTGTTTCCCCCAGATTGGTCACTATTGCTATTTCTTTACCCCAATTGTAGTTTTGCACAAGTTTAGGCAGTTGCCTAGGTAGTAAAAAAAAAAAAAAAAAAACTTCAATCCGAGACACTCTGTAAACTATCCCATATCTGAAACAAATGATTTAAATGCATCAGATTTTGCTATGTTGAATAAAATAGAGAACCTGACCTTTTTTAAAAAAATAACTCTGTTTTGTTAATTACTCTACCAACCATATCACAAGTTAATATCCATGTTTATTTAGCTGCGGCCAGGGTTCCAACAGAACAAAAACACGCGAACATATTTCCCCTGTGCTAGCAGCCCTAAATGGGTTCCCGGTGCGGTCTACAAGTGGGTTTTAAGGTCCTGCTGCTAACCTATGAAGCCCTGAAGGGCCCTTACGATCCCAAGGGCTTTGAAGTAAAACACAGGTAGAGAGTTCAGTTATAGGGCCCTTGTACTGTGGAACGCTGTCCCTGGCTCTATTGGAGGCCTCACCCGTTGCAATTTGTCAAGACTGAAAATTAATTTATGATCTATCGTTTCCATTCTTATATGACTCTTACTGTTCTGATGTTTTTATGGCTCGTGCAGTTTTATTGATATTTTTAACTATGTTAAGCGCCTCTGCCATCAATGTTTTGATTTGAAATTTTCATTATTAAAAAGGCATGTTCAAAGCAAAAAAAGAAAGAAATAAAACCGGTTTTCAGATAAGCAACTTTACCATTTAATGGTTGCAACACGTCAATTTTAAAAGGTTACTTGAACACATGATTTCCATTACACGAGAGTAGATGTTAAAACTTCATGCTGATTTGAACTTGGCTCTCGCCTTGGCTATTGCCTCCCTAGCGCATCAGCACACACAACGGCTGCGATGCTGGCTCCGGGGATCAACCACAGTGCGGTCTCCATCCTCTGTGTTTCGTCGACTAGCCCACGACACCTCAAGGTGTCGATGGTGATTCTGGTGTCCCAGCATCACCCCACTCCGTCCCCCACTCAACTCAGCCCAGTTTACTTACCCATACATCAGCGTTTCTTTCTTTTCTGTTGTGCTTGAGATCCCCAGCCAGAATCTTTCCGTCTCAACCACAGCCAGTCAGATAACTTCAGATAAGTTATTCACTGTGCAATGCAACTCTTGGCCAAGACCCCCTCTTCCATGCTGAATTTGCCCCATGATATCACCAATTCGATGGGCAGCCTACATCCTCCACAGCTTTCTTTGCTGTCCACTTTCTTCCAGTTTTCAACACAGGTGCTGCCTCCCTTACGCATTTGTCGCGTGACTCTACTAATGTCATTTCCAGGCTGACCTTGGCACACTTAAACTCCTCGGTTAGAGCGGAGACTGGTAGCTGCAGTATTCTTTTACCATAAAGTCCCACTCTGCTGAGGCAGCGTGGAACTCCCAACCATTTCCTGATGTATGAACTGATTAAAGCTTCCAGCTTCTCTACTGTTGTCAAAGAAACCTCGTCCACAGTGAAGTGGCCACAACAACCTCGGCAGTAGACCAAACTGAAAGCATCAGAGTTTTGGTTTGCCTGGTTAAGCACTGCTGTCTATGCTCTTCAACCCTTCCACTGCTTGTTGTCTAACTTCTCCCACACAAACTGTGTCCTTTAGATCGCTGTCGTACCATCTCCCAAGACTCTTCACTGGCTTCTCAGACATTCTTGGTATTGCCTCACCTTTACCCAATTTGATGCCCTAATGATTACTTCCATTGCCATGGTAAAAGCCAGTGGAGAAATGGTGCATTAGCCAAATCCAGGAATGTCACATGGAGCTCCTTCCTCTCCTTTTTAGCCGATTGAATTTGTTGCCAGATCACATTAATGTGTTCCAAGCATCCTGGGAAACCTGGAATGCCCACTTTTTGTATTGAAGTGTCAATGAAGCAGTTCTTTTATAGGTCAATTGTAATTCATTACAGTAAATTGATACAGCTAAATACAAATAGCCTAATTACTTCTCAGGCACGTTTACAGAATTATTTTCCCAAAAAAGAAAATAATCCATTGATTCAAATTTCCTAGAAAGATCGGGTGTGTTCATAAACTCAATCTGACACTGAAAGAGCATCCGAGGAATCTCCTTAGGTGCTTAAGAGCATTTTTTTTCTTTTAGTTTTTCAACGACCTAAAATGGAAGTCGCCGGTGAGAAACACAATGATTGAAAACACCTTCGTTAATATTTTACAAGATCATCAGTCTGACAGTGAGGACGAAAATGTAAGCTGGTTGTTCGTGGAAAATGATAGTACTATTAACTGTCTATTATAACCGATTTATTTTGTTTTCAACTCAAGTCTAATACTGGGGATGGGGTAAAAGCTGGAACTGAACTTTAATGAATTCAATTGCTTTTAAAAACAGCATAAAAAGTTAGACACATGGGGAGAATATTTTAACAATCAGAACCGATTAATAACGCGCTGTCATTAACCTGTTCGGGGCCAGAACCCTTTTTATCACCAAAAAGCTCCTGGGAACACTGGGTTCCGAAGGTGCAAAGACGACGAACATTATACACACAATGCAACTAAGTGGGAACAACATGACATTATTGAAAAAACCCACCAAACTGACCTTTAACTGCTCATTCCGTGCAATAAACAGCTGTATAGACAAAACCGTCCTGAGCACGGGGTTCCGAAGCTGCAAAGATTATGACAATAATACACACAATACAACTAAGTGAGAACAACATAACACTATTGAAAGAACCCACCTTTAACTGCCCATTCCGAGTAATAAAACTATTTATTTTGTTTTTATATTATCTATTTATTTATTATTATTTTAGCAGAACCATATTGATTAACATAGTTTTTATCTTTTTCTTTATAGTGGAATATAGTGAGGCCTTCTTTCTACTTTGCAGGGAAGGAGGTGATAAAGTAACAGTATTTGCACAAGTAGAACCATTGCAAAGGTCTAGAATTGCTGGTAGCCCCTAACTGTAACAGTTAGTATATATGTGATTTAAAAAATAACACGTGTATATATATATAGCTGCAACAGTTTCACAACTTTTGTTCTTGCTTACAATGATAAAGTTTAAATGTATTTAACATATTCATATATACATACAGTATATTTCATAAAAAATGGATACAATGCAAATTCAGTGCAAAGGCAAGCAAACACACAATTATGTAGTTTACAACATGTAAGGAAAAACGAGCAAACAAAGAAAAACAGTTTAGATTTTAATGTTATGCAGGGTGACTTCAAATACAGAAACCTTGATGCATTTCCCATTTTCTTCAAAATTGAATTTGTTTTTACATTGCGTGTCATATGCATAAATAAAATAAACAGAATAAACATTTTCATTAATCGCTTTTGTCTAATTTGGAAACCTCCTGTCTTGTCTAGTGCTGTGTGTGTGTCTGAATACGAGAGCGAAATGAAACAATGTATTCTTGCTCTAAATGAGTTGCTGCTATAGTAAACTATGTAACAGTGTAATGCCTGAGAGAACGACTGAACCCCTGAAACAATGTATCGAATTGAAGTATTTGCTGTAACTAACAGACAGCACTAGTTTGTGCAATATGAGAATTGAAATGAAATTGTGTTAAATTTGACTATTTTACATCCCTGCCATTTATATTGTGATTGTGTTGTATTTGGTCAAGACCTTATCCCCTGGCCCAAATAAAATAACCTGGTGATAACAACCTAAAATATTTAACTTAATTTTAAGGTAGTGCCTTCAGTGGCATAGGCAGCTACCATAAATTATATTTTAAACTCGGTTTAGCCCTCGCTACAGTGTCACCTTTATTGCTAATAAGTAGCGGAATGTTTACGCGGTATTTACTGCTGAAGTCTAATTGAATATATGGCTTTCAAATGTGGAGCCATGCACAAAATCTGTGCGTTTTAATCAATTTGCATGGCTTTTTTAGTATTAGAAGGCTCTGTAGATCAGAACCCCAGTGGGTTCCTTGGGTGTTTTAGGGTTTCTTATTAATCCTTCGAGATTCCAACATTTATTTATGGTTGATTAGCCTGCTGTTTAAAAAGGTTCTTTGTGTACTATTTGGAAACCCTGAAATACGGTTTCTTGGAATACTTTTTCAAGAGTGTAAGATTTTTAAACCTCACAAATGTTTTAGAATATTCCTGGAAGGTGTTAGTAATAAATCCGACACTTGATGCAAGTGTAACCCATCAATCAACAAAACCTTTATTTAACTTCCAGTACAGTACCAAACAATATTAAGTAGTAAGCAGTAAAAAGGAATGGTTATTACCCGTTCTCAATGGGAATTTGGGTGCGGTCTGGAGTTTCTGCATCAAGCAGTTTTGCCTCTTAATAATGCATTATTATTAATTGGTCATTTTAGCAGATGCTTCTATCCAAAGCGACTTCCAGAGACTAGGGGCAAACTATGCATCACAGTCACCTCCAATAGGACCTCAGTTTTACGTCTCAAGGACGGAGCACAAGGAGACAAAGTGATTTGCTCTGGGTCACACACAGTGCGAGTTGGGATTTGAACCGGGAACCACCTGGTATGAACAGGCCCACCGAGAGGATAGGGAAATTTCCCTGGGGCCCAACACCTCGAAGCGGGTCCCTGATGAAGGGGGATTTTTATTTTTATATATATATATACATACAGACATGCTCAAATTTGTTGGTACCCTTACAGCTCATTGAAATAATGCTTCATTCCTCCTGAAAAGTGATGAAATTAAAAGCTATTTTATCATGTATACTTGCATGCCTTTGGTATGTCATAGAATAAAGCAAAGAAGCTGTGAAAAGAGATGGATTATTACTTATTCTACAAAGATATTCTAAAATGGCCTGGACACATTTGTTGGTACCCTTTAGAAAAGATAAATAATTGGCTTATAGTGATATTTCAAACTAATTAGTTTCTTTAATTAGTATCACACATGTCTCCAATCTTGTAATCAGTCATTCAGCCTATTTAAATGAAGAAAAGTAGTCACTGTGCTGTTTGGTATCATTGTGTGCACCACACTGAACATGGACCAGAGAAAGCAAAGGAGAGAGTTGTCTGAGGAGATCAGAAAGAAAATAATAGACAAGCATGGAAAAGGTAAAGGCTACAAGACCATCTCCAAGCAGCTTGATGTTCCTGTGACAACAGTTGCAAATATTAAGAAGTTGATGGTCCATGGAACTGTAGCCAGCCTCCCTGGGCACGGCCGCAAGAGGAAAATCGACCCCAGATTGAACAGAAGGATAGTGCGAGAAGGCACCCATCAAACCTGAGACAGCTGGAGCAGTTTGCTCAGGAAGAGTGGGCCAAACTACCTGTTAACAGGTGCAGAAGTCTCATTGAGAGCTACAAAAAACGTTTGATTGCAGCGATTGCCTCTAAAGGTTGTGCAACAAAATATTAGGTTAGCGGTCCCAGCATTTTTGTCCATGCCATTTTCATTTGTTTTATTATTTACAATATTATGTTGAATAAAAAATCAAAAGCAAAGTCTGATTTCTATTAAATATGGAATAAACAATCATGGATGCCAATTACTTTTGTCAGTTTCAAGATATTTCAGAGAAAATTGTGCATTCTTTGTTTTTTGTGGAGGGGTACCAACAAATTTGAGCACGTCTGTATATATTCCTATAAAATATTTTAAAACTAGCCCTGCACAAGACTCTTTGTTCCCACCACCTCCTCATTAAAAAGAAAAACTGCCGTACTGCACACCGAGCCAAAGTGCTTCTGTTGTGTAATGATTGTGTATCCAGGCACTGTCAAACACTTCCTTTCACACAATGATTTGAACTTTCGCATTCCATATTTTACTACACCAAAAAGCTGAAAAAAGGCATAGCAATATTGTGGTTTTTTTTGTTTGTTTTTTTAAGACTTTTAAAAACTTTAAAAGAACCCTAAAGTTGCACAATATTTACCACAGTGTGAATTATTCTATTAAGATCTATAATTTGCTCAAAACAACGTGATGCAGCGGTTTGTTAGAAAAATTGTATTGTGTAAACTAAAGTACTTTCTTCACCTGGTGGTAAACACAATTAGAGAATGATCGGTATTGCTTAAAATACAAATTTACAGGCTATTGGTAGAGCAGAGATGAGTGGTTTATTTTTGCACGGGATAAATAAAATAGTGTATAGCAACACCATTAAAATGTAGTTTATGCTAAAAACGTATGTTATCTGATGTTAAGTAAGCTTCCGATTAGTGACTATTACACGTGGAGTTTGTACAAAAATATTTATTCACTTGCCTAAAAAAAAAGTTTTAATACAGTAAATAACTTAAACAATTACTTTGAGAAAGTAAACTATCCTGCTGCAGATTTTAATTGAGATATTGAAACTTCTAGGCATCGTTGACAGTTTCCTTCAAACCCATGATCAAAATAATGTATCGGTTGAAATGATCTTCCTCAGACACTGCTAAGATTGCAAGTATCACTGCTTTGTTTAGAAGTTTGGTTTAAACTACAGTATACTACAAAGTCGGATGAATGTAGTACCATGGAGGAGGAGGAGGAGGGGGGGGCAGCGGGACATACCAATCCTTCCCCTAACCCCTATACTCTCATCATTCAGTCTACAACAACATCCAGTGTACCACAAACCTACCAACACAAGCTTGAATGGTTGTCAACGCTAAGCACATTCAGCAGAGAAATGATTACAGAGTTCCCAGCATACTGCATGGACTATTAAACTGATTATTATAAAGTACAAATACAGAATCTTACACATGTTTTCAAACAGCACCAGATAAACGGTTCCACATCTAAGACATAGAACCATTTTTGCTCCATTTTGTTTTCCTGCAAGTATAACACATAGCTGAAATTTGCTTCTAGTGCTTAATTACTAAAAACAAAATCTGGTCAATAACATGATATTCTCTGTCGTCACTGAATTTGTAGGGAAATGTAGTGTTATGATCCAGTACAATATTAAAGTACTAATCAGTTGCTCTTTGCAGGTGTTGTATCAAGGCTGAAAAGTGTAGTGTGTGTATAGCCAGTAAAAATCAACTGACATAAGAACAAAGTTTACAAACGAGAGAAGGCCATTCAGCCCATCTTGCTCGTTTGGTTGTTAGTAGCTTATTGAGCAGCTTCTTGAAGGATCCCAGGGTGTCAGCTTCAACAACATTACTGGGGAGTTGGTTCCAGACCCTCACAATTCTCTGTGTAAAAGAGTGCCTCCTATTTTCTGTTCTGAATGCCCCTTTTATCTAATCTCCATTGTGACCTCTGGTCCTTGTTTCTTTTTGCAGGTCAAAAAAAGTCCCCTTGCTAGGTCATTTGTAGTATGACTCGAACACCAATCATGATAAAGTCGTTATATGTTTGACCGCGTTGCCATAGTAACCAAATGAACAGCGCTGATAAAAGTATGAATTCATAGTGTGAAATACTGTAAGAAATTAAATGCCATTTTTTTTTCATGTCAAAGTCCCCTGGGTTGACATTGTCTATACCTTTTAGGATTTTGAATGTTTGAATCAGATCGCCGCGTAGTCTTCTTTGTTCAAGACTGAATAGATTAAATTCTTTTAGCCTGTCTGCATACGACATACCTTTTAAGCCCGGGATAATTCTGGTTGCTCTTCTTTGCACTCTTTCTAGAGCAACAATATCATTTATGTAATGAGGTGACCAGAACTGAACACAATATTCTAGGTGAGGTCTTACTAATGCATTATAAAGTTTTAACATTACTTCCCTTGATTTTAAATTCAACACTTCTCACAATATATCATCTTGTTGGCCTTTTTTATAGCTTCCCCACATTGTCTATCTAGATGAAGACATTTCTGAGTCAACATAAACTCCTAGGTCTTTTTCATAGTTCCCTTCTTCAATTTCATTATCTCCCATATGATGTTTATAATGCACATTTTTATTACCTGCATGCAATACTTTACATTTTTCTCTATTAAATTTCATTCGTCATGTGTCTGCCCAGTTCTGAATGCTGTCTAGATCATTTTCAATGACCTTTGCTGCTGCAACAGTGTTTGCCACTCCTCTGTCTGCAAATTTAACACGTTTGCTTACTATACCAGAATCTAAATCATTAATGTAGATTAGGAATAGCAGAGGACCTAATACTGATCCCTGTGGTACACCACTGGTTACCTCACTCCATTTCGAGGTTTCTCCTCTAATCAGTAATCCGTACCATGCTGACTGTCTCCTGGGATATTGTTACCATATAGGTAATTTTCCATTTTGGATCTTATTATAGTTTCCATAATTCTACATATAATAGAAGTCAGGCTTATTGGTCTGTAGTTACCTGGTTCGGCTTTGTCTCCCTTTTTGTGGATCGGTATTACGTTTGCTATTTTCCAGTCTGTCGGTACAACCTCTGTGTCAAGAGACTGTTGCATGATCTTGGTTAGCGGTTTGTAAATAGCTTCTTTCATTTCTTTGAGTACTATTGGGAGGATCTCATCAGACCCAAGGGATTTGTTTATTTTAAGAGCTCCTAGTCCCTTTAACACTTCTGCCTCTGTTATGCTAAAGTTATTTAAAATTGGATAGGAACAGGTCAACATGCCGGGCATGTTATTATTATTATTATTATTATTATTATTATTATTATTATTATTATTTATTTATTTATTTCTTAGCAGACGCCCTTATCCAGGGCGACTTACAATTGTTACAAGATATCATATTATACATTATTTCACATTATACAGATCACATTATTTTTACATACAATTCCCCATTTATACAGTTGGGTTTTTACTGGAGCAATCTAGGTAAAGTACCTTGCTCAAGGGTACAACAGCATTGTTCCCCACTGGGGATTGAACCCACAACCCTCCGGTCAAGAGTCCAGAGCACTAACCACTACTCCACACTGCTGCCCTAGTGTGCCCACAATGTTGTCCGTGTCCTCCTAAAAACCTGTGAAAAGTAATCATTTAATATATTTGCTATTTTTTTTCTTCATCTATGATTTTGCCATTTGTGTCTCTTAGACATTTAACCTCCTCTTTGAATGTTCTCTTGCTGTTATAATATTGGAAAAACATTTTGGAATTGGTTTTAGCCCCCTTAGCAATATTGATTTCTATCTCTCTCTAGGCCTTTCTAACTTCCTTTTTGACTTGTGTTTGCAGTTCCAAGTACTCTTTCTGTGTACTTTGTTTTTGGTCCCTTTTAAACACTCTGTAAAGTGCCTTTTTTCGCTGAATATTTTTTTTCATTAATCTATTAAACCATTTTTGCCATTTTGTTTTAGATTTGTCTACTTTTGGGATGTAATTGTTTTGCGCCTCTAGTACTACATTTTTAAAAATCAGCCATCCTTTTTCTGTGGATGTTTTCTCTATTTTACTCCAATCTACATCTGTTAGTCTCTGTTTCATACCTTCATAGTTTGCTTTTCTAAAATTGTAAACCTTTAAGAATTAGTCATTACTTTTGGGGTTTTAAAAAATACTTCAAATTAGACCATGTTGTGGTCTGAGTTTGCCAATGGCGCTCTGAGCTCTGTTTGTTTTTCTGTCTTCATCATTATTTGAAAAGACTAAATCAAGGCATGCCTCCCCTCTAGTCGGTGCCTTGACAAACTGCATTACAAAGCAGTCATGTGTCATTTCCACCATTTCAGTTTCGTCCATCGTGCCCTCCATCGGGTTTTCTCATTTTATATGGGAGAACTTGAAATCCCCCATTAGTATGGCTTCTCGTTTTCTACACGCATTTCGAATGTCATTGTATAACAGATTATTTTTCTCAGCGTCTGAATTTGGCGGTCTATAGCATGCTCGTATTATTATTCTGCCCTTTGAATTTGTGTCCATTATTCTGACCCATATTGATTCTGCATTGTTTTCTTTGTCCTGATTTAACTCCTGGGCTTCAAGGCTATTTCTTATGTATGGCGCTACCCCTCCGCCTCTTCTGTCCTGCCTGTCTTTCCTATACAGTTTGTACCCACTAATATTATATTCGTCTCCATAACTCTTAGACAACCAAGTTTCTGTAACACTTATCAGTTAGTCGGTTATTTAAAAATAAAACACTGATATCCTAATTTCTAGTCAACACTTCTCCAAAACCTATTCAAATTATGCAGATTTCTTCCAAAAAATGGGGTAGAGCAATATCTTAACCCCTATCTGGCCTGGAGGGTGGGGGTAGGAGTCGAACTCCTCTCCTATTTTGTGTTTTGTCATCTCCTTGGACCTAGATAATCTGTTTGCATCAGACTGTGATACTTTCAAATTGCCCAGGCCAGAGAGGGTTATTGTGCCACAGGTACTTCATTTGCAAAACATTTCTATTTCAATTCAGTTCATAAAAGTTTTTAAACAGAAATGAAGAACAACATTTTTATCAGAAATGCATTGTGACAATGCATACTTTTCAATTTTGAGTAGCAAACCTCCTATAAAGTTCTAATATTTGCACATCAGAACATACTGGTTTTATACTCTATTGCATTTGACGTATTTGTTCCTTCCTTGTAGGATGCACTGCATGAGTCTCTGAAGTCCAAAGAATGAAAGAAAGATTGTGTAAGGATCAGGGTGAAAGCGGCAATTGCCAATCCAAGTTCCAGCAACTCTGAAGAGAACTTGCAGGACAGCTGTAAGTATATTATACTACACAAATATTTAAGGTTTATTAACTGTACATTAGAATGCCATGGACGTGCAGAACGTATAAACACTGGATACGTTTATGTATTGTCACTTATTTTCTTTGCTTGCTTGCGACTGGAAACTAGGTCTGGACTGTTGAACACTTGTGGACACATTGTGAAGTTGAGAATGTATTTGTTTATTAGTCAAGAGGTACCTAAGGTCTGACGTCACAGGAAATAGTTTACATTACAAACATGATTTAAATCAATTAAAACTGTTAAAACAGAGCAAAGCAGCCAAGACTGAAAATGTATGGTGCCGAGTGAAGCAAGGCAAATATCTTTTGCAGTTTGTAACAGTAGTTGCACATATACACTACAAATACAAAGCACACATGCATACAACCTACAAAACCAAACACACTGTGCGCAATAACTGCAAAAACCGTTTCATTTGACAAAGTGCAAACAGAAACAAAACAATCCCCAAACAAAACTGTATTGCTTTTTTTTCTTTGCTGTATTGTAATCTCTTTGCTATATTGTGATAACTTGTTACCCAAGTCGCCCTGCATGAGGGCGTTTGTCAAGCAAAAATTTCAACTCATGCTAAGCTCCAGCTGCCTTCATACCAAAATTAAAATCTTAGCTGTGTTGCGAATACCCTGTTTCCAGCTAAATATGGCTGCTTTCGTTTTCACTGCATTCTCTCAGGTACAGCTAAACAAAGATTGTGCTGGCTGCAAAAAACGTAACGTAAGCAGACAAAAATATATATATATTTTTAAAACAGCCTTCAGGGACACATTCAGCAACATTTTTCAAGTTTTATAAACCTTTTTAAATTGTTGACACGCTAATGAAAAGGAACGTGCAATTTCCATATTTGCTGCCCTTTTAAAATTAACTCTTTTATATACGGGAGAGGTTAGCAGCATACCTTACCTTCAAATTAATACATTGTAACATGATACATGCCACTGACTTAAAAACATAAAGTTTACAAACGACAGGAGGCCATTCAGCCCATCTTGCTCGTTTTGGTTGTTTGTAGCTTATTGATCCCAGAATCTCATCAAGCAGCTTCTTGAAGGATCCCAGGGTGTCAGCTTCAACAACATTACTGGGGAGTTGGTTCCAGACCCTCACAATTCTCTGTGTAAAAAAGTGCCTCCTATTTTCTGTTCTGAATGCCCCTTTATCTAATCTCCATTTGTAACCCCAGGTCCTTGTTTCTTGCAGGTCAAAAAAAGTCCCCTTGCTAGGTCATTTGTAGTATGACTCGAACACCAATCATGATCAAGTCGTTATATGTTTGACCGCGTTGCCATAGTAACCAAATGCACAGCGCTGAAAAAAGTATGAATTCATAGTGTGAAATACTGTAAGAAATAAAATGCCTATTTTTTTTCATGGTAAATTGCAAGAAGCTGAAAGCAACTTTAATTCGCCAATGCCCGCCATTGCTACAGTACACATTCAAAATATTTAAAATGGAAAACTGTCAACGGAACACTCCCAACCACTATATACCTCGCATGTAAACCGTTTAAATGTTATAACTATACAGAAAATAAATGTACTTGCATATATTCGCAGCGAATGCACTTTAAAAGGTCAAATAGGAAGCGTCACCGAACCAGCGAGAACACAATCTTACATTTTAAGTATTTAAATACAATGAAATACGTCAGTTACTTACCATGGCCTAGTTAGTATCCTCTCCTCTCGTCTCCTCACAGGATAAAGCGTCGGGGCTTGCAGTTATAAAGTCATGACACTCCAGAAAATCACACATATCTCTTCAAACCACAGCGATTTTAAACTATTTGTCAGCATTCGGCTAGCTGCCTTAATTCTGTTCACTCGAGCCTTTCTACTAAACTAAATTCTTAAACCTGTGTGCATATTTATTTTGCCATTTTGACCTAGGGTGACCAGATAGCAAGAGTGAAAAATCGGGACACTTTTTCATTTGGTGAGGGGAGGAAAGAAAACTCGTGAACTACTGCACAACGCAAGCGACGCAAACTACGCATCTTTCTTTTGTAGATGGGCGTTTTTGTATTTCTAAGCACTTAGGCAAAAAAAAAACCACCTCAGTGAAATATAATTAAAAAAAAAAAATAATACATACTCCTAAAGCGGTTTTAATCAGCCTATCCGTGCGTCTGTACTGGCTTTTCTCTGACCTGCTGTACTGAGCGTAGCAGATGGGACAAAGTCAGTGCTGCATTGTTTTGGGTTGCTAAAATCTAGTTTCCAGCATTAGACATAAAATACCAGAAATGGACGACAAATCAAGCAAATTATGGTGAAGCACAGAGGGGTCTGGTAAAGCATAAGGAAGCATTGTAAAGCACAGAGAGGTATGGTAAAGCACCGGGAAGCATTTTAAAGCACAGAGATACATTTGTAAAGTATATGTAGAAAACAAAGTACTGATTAGGAGAAACCTCAAAATGGAGCGAGGTAACCAGTGGTGTACCATAGGGATCAGTATTAGGTCCTCTGCTATTCCTAATCTACATCAATGATTTAGATTCTGGTATAAGCAAACTTGTTAAATTTGCAGACGACACAAAAATAGGAGGAGTGGCAAAGACTGCTGCAGCAGCAAAAGTCATTCAAAATGATCTAGAGGCTGTGTGATCCAGTGGTTAAAGAAAAGGGCTTGTAACCAGGAGGTCCCTGGTTCAAATCCCACCTCACCACTGACTCATTGTGTGACCCTGAGCAAGTCACTTAACCTCCTTGTGTTCCGTCTTTTGGGTGGAACGTAATTAAGTGACTCTGCAGCTGATGCATAGTTCACACACCCTAGTCTCTGTAAGTCGCCTTGGATAAAGGCGCCTGCTAAATAAACATAATAATAATAATGACAGCATTCAAAACTGGGCAGACACATGGCAAATTACATTTATTGGTGAAAAGTACACAGGCAACCGAAATGTGCATTATAAATTTCATATGGCAGATACTGAAATTTGAAGAAGGAATCCATGAAAAAGAACTAGGAGTTTATGTTGACTCGGAAATGTCTACATCTAGACAATGTGGGGAAGCTATAAAAAAAGGCCAACAAGATGCTTGGATATATTGTGAAAAATGTTGATTTTAAAGCAAATATTGTGTTCAGTTCTGGTCACCTCGTTACAAAAAGGATATTGCTGCTCTAGAAAGAGTGCAAAGAAGAGCAACCAGAATTATTCCGGGTTTAAAAGGCATGTTGTATGCAGACAGGCTCAAGGAATTGAATCTGTTCAGTCTTGAACAAAGAATACTGCGCGGTGATCTGATTCAAGTTCAAAAATTCTAAAAGGTATTGACAATGTCGACCCAGGGGACCCTTTTGACCTGAAAAAAAGAAACAAGGACCAGGGGTCACAAATGGAGATTAGATAAAGGGGCATTCAGAACAGAAAATAGAAGGCACTTTTTTACACAGAGAATTGTGAGGGTCTGGAACCAACTCTCCAGTAATGATGTTGAAGCTGACACCCTGGGATCCTTCAAGAAGCTGCTTGATGAGATTCTGGGATCAATAAGCTACTAACAACTAAACAAGCAAGATGGGCTGAATTGCCTCCTCTCGTTTCTAAACTTTCTAATGTTCTTAAAGCACAAGGAAACATTGCAGACCACAGAGGTCTGGCAAAGCATAGGGAAGCCTTTTAAAGCACAGAGAGGTATGATAAAGCAGATGGAAGCATTTTAAAGAACAGATTTCTGGCAAAGCATAGGGGAAGCACAGAGATCTAGGGCAGTTTAGGGAAGTATTTTAAAGCACAGAGGTATTGTAAAGCACAAAGGTATGGCAATGCACAGGGAAGCACAGAGGTCTGGTAAAGCAGAGGGATGGATGGTGAAGCAGAGAGAGGTCTCGTAAAGCATAGAGAAGCATTGTAAAGCACAGGGAAACCTTGTATAGCGGAGATAGGTATGGTAAGCACACTAAAGCATTGTAAAGGCCAGAGAGCTATTGTTAAGCATAGGGAAGCATTTTCAAGCAAAAAGACATGTCAATGCACAATGTAAAGCATAGAGAGGTCTGGAAAACATTGCAGTGCACAGGAAAGCATTATTAAGCACGGAAGGTATTGCTAAGCATAGGGGTGTATTTTAAAGCACAAAGGTATGGTAATGCACAGGGAAGCATTTTAGAGAACACAGGTGTATTGCAAAGCACAGTGACGCATTGTAGAGCAGAGAGAAATAATGGAAAGCACAGATAGGTATTGTAAAGCACTGCAAAGCATAGTACAGCACAGATAAGGATGGTAATGCGCAGAATAGTATGGCAAACCGCAGGGAAGTATTTTAAAGCACAGAGGCATTATATAGCACAAAGGTATGGCAAATCACAATGTAAGCAAAGAGAGGTCTGGTAAAACATTGCAGAGCACAGGAAAGCATTATAACGCACATGGAAACATTGTAGTGCACAGATGGATATGGTAAATCATTGTAAAGGCCAGAGAGCTAGAGTAAAGCATAGGGAAGCATTGTAAAGCCCATGGGAGGATTTTAAAGCACAAAGGTATGGTAAAATGCATAGGTAAGCACAGAGGCAATTTAAAGCACAAAGCGGTCTGGTAAAGAATAGGGAAGCACTGTAGAGCACAGATAGGTATGGTAAATCATTGTAAAGGCCAGAAAGAGATATTGCTAAGCCTAGGGAAGTATTTTAAAGCACAAAGGCCTGTCAATGCACAATGTAAAGCATAGAGAGGTCTGGTAGACATTGCAGAGCAAAGAAAAGCATTGTAAAGCACATGAAAGCATTTTAGAGCACAGATGGATAGGGGAAATCACTGTTCAGGCCAGAGAGGTATTGCTAAGCATAGAGAAGTATTATGAAGCACAAAGGTATGGTAATGCACAGGGAGGCATTGCAGAGAACAGGGGTGTATTGTAATGCACAGTGATGCATTGTGGAGCACAGGGACATGTTGTAAAGCACAGCTAGGTATGGTAAATCATTGTAAAGCCCAGAGAGGTATTGTTAACTATAAGGAAGTATTATAAAGCACAAAGGGATGGTAATGTACAGGGAACCATTGTAGAGAAAAGGGAAATATTGTAAAGCACAGATAGGTATGGTAAAGCACAGCAAAGCATAGTACAGCACAGATAGGTATGGTAATGCGCAGATTGATATGGCAAACCACAAGGAAGTATTTTAAAGCACAGAGGCATTAAGCACAAAGGTATGGCAAATCAAAATGTAAACGTAGAGCTCAGAAAGGTATTATAAATCTTTGTAAAGGTCAGAGAGCTATGGTAAAGCATAGGGAAGCATTGTGGAGCACAGGGAAATGTTGTAAAGCACAGTTAGGTATGGTAAGTCATTGTAAAGCCCAGAGAGGTATTGTTAACTATAAGGAAGGATTATAAAGCACAAAGGGATGGTAATGTACAGGGAACAATTGTAGAGAAAAGGGAAATATTGTAAAGCACAGATAGGTATGGTAAAGCACAGCAAAGCATAGTATAGCACAGATAGGTATGGTAATGCGCAGATTGATATGGCAAACCACAGGGAAGTATTTTAAAGCACAGAGGCATTAAGCACAAAGGTATGGCAAATCACAATGTAAACGTAGAGATCTGAAAGGTATTATAAATCGTTGTAAAGGTCAGAGAGCTATGGAAAAGCATAGGAAATCATTGTAAAGCACACAGGAGGATTTTAAAGCACGGAGGTATGGTAAAATGCATAGGGAAGCATTTTTGAAGCACAGAGGCAATTTAAAGCACAAAGCGGTCTGGTAAAGAATAGGGAAGCACTGTAAATCACAGATATGTATGGTAAATCACTGTAAAGGCCAGAAAGAGATATAGCTAAGCATAGGGAAGTATTTTAAAGCACAAGGCATGTCAATGCACAATGTAAAGCATAGAGAGGTCTGGTAGACATTGCAGAGCACAGGAAAGCACTGTAAAGCCCATGAAAGCATTTTAGAGCACAGATGGGTATGGGAAAGCATTGTAAAGGCCAGAGAGGTATTGTTAAGCATAAGGAAGTATTATAAAGCCCAAAGGCATGGTAATATACAGGGAACCATTGTAGAGAACAGGGTAATATTGTAAAGCACAGATAGGTATGGTAAAGCACAGCAAAGCATAGTATAGCACAGATAGGTCTGGTAATGCGCAGATTGATATGGCAAACCACAGGAAGTATTTTAAAGCACAGAGTCATTAAGCACAAAGGTATGGCAAATCACAATGGAAACGTAGAGCTCAGAAAGGTATGATAAATCGTTGTAAAGGTCAGAGAGCTATGGAAAAGCATAGGGAAGCACTGTAAATCACAGATATGTATGGTAAATCACTGTAAAGGCCAGAAAGAGATATTGCTAAGCATAGGTAA
Source organism: Acipenser ruthenus (assembly GCF_902713425.1). Lineage (NCBI taxonomy): Eukaryota > Metazoa > Chordata > Actinopteri > Acipenseriformes > Acipenseridae > Acipenser > Acipenser ruthenus. The sequence goes on from NC_081236.1 coordinate 4,259,346, forward strand.
GTATTTTAAAGCACAAAGGCATGTCAATACACAGTGTAAAGCATAGAGACGTCTGGTAAACATTGCAGAGCACAGGAATGCATTCCAAAGCACATGAAAGCATTTTAGAGCACAAATGGATATGGGAAATCACTGTTTAGGCCAGAGAGGTATTGTTAAGCATAAGGAAGTATTATAAAACACAGTGGGATGGTAATGTACAGGGAACCCTTGTAGAGAATAGGGAAATATTGTAACACACAGATAGGTATGGTAAAGCATAGGTAAGCATTTTTGAAGCACAGAGGCAATTTAAAGCACAAAGCGGTCTGGTAAAGAATAGGGAAGCACTGTAAATCACAGATATGTATGGTAAATCACTGTAAAGGCCAGAAAGAGATATTGCTAAGCATAGGGAAGTATTTTAAAGCACAAAGACATGTCAATGCACAATGTAAAGCATAGAGAGGTCTGGTAGACATTGCAGAGCAAAGAAAAGCATTGTAAACCACATGAAAGCATTTTAGAGCACAGATGGATATGGGAAATCACTGTTTAGGCCAGAGAGATATTGCTAAGCATAGAGAAGTATTATGAAGCACAAAGGTATGGCAATGCACACTGAGGCATTGCAGAGAACAGAGGTGTATTGTAATGCACAGTGAAGCATTGTGGAGCACAGGGAAATGTTGAAAAGCACAGTTAGGTATGGTAAAGCATAGGACAGCACAGATAGGTGTGGTAATGTTCAGATTTGTATGGCAAACCACAGGGAAGTATTTTAAAGACAGCGTCATTAAGCAAACAGGTATGGGAAATCACAGTGTAAACATAGAGAGCATTGTAGAGCACAGAAAGGTTTGATAAATCGTTGTAAAGGTCAGAGAGCTATGGTAAAGCATAGGGAAGCATTGTAAAGCACACAGGAGGATTTTAAAGCACGGAGGTATGGTAAAATGCATAGGTAAGCATTTTTGAAGCACAGAGGCAATTTAAAGCACAAAGTGGTCTGGTAAAGAATAGGGAAGCACTGTAGAGCACAGATAGGTATGGTAAATCATTGTAAAGGACAGAAAGAGATATTGCTAAGCCTAGGGAAGTATTTTAAAGCACAAAGGCATGTCAATGCACAATGTAAAGCATAGAGAGGTCTGGTAGACATTGCAGAGCACAGGAAAGCATTGTAAAGCCCATGAAAGCATTTTAGAGCACAGATGGGTATGGGAAAGCATTGTAAAGGCCTGAGAGGTATTGTTAAGCATAAGGAAGTATTATAAAGCCCAAAGGGATGGTAATATATAGGGAACCATTGTAGAGAACAGGGAAATATTGTAAAGCACAGATAGGTATGGTAAAGCACAGCAAAGCATAGTATAGCACAGATAGGTATGGTAATGCGCAGATTGATATGGCAAACCACAGGGAAGTATTTTAAAGCACAGAGGCATTAAGCACAAAGGTATGGCAAATCACAATGTAAACGTAGAGCTCAGAAATGTTTGATAAATCGTTTTAAAGGTCAGAGAGCTATGGAAAAGCATAGGGAAGCATTGTAAAGCACACAGGAGGATTTTAAAGCACGGAGGTATGGTAAAATGCATAGGTAAGCATTTTTGAAGCACAGAGGCAATTTAAAGCACAAAGCGGTCTGGTAAAGAATAGGGAGGCCCTGTAGAGCACAGATAGGTATTGTAAATCATTGTAAAGGCCAGAAAGAGATATTGCTAAGCCTAGGGAAGTATTTTAAAGCACAAAGGCATGTCCATGCACAATGTAAAGCATAGAGACGTCTGGTAGACATTGCAGAGCAGAGGAAAGCACAGATAGGTATGGTAAAGCATTTGACAGTGCAGATAGGTGTGTTAATGTTCAGATTTGTATGGCAAACCACAGAGAAGTATTTTAAAGACAGCATCATTAAGCAAACAGGTATGGGAAATCACAGTGTAAACACAGAGAGCATTGTAGAGCACAGAAAGGTATGATACATCGTTGTAAAGGTCAGAAAGCTATGGTAAAGCATAGGAAAGCATTGTAAAGCACCCAGGACGATTTTAAAGCACGGAGGTATGGTAAAATGCATAGGTAAGCATTTTTGAAGCACAGAGGCAATTTAAACCACAAAGCGGTCTGGTAAAGAATAGGGAGGCACTGTAGAGCACAGATAGGTATTGTAAATCATTGTAAAGGCCAGAAAGAGATATTGCTAAGCCTAGGGAAGTATTTTAAAGCACAAAGACATGTCAATGCACAATGTAAAGCATAGAGAGGTCTGGTAGACATTGCAGAGGACAGGAAAGCATTGTAAAGCCCATGAAAGCATTTTAGAGCACAGATGGGTATGGGAAAGCATTGTAAAGGCCTGAGAGGTATTGTTAAGCATAAGGAAGTATTATAAAGCCCAAAGGGATGGTAATATATAGGGAACCATTGTAGAGAACAGGGAAATATTGTAAAGCACAGATAGGTATGGTAAAGCACAGCAAAGCATAGTATAGCACAGATAGGTATGGTAATGCGCAGATTGATATGGCAAACCACAGGGAAGTATTTTAAAGCACAGAGGCATTAAGCACAAAGGTATGGCAAATCACAATGTAAAGGTAGAGCTCAGAAAGGTTTGATAAATCGTTGTAAAGGTCAGAGAGCTATGGAAATGCATTGGAAAGCATTGTAAAGCACACAGGAGGATTTTACAGCACGGAGGTATGGTAAAATGCATAGGTAAGCATTTTTGAAGCACAGAGGCAATTTAAAGCACAAAGCGGTCTGGTAAAGAATAGGGAAGCACTGTAAATCACAGATATGTATGGTAAATCACTGTAAAGGCCAGAAAGAGATATTGCTAAGCCTAGGGAAGTATTTTAAAGCACAAAGACATGTCAATGCACAATGTAAAGCATAGAGAGGTCTGGTAGACATTGCAGAGCAAAGAAAAGCATTGTAAACCACATGAAAGCATTTTAGAGCACAGATGAATATGGGAAATCACGTTTAGGCCAGATAGGTATTGCTAAGCATAGAGAAGTATCATGAAGCACAAAGGTATGGCAATGCACACTGAGGCATTTCAGAGAACAGAGGTGTATTGTAATGCACAGTGAAGCATTGTGGAGCACAGGGAAATGTTGAAAAGCACAGTTAGGTATGGTAAAGCATAGGACAGCACAGATAGGTGTGGTAATGTTCAGATTTGTATGGCAAACCACAGGGAAGTATTTTAAAGACAGCGTCATTAAGCAAACAGGTATGGGAAATCACAGTGTAAACATAGAGAGCATTGTAGAGCACAGAAAGGTTTGATAAATCGTTGTAAAGGTCAGAGAGCTATGGTAAAGCATAGGGAAGCATTGTAAAGCACACAGGAGGATTTTAAAGCACGGAGGTATGGTAAAATGCATAGGTAAGCATTTTTGAAGCACAGAGGCAATTTAAAGCACAAAGCGGTCTGGTAAAGAATAGGGAAGCACTGTAGAGCACAGATAGGTATGGTAAATCATTGTAAAGGCCAGAAAGAGATATTGCTAAGCCTGGGGAAGTATTTTAAAGCACAAAGACATGTCAATGCACAATGTAAAGCATAGAGAGGTCTGGTAGACATTGCAGAGGACAGGAAAGCATTGTAAAGCCCATTAAAGCATTTTAGAGCACAGATGGGTATGGGATAGCATTGTAAAGGCCTGAGAGGTATTGTGAAGCATAAGGAAGTATTATAAAGCCCAAAGGGATGGTAATATATAGGGAACCATTGTAGAGAACAGGGAAATATTGTAAAGCACAGATAGGTATGGTAAAGCACAGCAAAGCATAGTATAGCACAGATAGGTATGGTAATGCGCAGATTGATATGGCAAACCACAGGGAAGTATTTGAAAGCACAGAGGCATTAAGCACAAAGGTATGGCAAATCACAATGTAAACGTTGAGCTCAGAAAGGTTTGTTAAATCGTTGTAAACGTCAGAGAGCTATGGAAAAGCATAGGAAAGCATCGTAAAGCACACAGGTATGGGAAATCACAGTCTAAACGTAGAGAGCATTGTAGAGCACAGAAAGGTATGATACATCGTTGTAATGGTCAGAAAGCTATGGTAAAGCATAGGAAAGCATTGTAAAGCACCCAGGAGGATTTTAAAGCACGGAGGTATGGTAAAATGCATAGGTAAGCATTTTTGAAGCACAGAGGCAATTTAAAGCACAAAGCGGTCTGGTAAAGAATAGGGAGGCACTGTAGAGCACAGATAGGTATTGTAAATCATTGTAAAGGCCAGAAAGAGATATTGCTAAGCCTAGGGAAGTATTTCAAAGCACAAAGGCATGTCCATGCACAATGTAAAGCATAGAGACGTCTGGTAGACATTGCAGAGCAGAGGAAAGCACAGATAGGTATGGTAAAGCATAGGACAGTGCAGATAGGTGTGGTAATGTTCAGATTTGTAAGGCAAACCACAGAGAAGTATTTTAAAGACAGCATCATTAAGCAAACAGGTATGGGAAATCACAGTCTAAACATAGAGAGCATTGTAGAGCACAGAAAGGTATGATACATCGTTGTAAAGGTCAGAAAGCTATGGTAAAGCATAGGAAAGCATTGTAAAGCACCCAGGAGGATTTTAAAGCACGGAGGTATGGTAAAATGCATAGGTAAGCATTTTTGAAGCACAGAGCAATTTAAACCACAAAGCGGTCTGGTAAAGAATAGGGAGGCACTGTAGAGCACAGATATGTATGGTAAATCACTGAAAGGCCAGAAAGAGATATTGCTAAGCATAGGGAAGTATTTTAAAGCACAAAGACATGTCAATGCACAATGTAAAGCATAGAGAGGTCTGGTAGACATTGCAGAGCAAAGAAAAGCATTGTAAACCACATGAAAGCATTTTAGAGCACAGATGGATATGGGAAATCACGTTTAGGCCAGATAGGTATTGCTAAGCATAGAGAAGTATTATGAAGCACAAAGGTATGGCAATGCACACTGAGGCATTTCAGAGAACAGAGGTGTATTGTAATGCACAGTGAAGCATTGTGGAGCACAGGGAAATGTTGAAAAGCACAGTTAGGTATGGTAAAGCATAGGACAGCACAGATAGGTGTGGTAATGTTCAGATTTGTATGGCAAACCACAGGGAAGTATTTTAAAGACAGCGTCATTAAGCAAACAGGTATGGGAAATCACAGTGTAAACATAGAGAGCATTGTAGAGCACAGAAAGGTTTGATAAATCGTTGTAAAGGTCAGAGAGCTATGGTAAAGCATAGGGAAGCATTGTAAAGCACACAGGAGGATTTTAAAGCACGGAGGTATGGTAAAATGCATAGGTAAGCATTTTTGAAGCACAGAGGCAATTTAAAGCACAAAGCGGTCTGGTAAAGAATAGGGAAGCACTGTAGAGCACAGATAGGTATGGTAAATCATTGTAAAGGCCAGAAAGAGATATTGCTAAGCCTGGGGAAGTATTTTAAAGCACAAAGACATGTCAATGCACAATGTAAAGCATAGAGAGGTCTGGTAGACATTGCAGAGGACAGGAAAGCATTGTAAAGCCCATGAAAGCATTTTAGAGCACAGATGGGTATGGGAAAGCATTGTAAAGGCCTGAGAGGTATTGTTAAGCATAAGGAAGTATTATAAAGCCCAAAGGGATGGTAATATATAGGGAACCATTGTAGAGAACAGGGAAATATTGTAAAGCACAGATAGGTATGGTAAAGTACAGCAAAGCATAGTATAGCACAGATAGGTATGGTAATGCGCAGATTGATATGGCAAACCACAGGGAAGTATTTGAAAGCACAGAGGCATTAAGCACAAAGGTATGGCAAATCACAATGTAAACGTTGAGCTCAGAAAGGTTTGTTAAATCGTTGTAAACGTCAGAGAGCTATGGAAAAGCATAGGAAAGCATCGTAAAGCACACAGGTATGGGAAATCACAGTCTAAACGTAGAGAGCATTGTAGAGCACAGAAAGGTATGATACATCGTTGTAATGGTCAGAAAGCTATGGTAAAGCATAGGAAAGCATTGTAAAGCACCCAGGAGGATTTTAAAGCACGGAGGTATGGTAAAATGCATAGGTAAGCATTTTTGAAGCACAGAGGCAATTTAAAGCACAAAGCGGTCTGGTAAAGAATAGGGAGGCACTGTAGAGCACAGATAGGTATTGTAAATCATTGTAAAGGCCAGAAAGAGATATTGCTAAGCCTAGGGAAGTATTTCAAAGCACAAAGGCATGTCCATGCACAATGTAAAGCATAGAGACGCCTGGTAGACATTGCAGAGCAGAGGAAAGCACAGATAGGTATGGTAAAGCATAGGACAGTGCAGATAGGTGTGGTAATGTTCAGATTTGTAAGGCAAACCACAGAGAAGTATTTTAAAGACAGCATCATTAAGCAAACAGGTATGGGAAATCACAGTCTAAACATAGAGAACATTGTAGAGCACAGAAAGGTATGATACATCGTTGTAAAGGTCAGAAAGCTATGGTAAAGCATAGAAAGCATTGTAAAGCACCCAGGAGGATTTTAAAGCACGGAGGTATGGTAAAATGCATAGGTAAGCATTTTTGAAGCACAGAGCAATTTAAACCACAAAGCGGTCTGGTAAAGAATAGGGAGGCACTGTAGAGCACAGATTTGTATGGTAAATCACTGTAAAGGCCAGAAAGAGATATTGCTAAGCATAGGGAAGTATTTTAAAGCACAAAGACATGTCAATGCACAATGTAAAGCATAGAGAGGTCTGGTAGACATTGCAGAGCAAAGAAAAGCATTGTAAACCACATGAAAGCATTTTAGAGCACAGATGGATATGGGAAATCACGTTTAGGCCAGATAGGTATTGCTAAGCATAGAGAAGTATTATGAAGCACAAAGGTATGGCAATGCACACTGAGGCATTTCAGAGAACAGAGGTGTATTGTAATGCACAGTGAAGCATTGTGGAGCACAGGGAAATGTTGAAAAGCACAGTTAGGTATGGTAAAGCATAGGACAGCACAGATAGGTGTGGTAATGTTCAGATTTGTATGGCAAACCACAGGGAAGTATTTTAAAGACAGCGTCATTAAGCAAACAGGTATGGGAAATCACAGTGTAAACATAGAGAGCATTGTAGAGCACAGAAAGGTTTGATAAATCGTTGTAAAGGTCAGAGAGCTATGGTAAAGCATAGGGAAGCATTGTAAAGCACACAGGAGGATTTTACAGCACGGAGGTATGGTAAAATGCATAGGTAAGCATTTTTGAAGCACAGAGGCAATTTAAAGCACAAAGCGGTCTGGTAAAGAATAGGGAAGCACTGTAGAGCACAGATAGGTATGGTAAATCATTGTAAAGGCCAGAAAGAGATATTGCTAAGCCTAGGGAAGTATTTTAAAGCACAAAGGCATTTCAATGCACAATGTAAAGCATAGAGAGGTCTGGTAGATATTGCAGAGCAAAGAAAAGCATTGTAAACCACATGAAAGCATTTAAGAGCACAGATGGATATGGGAAATCACGTTTAGGCCAGATAGGTATTGCTAAGCATAGAGAAGTATTATGAAGCACAAAGGTATGGCAATGCACACTGAGGCATTTCAGAGAACAGAGGTGTATTGTAATGCACAGTGAAGCATTGTGGAGCACAGGGAAATGTTGAAAAGCACAGTTAGGTATGGTAAAGCATAGGACAGCACAGATAGGTGTGGTAATGTTCAGATTTGTATGGCAAACCACAGGGAAGTATTTTAAAGACAGCGTCATTAAGCAAACAGGTATGGGAAATCACAGTGTAAACATAGAGAGCATTGTAGAGCACAGAAAGGTTTGATAAATCGTTGTAAAGGTCAGAGAGCTATGGTAAAGCATAGGGAAGCATTGTAAAGCACACAGGAGGATTTTAAAGCACGGAGGTATGGTAAAATGCATAGGTAAGCATTTTTGAAGCACAGAGGTAATTTAAAGCACAAAGCGGTCTGGTAAAGAATAGGGAAGCACTGTAGAGCACAGATAGGTATGGTAAATCATTGTAAAGGCCAGAAAGAGATATTGCTAAGCCTAGGGAAGTATTTCAAAGCACAAAGGCATGTCCATGCACAATGTAAAGCATAGAGACGTCTGGTAGACATTGCAGAGCAGAGGAAAGCACAGATAGGTATGGTAAAGCATAGGACAGTGCAGATAGGTGTGGTAATGTTCAGATTTGTAAGGCAAACCACAGAGAAGTATTTTAAAGACAGCATCATTAAGCAAACAGGTATGGGAAATCACAGTCTAAACATAGAGAGCATTGTAGAGCACAGAAAGGTATGATACATCGTTGTAAAGGTCAGAAAGCTATGGTAAAGCATAGGAAAGCATTGTAAAGCACCCAGGAGGATTTTAAAGCACGGAGGTATGGTAAAATGCATAGGTAAGCATTTCTGAAGCACAGAGGCAATTTAAACCACAAAGCGGTCTGGTAAAGAATAGGGAGGCACTGTAGAGCACAGATAGGTATTGTAAATCATTGTAAAGGCCAGAAAGAGATATTGCTAAGCCTAGGGAAGTATTTTAAAGCACAAAGATATGTCAATGCACAATGTAAAGCATAGAGAGGTCTGGTAGACATTGCAGAGGACAGGAAAGCATTGTAAAGCCCATGAAAGCATTTTAGAGCACAGATGGGTATGGAAAAGCATTGTAAAGGCCTGAGAGGTATTGTTAAGCATAAGGAAGTATTATAAAGCCCAAAGGGATGGTAATATATAGGGAACCATTGTAGAGAACAGGGAAATATGGTAAAGCACAGATAGGTATGGTAAAGCACAGCAAAGCATAGTATAGCACAGATAGGTATGGTAATGCGCAGATTGATATGGCAAACCACAGGGAAGTATTTTAAAGCACAGAGGCATTAAGCACAAAGGTATGGCAAATCACAATGTAAACGTTGAGCTCAGAAAGGTTTGTTAAATCGTTGTAAAGGTCAGAGAGCTATGGAAAAGCATAGGAAAGCATTGTAAAGCACACAGGAGGATTTTAAAGCACGGAGGTATGGTAAAATGCATAGGTAAGCATTTTTGAAGCACAGAGGCAATTTAAAGCACAAAGCGGTCTGGTAAAGAATAGGGAAGCACTGTAAATCACAGATATGTATGGTAAATCACTGTAAAGGCCAGAAAGAGATATTGCTAAGCCTAGGGAAGTATTTTAAAGCACAAAGACATGTCAATGCACAATGTAAAGCATAGAGAGGTCTGGTAGACATTGCAGAGCAAAGAAAAGCATTGTAAACCACATGAAAGCATTTTAGAGCACAGATGGATATAGGAAATCACGTTTAGGCCAGAGAGGTATTGCTAAGCATAGAGAAGTATTATGAAGCACAAAGGTAAGGCAATGCACACTGAGGCATTTCAGAGAACAGAGGTGTATTGTAATGCACAGTGAAGCATTGTTGAGCACAGGGAAATGTTGAAAAGCACAGTTAGGTATGGTAAAGCATAGGACAGCACAGATAGGTGTGGTAATGTTCAGATTTGTATGGCAAACCACAGGGAAGTATTTTAAAGACAGCGTCATTAAGCAAACAGGTATGGGAAATCACAGTGTAAACATAGAGAGCATTGTAGAGCACAGAAAGGTTTGATAAATCGTTGTAAAGGTCAGAGAGCTATGGAAAAGCATAGGAAAGCATTGTAAAGCACACAGGAGGATTTTAAAGCACGGAGGTATGGTAAAATGCATAGGTAAGCATTTTTGAAGCACAGAGGCAATTTAAAGCACAAAGCGGTCTGGTAAAGAATAGGGAGGCACTGTAGAGCACAGATAGGTATTGTAAATCATTGTAAAGGCCAGAAAGAGAGATTGCTAAGCCTAGGGAAGTATTTCAAAGCACAAAGGCATGTCCATGCACAATGTAAAGCATAGAGACGTCTGGTAGACATTGCAGAGCAGAGGAAAGCACAGATAGGTATGGTAAAGCATAGGACAGTGCAGATAGGTGTGGTAATGTTCAGATTTGTAAGGCAAACCACAGAGAAGTATTTCAAAGACAGCGTCATTAAGCAAACAGGTATGGGAAATCACAGTGTAAACATAGAGAGCATTGTAGAGCACAGAAAGGTTTGATAAATCGTTGTAAAGGTCAGAGAGCTATGGTAAAGCATAGGGAAGCATTGTAAAGCACACAGGAGGATTTTTAAAGCACGGAGGTATGGTAAAAATGCATGTATGTATGGTAAATCATTGTAAAGGCCAGAAAGAGATATTGCTAAGCATAGGGAAGTATTTTAAAGCACAAAGACATGTCAATGCACAATGTAAAGCATAGAGAGGTCTGGTAGACATTGCAGAGCAAAGAAAAGCATTGTAAACCACATGAAAGCATTTTAGAGCACAGATGAATATGGGAAATCACGTTTAGGCCAGATAGGTATTGCTAAGCATAGAGAAGTATCATGAAGCACAAAGGTATGGCAATGCACACTGAGGCATTTCAGAGAACAGAGGTGTATTGTAATGCACAGTGAAGCATTGTGGAGCACAGGGAAATGTTGAAAAGCACAGTTAGGTATGGTAAAGCATAGGACAGCACAGATAGGTGTGGTAATGTTCAGATTTGTATGGCAAACCACAGGGAAGTATTTTAAAGACAGCGTCATTAAGCAAACAGGTATGGGAAATCACAGTGTAAACATAGAGAGCATTGTAGAGCACAGAAAGGTTTGATAAATCGTTGTAAAGGTCAGAGAGCTATGGTAAAGCATAGGGAAGCATTGTAAAGCACACAGGAGGATTTTAAAGCACGGAGGTATGGTAAAATGCATAGGTAAGCATTTTTGAAGCACAGAGGCAATTTAAAGCACAAAGCGGTCTGGTAAAGAATAGGGAAGCACTGTAGAGCACAGATAGGTATGGTAAATCATTGTAAAGGCCAGAAAGAGATATTGCTAAGCCTGGGGAAGTATTTTAAAGCACAAAGACATGTCAATGCACAATGTAAAGCATAGAGAGGTCTGGTAGACATTGCAGAGGACAGGAAAGCATTGTAAAGCCCATTAAAGCATTTTAGAGCACAGATGGGTATGGGATAGCATTGTAAAGGCCTGAGAGGTATTGTGAAGCATAAGGAAGTATTATAAAGCCCAAAGGGATGGTAATATATAGGGAACCATTGTAGAGAACAGGGAAATATTGTAAAGCACAGATAGGTATGGTAAAGCACAGCAAAGCATAGTATAGCACAGATAGGTATGGTAATGCGCAGATTGATATGGCAAACCACAGGGAAGTATTTGAAAGCACAGAGGCATTAAGCACAAAGGTATGGCAAATCACAATGTAAACGTTGAGCTCAGAAAGGTTTGTTAAATCGTTGTAAACGTCAGAGAGCTATGGAAAAGCATAGGAAAGCATCGTAAAGCACACAGGTATGGGAAATCACAGTCTAAACGTAGAGAGCATTGTAGAGCACAGAAAGGTATGATACATCGTTGTAATGGTCAGAAAGCTATGGTAAAGCATAGGAAAGCATTGTAAAGCACCCAGGAGGATTTTAAAGCACGGAGGTATGGTAAAATGCATAGGTAAGCATTTTTGAAGCACAGAGGCAATTTAAAGCACAAAGCGGTCTGGTAAAGAATAGGGAGGCACTGTAGAGCACAGATAGGTATTGTAAATCATTGTAAAGGCCAGAAAGAGATATTGCTAAGCCTAGGGAAGTATTTCAAAGCACAAAGGCATGTCCATGCACAATGTAAAGCATAGAGACGTCTGGTAGACATTGCAGAGCAGAGGAAAGCACAGATAGGTATGGTAAAGCATAGGACAGTGCAGATAGGTGTGGTAATGTTCAGATTTGTAAGGCAAACCACAGAGAAGTATTTTAAAGACAGCATCATTAAGCAAACAGGTATGGGAAATCACAGTCTAAACATAGAGAGCATTGTAGAGCACAGAAAGGTATGATACATCGTTGTAAAGGTCAGAAAGCTATGGTAAAGCATAGGAAAGCATTGTAAAGCACCCAGGAGGATTTTAAAGCACGGAGGTATGGTAAAATGCATAGGTAAGCATTTTTGAAGCACAGAGCAATTTAAACCACAAAGCGGTCTGGTAAAGAATAGGGAGGCACTGTAGAGCACAGATATGTATGGTAAATCACTGAAAGGCCAGAAAGAGATATTGCTAAGCATAGGGAAGTATTTTAAAGCACAAAGACATGTCAATGCACAATGTAAAGCATAGAGAGGTCTGGTAGACATTGCAGAGCAAAGAAAAGCATTGTAAACCACATGAAAGCATTTTAGAGCACAGATGGATATGGGAAATCACGTTTAGGCCAGATAGGTATTGCTAAGCATAGAGAAGTATTATGAAGCACAAAGGTATGGCAATGCACACTGAGGCATTTCAGAGAACAGAGGTGTATTGTAATGCACAGTGAAGCATTGTGGAGCACAGGGAAATGTTGAAAAGCACAGTTAGGTATGGTAAAGCATAGGACAGCACAGATAGGTGTGGTAATGTTCAGATTTGTATGGCAAACCACAGGGAAGTATTTTAAAGACAGCGTCATTAAGCAAACAGGTATGGGAAATCACAGTGTAAACATAGAGAGCATTGTAGAGCACAGAAAGGTTTGATAAATCGTTGTAAAGGTCAGAGAGCTATGGTAAAGCATAGGGAAGCATTGTAAAGCACACAGGAGGATTTTAAAGCACGGAGGTATGGTAAAATGCATAGGTAAGCATTTTTGAAGCACAGAGGCAATTTAAAGCACAAAGCGGTCTGGTAAAGAATAGGGAAGCACTGTAGAGCACAGATAGGTATGGTAAATCATTGTAAAGGCCAGAAAGAGATATTGCTAAGCCTGGGGAAGTATTTTAAAGCACAAAGACATGTCAATGCACAATGTAAAGCATAGAGAGGTCTGGTAGACATTGCAGAGGACAGGAAAGCATTGTAAAGCCCATGAAAGCATTTTAGAGCACAGATGGGTATGGGAAAGCATTGTAAAGGCCTGAGAGGTATTGTTAAGCATAAGGAAGTATTATAAAGCCCAAAGGGATGGTAATATATAGGGAACCATTGTAGAGAACAGGGAAATATTGTAAAGCACAGATAGGTATGGTAAAGTACAGCAAAGCATAGTATAGCACAGATAGGTATGGTAATGCGCAGATTGATATGGCAAACCACAGGGAAGTATTTGAAAGCACAGAGGCATTAAGCACAAAGGTATGGCAAATCACAATGTAAACGTTGAGCTCAGAAAGGATTGTTAAATCGTTGTAAACATCAGAGAGCTATGGAAAAGCATAGGAAAGCATCGTAAAGCACACAGGTATGGGAAATCACAGTCTAAACGTAGAGAGCATTGTAGAGCACAGAAAGGTATGATACATCGTTGTAATGGTCAGAAAGCTATGGTAAAGCATAGGAAAGCATTGTAAAGCACCCAGGAGGATTTTAAAGCACGGAGGTATGGTAAAATGCATAGGTAAGCATTTTTGAAGCACAGAGGCAATTTAAAGCACAAAGCGGTCTGGTAAAGAATAGGGAGGCACTGTAGAGCACAGATAGGTATTGTAAATCATTGTAAAGGCCAGAAAGAGATATTGCTAAGCCTAGGGAAGTATTTCAAAGCACAAAGGCATGTCCATGCACAATGTAAAGCATAGAGACGCCTGGTAGACATTGCAGAGCAGAGGAAAGCACAGATAGGTATGGTAAAGCATAGGACAGTGCAGATAGGTGTGGTAATGTTCAGATTTGTAAGGCAAACCACAGAGAAGTATTTTAAAGACAGCATCATTAAGCAAACAGGTATGGGAAATCACAGTCTAAACATAGAGAGCATTGTAGAGCACAGAAAGGTATGATACATCGTTGTAAAGGTCAGAAAGCTATGGTAAAGCATAGGAAAGCATTGTAAAGCACCCAGGAGGATTTTATTATTATTATTATTATTATTATTTATTTCTTAGCAGACGCCCTTATCCAGGGCGACTTACAATCGCAAGCAAATACAAATACATTCAAGTGTTACAATATAAGTCATACAATAAGAACAAGAAATACAATAATTCTCAAGTGTGACAAATCACAATTCAATAATACAGCAGATAATAGTGAAAGTTACATCAGGATATGATTAAGTAGTGATAGTTACATCAGGATATGATTAAGTACAAAATACTACAGATTAAACACTTGGGAGATTACAATATTCTGAGGTACAGGATTAAATGCAGTAAAATAGGGGGCAGATAAGAGCAAAATAAAGCATATTTAAATGAAGGGTGATAGTGTCCCAGGATACAACAGAGGAGTTCTACAGGTGCTGTTTGAAGAGGTGAGTCTTAAGGAGGCGCCGGAATGTGGTCAGGGACTGGGCAGTCCTGACATCTGTAGGAAGGTCGTTCCACCACTGCGGAGCAAGGGTGGAGAAGGAGCGGGCTCGGGAGGCAGGGGAGCGTAGCGGAGGTAGAGCCAGTCTTCTAGTGCAGGCGGAGCGGAGAGATCGAGTGGGGGTGTAGGGAGAGATGAGGGTCTGGAGGTAGCTGGGTGCAGTCTGATCAAGGCATCTGTAGGCTAGTACAAGAGTCTTGAACTGGATGCGAGCGGTGATCGGGAGCCAGTGGAGCGAGCGGAGTAGTGGAGTAGCGTGGGCGAAGCGAGGTAGAGAGAACACCAGGCGAGCAGCAGAGTTCTGGATGAGCTGGAGCGGACGGGTGGCGGACGCAGGGAGGCCAGCCAGGAGGGAGTTGCAGTAGTCTAGGCGGGAGAGTACCAGGGCCTGGACCAGGAGCTGGGTAGCATAGTTGGTGAGGAAGGGTCGGATTCTTCGGATGTTGCTCAGGAAGAATCTGCAAGTGCGTGCCAGAGTGGAGATGTGCTGGGAATAAGAGAGGCAGGGGTCCAGGGTGACTCCAAGGTTTTTAGCTGAGGAAGAGGGAGAGAGTGTGGTAGATTCCAGAGGAACAGAGATAGAGAGATCAGAGGAGGGGGAGGAGGAGGGAAAGAAAAGGAGGTCAGATTTAGAGAGGTTGAGTTTGAGGTGATGCGAGTGCATCCAGGAGGAAATAGCAGACAGACAGGTAGAGATACGGGAGGAGATGGTGGAGTCAGAGGTGGGGAAGGAGAGGAAAATCTGAGCATCATCAGCATAGAAATGGTATGAGAAACCATAGGATGCGATGAGGGGGCCCAGGGAGCGGGTGTAGAGAGAGAACAGGAGAGGACCCAAGACTGACCCTTGGGGGACTCCAGTCAAGAGAGGGTGAGGTGTGGAGGTTGCTCCACGCCAGGTTACCTGGTAAGTGCGGTTGGAGAGGTAGGAGGAGAACCAGGCCAGAGCAGTGCCAGAGATCCCCAGGTCAGCAAGAGATGATAGTAGAATAGAGTGATCAACAGTGTCAAAGGCAGCAGAGAGGTCGAGGAGAATTAGGACAGAGGAGAGAGAGGCAGCTCGGGCACACTTAAGTGAGTTGGTGACAGAGAGAAGGGCGGTTTCAGTGGAGTGAGCAGAGCGGAAGCCAGATTGGAGAGGGTCAAGCAGAGAGTGGTTGGACAGGAAAGCAGAGAGCTGGCGGTGTACAGTCCGCTCGAGGGTTTTGGAGAGGAAGGGTAGGAGGGAGACAGGACGGTAGCTCTGGAGGGAGGTGGGGTCGAGGGTAGGTTTTTTGAGGAGGGGAGTGATAGAGGCTTTTTTGAAGGCAGAGGGGAAGATGCCAGAAAGTAGAGAGGTGTTGAGGAGGGAGGAGATGAAGGGGAGTAGAGCAGGAGCAGCAGCTTGAAAGAGGTGAGTGGGGAGGGGGTCCAAGGCACACGTGGTGGGTTTGTGACCCTGGAGCAGGGAGGAGAGGTCAGAGTCTGAGAGGGGCAAGAAGGTGGAGAGGGAGGGCGAGTTAGTAGGGGATGTAGTGGGTGTAGGGGTTGGAGCAGGAGGGGGTGCGGGGGAGGGAGAGGTGTTAAAGAGTTTGCGGATATCTGAGATTTTAGAAGAGAAGAAGGAGGCAAAGTCGTCAGGGGAGATAGAGGAGGGAGGAGGAGGGGGGGGAGGGTTTAGGAGGGAGGAGAAGGTAGAGAATAGTTTACGTGGGTTGTTAGTGGAGGCTTGGATTACAGATTGGAAATAAGCACATTTAGCAGAGGAGAGAGTAGAGGAGAAGGAGGAGAGAAGAGTGCGGTAAAGGTCTAGGGCAGCAGGGAGTTTGGTTCTCTTCCATTTCTTTTCAGCAGATCGCAGTGTGATTCTTGCCGAGCGGAGCACAGAGGAGAGCCAGGGATGGGGAGGGGAGGGGCGAGCGGGTCGGGAGGTGAGGGGACAGAGGGAGTCGAGGGAGGAGGTGAGTGAGGAGAAGAGGGTGGAGGTAGCAGAGTCTACGGAGAGTTGTGAAAAGGAGTCGATAGGAGGGAGGTGAGAGAGAGCAGTGGAGGCAAGGACAGAGGGGGAGAGAGAGCGGAGGTTACGGCGAGAGGTGACAGTGGGGGTAGGAGGAGCAGGGAGAGGGGGGAGAGACAGAGAAAAAGAGATGAAATAGTGATCAGAGAGGTCCAGGGGGGTGACAGAGAGGTTGGAGGGGCAGCAGGCCCTGGAGAAGGTGAGGTCCAGTTGACGGCCAGCTTTGTGGGTAGGAGGGGACGGAGAGAGACAGAAGTCGAAGGAGTGAAGGAGAGGGAGGAATCCAGCAGAGTGGCTGGGGTTGGAGAGATGGATGTTGAAGTCACCCAACAGGACAGTCGGGGTAGACAGAGAGGGGAGGGAGGAGAGTAGATAGTCGAGTTCATCCAGAAAGTGAGTGAGAGGCCCAGGGGGGCGGTACAAAACAATGAGCAGGAGTTGACAGGGAGAGGTTAGTTGGACTGCATGAAATTCAAAGGTAGTGACAGAGAGGGAGGTGAGATCAGAGGGGACAGAAAAGAGTAAGGAGGGAGAGAGGAGAAGACCCGTCCCACCTCCCCGTCCGGTGAGACGCGGGGTATGGGACAGGACGTAGAGAGAGGACAGGGCAGCAGGAGTAACAGTGTTATCAGGGGACAGCCAGGTTTCAGTGAGAGCAAGGAAATCGAGCGAGAGGTGGGAGGCAAAGGCAGAGATGAAATCAGCTTTGTTAGCAGAAGAGTGACAGTTCCAGAGTGCACCAGAGAGTGTGCGGGAGGGGGGGAGAGGCAGAGAAATGAGGTTAGAGGGGTTGGAGGAGCAGTAGCGGAGGGAGGGCAGAGGACGAGGACGGGAGGACAGAACAGGGATGTGAGAGACAGTCATAGCAGGACAAGCAAGACAAAAGGCGCAGTGGGGTGGAGGATACAGACCTGACTAGTAGATGGCTTCTTCCAGAGCGCTGGTAGGTTCGGATCTAGTCGAACAGCGTCTCAGCGCAGGCCTCCCCTCGCTGGACTCCCACAGCTAGACTCCCGGCTCTTTTGTTGAGGCTCTTCGGTTGGCTGGCGCTTCTTGCTGGCGCTAAAATAAGCTGCTTGAATAAATGTTGTTACACCTGCTTGGCAGAAGAACCAACTAAACTGTGTGGAAACCAATCAAATAGCAAAATCAACTGCTAATCAATTTAGCCACTCACCTGGTACTAATCACACACAAACTCAGCCAATTCAAACACCACCTTACAATGTCACCAAATGTAGTAGTTACAATTACAAAAAGCAGGAACTTATCTATCTGCCTCTCTCCCTGGTTCCCTGAAGACGGAGGTATGGTAAAATGCATAGGTAAGCATTTTTGAAGCACAGAGCAATTTAAACCACAAAGCGGTCTGGTAAAGAATAGGGAGGCACTGTAGAGCACAGATTTGTATGGTAAATCACTGTAAAGGCCAGAAAGAGATATTGCTAAGCATAGGGAAGTATTTTAAAGCACAAAGACATGTCAATGCACAATGTAAAGCATAGAGAGGTCTGGTAGACATTGCAGAGCAAAGAAAAGCATTGTAAACCACATGAAAGCATTTTAGAGCACAGATGGATATGGGAAATCACGTTTAGGCCAGATAGGTATTGCTAAGCATAGAGAAGTATTATGAAGCACAAAGGTATGGCAATGCACACTGAGGCATTTCAGAGAACAGAGGTGTATTGTAATGCACAGTGAAGCATTGTGGAGCACAGGGAAATGTTGAAAAGCACAGTTAGGTATGGTAAAGCATAGGACAGCACAGATAGGTGTGGTAATGTTCAGATTTGTATGGCAAACCACAGGGAAGTATTTTAAAGACAGCGTCATTAAGCAAACAGGTATGGGAAATCACAGTGTAAACATAGAGAGCATTGTAGAGCACAGAAAGGTTTGATAAATCGTTGTAAAGGTCAGAGAGCTATGGTAAAGCATAGGGAAGCATTGTAAAGCACACAGGAGGATTTTACAGCACGGAGGTATGGTAAAATGCATAGGTAAGCATTTTTGAAGCACAGAGGCAATTTAAAGCACAAAGCGGTCTGGTAAAGAATAGGGAAGCACTGTAGAGCACAGATAGGTATGGTAAATCATTGTAAAGGCCAGAAAGAGATATTGCTAAGCCTAGGGAAGTATTTTAAAGCACAAAGGCATTTCAATGCACAATGTAAAGCATAGAGAGGTCTGGTAGATATTGCAGAGCAAAGAAAAGCATTGTAAACCACATGAAAGCATTTAAGAGCACAGATGGATATGGGAAATCACGTTTAGGCCAGATAGGTATTGCTAAGCATAGAGAAGTATTATGAAGCACAAAGGTATGGCAATGCACACTGAGGCATTTCAGAGAACAGAGGTGTATTGTAATGCACAGTGAAGCATTGTGGAGCACAGGGAAATGTTGAAAAGCACAGTTAGGTATGGTAAAGCATAGGACAGCACAGATAGGTGTGGTAATGTTCAGATTTGTATGGCAAACCACAGGGAAGTATTTTAAAGACAGCGTCATTAAGCAAACAGGTATGGGAAATCACAGTGTAAACATAGAGAGCATTGTAGAGCACAGAAAGGTTTGATAAATCGTTGTAAAGGTCAGAGAGCTATGGTAAAGCATAGGGAAGCATTGTAAAGCACACAGGAGGATTTTAAAGCACGGAGGTATGGTAAAATGCATAGGTAAGCATTTTTGAAGCACAGAGGTAATTTAAAGCACAAAGCGGTCTGGTAAAGAATAGGGAAGCACTGTAGAGCACAGATAGGTATGGTAAATCATTGTAAAGGCCAGAAAGAGATATTGCTAAGCCTAGGGAAGTATTTCAAAGCACAAAGGCATGTCCATGCACAATGTAAAGCATAGAGACGTCTGGTAGACATTGCAGAGCAGAGGAAAGCACAGATAGGTATGGTAAAGCATAGGACAGTGCAGATAGGTGTGGTAATGTTCAGATTTGTAAGGCAAACCACAGAGAAGTATTTTAAAGACAGCATCATTAAGCAAACAGGTATGGGAAATCACAGTCTAAACATAGAGAGCATTGTAGAGCACAGAAAGGTATGATACATCGTTGTAAAGGTCAGAAAGCTATGGTAAAGCATAGGAAAGCATTGTAAAGCACCCAGGAGGATTTTAAAGCACGGAGGTATGGTAAAATGCATAGGTAAGCATTTCTGAAGCACAGAGGCAATTTAAACCACAAAGCGGTCTGGTAAAGAATAGGGAGGCACTGTAGAGCACAGATAGGTATTGTAAATCATTGTAAAGGCCAGAAAGAGATATTGCTAAGCCTAGGGAAGTATTTTAAAGCACAAAGACATGTCAATGCACAATGTAAAGCATAGAGAGGTCTGGTAGACATTGCAGAGCACAGGAAAGCATTGTAAAGCCCATGAAAGCATTTTAGAGCACAGATGGGTATGGGAAAGCATTGTAAAGGCCAGAGAGGTATTGTTAAGCATAAGGAAGTATTATAAAGCCCAAAGGGATGGTAATATATAGGGAACCATTGTAGAGAACAGGGAAATATTGTAAAGCACAGATAGGTATGGTAAAGCACAGCAAAGCATAGTACAGCACAGATAGGTATGGTAATGCGCAGATTGATATGGCAAACCACAGGGAAGTATTTTAAAGCACAGAGGCATTCAGCACAAAGGTATGGCAAATCACAATGTAAACGTTGAGCTCAGAAAGGTTTGTTAAATCGTTGTAAACGTCAGAGAACTATGGTAAAGCATAGGAAAGCATTGTAAAGCACCCAGGAGGATTTTAAAGCACGGAGGTATGGTAAAATGCATAGGTAAGCATTTTTGAAGCACAGAGCAATTTATAAACCACAAAGCGGTCTGGTAAAGAATAGGGAGGCACTGTAGAGCACAGATATGTATGGTAAATCACTGTAAAGGCCAGAAAGAGATATTGCTAAGCATAGGGAAGTATTTTAAAGCACAAAGACATGTCAATGCACAATGTAAAGCATAGAGAGGTCTGGTAGACATTGCAGAGCAAAGAAAAGCATTGTAAACCACATGAAAGCATTTTAGAGCACAGATGAATATGGGAAATCACGTTTAGGCCAGATAGGTATTGCTAAGCATAGAGAAGTATCATGAAGCACAAAGGTATGGCAATGCACACTGAGGCATTTCAGAGAACAGAGGTGTATTGTAATGCACAGTGAAGCATTGTGGAGCACAGGGAAATGTTGAAAAGCACAGTTAGGTATGGTAAAGCATAGGACAGCACAGATAGGTGTGGTAATGTTCAGATTTGTATGGCAAACCACAGGGAAGTATTTTAAAGACAGCGTCATTAAGCAAACAGGTATGGGAAATCACAGTGTAAACATAGAGAGCATTGTAGAGCACAGAAAGGTTTGATAAATCGTTGTAAAGGTCAGAGAGCTATGGTAAAGCATAGGGAAGCATTGTAAAGCACACAGGAGGATTTTAAAGCATGGAGGTATGGTAAAATGCATAGGTAAGCATTTTTGAAGCACAGAGGCAATTTAAAGCACAAAGCGGTCTGGTAAAGAATAGGGAAGCACTGTAGAGCACAGATAGGTATGGTAAATCATTGTAAAGGCCAGAAAGAGATATTGCTAAGCCTGGGGAAGTATTTTAAAGCACAAAGACATGTCAATGCACAATGTAAAGCATAGAGAGGTCTGGTAGACATTGCAGAGGACAGGAAAGCATTGTAAAGCCCATTAAAGCATTTTAGAGCACAGATGGGTATGGGATAGCATTGTAAAGGCCTGAGAGGTATTGTGAAGCATAAGGAAGTATTATAAAGCCCAAAGGGATGGTAATATATAGGGAACCATTGTAGAGAACAGGGAAATATTGTAAAGCACAGATAGGTATGGTAAAGCACAGCAAAGCATAGTATAGCACAGATAGGTATGGTAATGCGCAGATTGATATGGCAAACCACAGGGAAGTATTTGAAAGCACAGAGGCATTAAGCACAAAGGTATGGCAAATCACAATGTAAACGTTGAGCTCAGAAAGGTTTGTTAAATCGTTGTAAACGTCAGAGAGCTATGGAAAAGCATAGGAAAGCATCGTAAAGCACACAGGTATGGGAAATCACAGTCTAAACGTAGAGAGCATTGTAGAGCACAGAAAGGTATGATACATCGTTGTAATGGTCAGAAAGCTATGGTAAAGCATAGGAAAGCATTGTAAAGCACCCAGGAGGATTTTAAAGCACGGAGGTATGGTAAAATGCATAGGTAAGCATTTTTGAAGCACAGAGGCAATTTAAAGCACAAAGCGGTCTGGTAAAGAATAGGGAGGCACTGTAGAGCACAGATAGGTATTGTAAATCATTGTAAAGGCCAGAAAGAGATATTGCTAAGCCTAGGGAAGTATTTCAAAGCACAAAGGCATGTCCATGCACAATGTAAAGCATAGAGACGTCTGGTAGACATTGCAGAGCAGAGGAAAGCACAGATAGGTATGGTAAAGCATAGGACAGTGCAGATAGGTGTGGTAATGTTCAGATTTGTAAGGCAAACCACAGAGAAGTATTTTAAAGACAGCATCATTAAGCAAACAGGTATGGGAAATCACAGTCTAAACATAGAGAGCATTGTAGAGCACAGAAAGGTATGATACATCGTTGTAAAGGTCAGAAAGCTATGGTAAAGCATAGGAAAGCATTGTAAAGCACCCAGGAGGATTTTAAAGCACGGAGGTATGGTAAAATGCATAGGTAAGCATTTTTGAAGCACAGAGCAATTTAAACCACAAAGCGGTCTGGTAAAGAATAGGGAGGCACTGTAGAGCACAGATATGTATGGTAAATCACTGAAAGGCCAGAAAGAGATATTGCTAAGCATAGGGAAGTATTTTAAAGCACAAAGACATGTCAATGCACAATGTAAAGCATAGAGAGGTCTGGTAGACATTGCAGAGCAAAGAAAAGCATTGTAAACCACATGAAAGCATTTTAGAGCACAGATGGATATGGGAAATCACTGTTTAGGCCAGATAGGTATTGCTAAGCATAGAGAAGTATTATGAAGCACAAAGGTATGGCAATGCACACTGAGGCATTTCAGAGAACAGAGGTGTATTGTAATGCACAGTGAAGCATTGTGGAGCACAGGGAAATGTTGAAAAGCACAGTTAGGTATGGTAAAGCATAGGACAGCACAGATAGGTGTGGTAATGTTCAGATTTGTATGGCAAACCACAGGGAAGTATTTTAAAGACAGCGTCATTAAGCAAACAGGTATGGGAAATCACAGTGTAAACATAGAGAGCATTGTAGAGCACAGAAAGGTTTGATAAATCGTTGTAATGGTCAGAAAGCTATGGTAAAGCATAGGAAAGCATTGTAAAGCACCCAGGAGGATTTTAAAGCACGGAGGTATGGTAAAATGCATAGGTAAGCATTTTTGAAGCACAGAGGCAATTTAAAGCACAAAGCGGTCTGTTAAAGAATAGGGAAGCACTGTAGAGCACAGATAGGTATGGTAAATCATTGTAAAGGCCAGAAAGAGATATTGCTAAGCCTAGGGAAGTATTTTAAAGCACAAAGGCATTTCAATGCACAATGTAAAGCATAGAGAGGTCTGGTAGACATTGCAGAGCAAAGAAAAGCATTGTAAACCACATGAAAGCATTTTAGAGCACATATGGGTATGGGAAAGCATTGCAAAGGCCAGAGAGGTATTGTTAAGCATAAGGAAGTATTATAAAGCCCAAAGCGATGGTAATATATAGGGAACCATTGTAGAGAACAGGGAAATATTGTAAAGCACAGATAGGTATGGTAAAGCACAGCAAAGCATAGTATAGCACAGATAGGTATGGTAATGCGCAGATTGATATGGCAAACCACAGGGAAGTATTTTAAAGCACAGAGGCATTAAGCACAAAGGCATGGCAAATCACAATGTAAATGTAGAGCTCAGAAAGGTTTGATAAATCGTTGCGGTTACTTATGTGACGGGAGAACAGCGGTATCCTTGTATGACTGGATAACAGCTGTATCCTTGTGTGATGGGAGAACAGCGGAATTTTTTTGACGGGCGTACTGTGGCAAACGTGTGACGGAAGTACACGGTGTGTTTCTGTGATGGCAGTGTAGCGGTAACCTTTGTGTGACGGGAGTAGTGCGGTATCCTTGTATGACGGGAGTACTGCGGTATACTTATGTGATGGGAGTACTGTGGTATCCTTGTGTGACGGGAGAACAGCGGTATACTTGTGCGACGGGAGAAAAGCGGGATATTTGTGTGACGAGAGTACAGCGGTATACTAGTTTGATGTTAGTGCAGTAGTGTACTGTGACGGGAGTACTGCGGTGTATTTGTGCGACGGTATAACGGTATACTTGTGTGACGGGAGTACAGCGCTGTGTTTCTGTGCCCAGTGAAGCGGTAAACTAATGTTACGGGAGTACAGCGATATAGTTATGTGACGGGAGAAAAGCGATATCCTTGTGTGACGTGAGTATTGCGGTATATTTGTGTGACGGGAGTACTGCGATAGCCTCGTGAGATGGGAGTAGACCGGTTACTTATGTAACGGAAGAACAGCAGTGTATTTGTGTGATGAGAGAACAGCGGGATAGTAATGTGATGGGAGTACAGCGGTATACTTGTGTGACGGAAGTACTGCGATATCTTCGTGCGACGGGAGAACAGAGGTATACTTATGTGATGTGACTGCAGCATTATACTTGTGTCACGGGAGTACAGCGGTCTACTTGCATGACGGGAGTACAGCGGTATATTTGTATGACGGGAGTACACTGGGTTAATTGTGTGACGGGAGAACAGCGGTATAATTGTGTGACCGTAGTATAGCGGTATATTTATGTGACGTGCAGCAGTATACTTGTGTGACGTGAGTGCATCGGTATACTTGTGCGACGGGAGAAAAGCGGGATATTTGTGTGACGGGAATACAGCGGTATACTAGTATGATGTTAATGCAGTAGTGTACTTCTGTGACGGGAGTACAGCGGTATATTTGTGTGACGGGAGTACAGCGTTGTGCTTTTGTGACCAATGAAGCTGTAAACTTATGTTATGGGAGTACAGCGATAGCCTCGTGAGACGGGAGTAGACCGGTTACTTATGTGACGGAAGAACAGCAGTGTATTTGTGTGACGGGAGAACAGGGGGATAGTTATGTGATGGGAGGACAGCGGTATACTTGTGTGACGGAAGTACTGCGATATTTTCGTGCGACGGGAGTAGAGCGGATACTTATGTTACTGGAAAACAGCGGGATAATTCTGTTATGGGAGAACAGCGGTATACTTATTTGACGTGAGTGCAGTGGTATACTTGTGTGACGGGTGAACAGTGTGATAGCTGTGACGGGAGCACAGCGGTTTCCTTGTTTGACAGGAGAACAGCGGTATCCTTGTATGACGGGAGAACAGCGGGATAGTTATATGATGGGAATACAGCGGTATATTTGTGTGACGGGAGTACTGTGATATCCTTGTGTGTTGGGAGAACAACGGGATAATTGTGTGCCGGGAGAACAGCGGGATAATTGTGTGACGAGAGTACAGCGGTATCCTTGTGTGACAGGAGAACAGCGGGAAAATTGTGTGACCGTTTTATAGCGGTATATTTATGTGACGTGCAGCATTATACTTGTGTCACGGTAGTACAGCGGTCTATTTGCATGACGAGAGTACAGCGGAATCCTTGTGTGACGGGAGAACAGCGGGATATTTGTGTGACGGGAGTACAGCGGTATATTTGTGTGACGGGAGTACTGCGATAGCCTCGTGAGACGGGAGTAGACCGGTTACTTATGTGACGGAAGAACAGCAGTGTATTTGTGTGACGGGAGTACTGCGATAACCTTGTGTGCTGGGAGAACAGCATGCTAATTGTGTAACAGGGGTACAGCAGAATAATTGTGACGGGAGAATAACGGGATTTTTTTTGACGGGAGTACTGTGGTAAACTTGTGTGACAGAATACAGCGGTATAATTGTGCGACGGTACAACGGTATACGTTTGTGACGGGAGTACAGTGGTGTGTTTCTGTGACGGCAGTACATCGGTATATTTTTGTGACGGGAAAACACCGTGATATTTGTGTGACGGGAGTACAGCGGTATATTTGTGTGACGGGAGTACTGCGGTATATTTGTGTGATGGTATAACGGTATAGTTGTGTGACGGGAGTACAGCGCTGTGTTTCTGTGCCCAGTGAAGCGGTAAACTAATGTTACGGGAGTACAGCGATATAGTTATGTGACGGGAGAAAAGCGATATCCTTGTGTGACGTGAGTATTGCTGTATATTTGTGTGACGGGAGTACTGCGATAGCCTCGTGAGATGGGAGTAGACCGGTTACTTATGTGACGGAAGAACAGCAGTGTATTTGTGTGATGAGAGAACAGCGGGATAGTAATGTGATGGGAGTACAGCGGTATACTTGTGTGACGGAAGTACTGCGATATCTTCGTGCGACGGGAGAACAGAGGTATACTTATGTGATGTGACTGCAGCATTATACTTGTGTCACGGGAGTACAGCGGTCTACTTGCATGACGGGAGTACGGGTATATTTGTATGACGGGAGTACACTGGGTTAATTGTGTGACGGGATTACAGCAATATACTTATGTGACGGGAGAACAGCGGAATACTTGTGCGACGGGAGTACAGCGTTGTGCTTCTGTGACCAGTGAAGCTGTAAACTTATGTTACGGGAGTACAGCGATAGCCTCGTGAGTCGGGAGTAGACCGGTTACTTATGTGACGGAAGAACAGCAGTGTATTTGTGTGACGGGAGAACAGGGGGATAGTTATGTGATGGGAGGACAGCGGTATACTTGTGTGACGGAAGTACTGCGATATTTTCGTGCGACGGGAGTAGAGCGGATACTTATGTTACTGGAAAACAGCGGGATAATTCTGTTATGGGAGTACAGCGGTATATGTGTGACGGCAGAACAACGGTATACGTGTGTGATGGGAGAACAGCGGTATACTTATTTGATGTGAGTGCAGTGGTATACTTGTGTGACGGGAGAACAGTGTGATAGCTGTGACGGGAGCACAGCGGTTTCCTTGTTTGACGGGAGAACAGCGGTATCCTTGTATGACGGGAGAACAGCGGGATAGTTATATGTTGGGAATACAGCGGTATATTTGTGTGACGGGAGTACTGTGATATCCTTGTGTGTTGGGGAGAACAACGGGCAGGGATACAGCAGGATAATTGTGTGCCGGGAGAACAGCGGGAGAATTGTGTGACGAGAGTACAGCGGTATCCTTGTGTGACAGGAGAACAGCGGAAAAATTGTGTGACCGTAGTATAGCGGTATATTTATGTGACTTGCAGCAGTATACTTGTGTGACGTGAATGCAGTGGTATACTTGTGTGACGGGAGAACAGAGTGATAGCTGTGACGGGAGCACAGCGGTTTCCTTGTTTGACGGGAGAACATCGGTATCCTTGTATGACGGGAGAACAGCGGGATAGTTATATGATGGGAATACAGCGGTATATTTGTGTGACGGGAGTACTGTGATATCCTTGTGTGTTGGGGAGAACAACGGGCAGGGATACAGCAGGATAATTGTGTGCCGGGAGAACAGCGGGATAAGTGTGTGACGAGAGTACAGCGGTATCCTTGTGTGACAGGAGAACAGCGGGAAAATTGTGTGACCGTAGTATAGCGGTATATTATGTGACGTGCAGCAGTATACTTGTGTGACGTGAGTGCATCGGTATACTTGTGTGACGGGAGAACAGTGTGATAGCTGTGACGGGAGCACAGCGGTTTCCTTGTTTGACAGGAGAACAGCGGTATCTTTGTATGACGGGAGAATAGCGGGATAGTTATATGATGGGAATACAGCGGTATATTTGTGTGACGGGAGAACAGCGAATAATTGTGTGACGAAAGTACAGCGGTATCCTTGTGTGACGGGAGAACAGCGGGATAATTGTATGACGAGAGTACACTGGGTTAATTGTTTGACGGGAGAAAGCGTGATGGATGTACAGCGGTATCCTTGTGTGACGGGAGAACAGCGGGAAAATTGTGTGACCGTAGTATAGCGGTATATTTATGTGACGTGCAGCAGTATACTTGTGTGACGTGAGTGCATCGGTATACTTGTGTGACGGGATTACAGCAATATACTTATGTGACGGGAGAACAGCGGTATACTTGTGCGACGGGAGAAAAGCGGGATATTTGTGTGACGGGAATACAGCGGTATACTAGTATGATGTTAATGCAGTAGTGTACTTCTGTGACGGGAGTACAGCGGTATATTTGTGTGACGGGAGTACAGCGTTGTGCTTTTGTGACCAATGAAGCTGTAAACTTATGTTATGGGAGTACAGCGATAGCCTCGTGAGACGGGAGTAGACCGGTTACTTATGTGACGGAAGAACAGCAGTGTATTTGTGTGACGGGAGAACAGCGGGATAGTTATGTGATGTGAGTACAGCGGTATACTTGTGTGACGGAAGTACTGCGATATTTTCGTGCGACGGGAGTAGAGCGGATACTTATGTTACTGGAAAACAGCGGGATAATTCTGTTATGGGAGAACAGCGGTATACTTATTTGACGTGAGTGCAGTGGTATACTTGTGTGACGGGCGAACAGTGTGATAGCTGTGACGGGAGCACAGCGGTTTCCTTGTTTGACAGGAGAACAGCGGTATCCTTGTATGACGGGAGAACAGCGGGATAGTTATATGATGGGAATACAGCGGTATATTTGTGTGACGGGAGTACTGTGATATCCTTGTGTGTTGGGAGTACAACGGGCAGGGATACAGCAGGATAATTGTGTGCCGGGAGAACAGCGGGATAATTGTGTGACGAGAGTACAGCGGTATCCTTGTGTGACAGGAGAACAGCGGGAAAATTGTGTGACCGTAGTATAGCGGTATATTTATGTGACGTGCAGCATTATACTTGTGTCACGGGAGTACAGCGGTCTATTTGCATGACGAGAGTACAGCGGAATCCTTGTGTGACGGGAGAACAGCGGGATATTTGTGTGACGGGAGTACAGCGGTATATTTGTGTGACGGGAGTACTGCGATAGCCTCGTGAGACGGGAGTAGACCGGTTACTTATGTGACGGAAGAACAGCAGTGTATTTGTGTGACGGGAGTACTGCGATAACCTTGTGTGCTGGGAGAACAGCGGGCTAATTGTGTAACAGGGGTACAGCAGAATAATTGTGACGGGAGAACAGCGGGATAGTTATATGATGGGAATACAGCGGTATATTTGTGTGACGGGAGTACTGTGGTATCCTTGTGTGACGGGAGAACAGCGGGCTAGTTCTGTGATGGGAATACAAATATGTGTATATATGTGTGTGACGGAAGTACTGCGATATCTTCCTGCGACGGGTGTAGAGCGGTTACTTCTGTGACGGAAGTACAGCGGTATAATTGTTCGACCGTACAACGGTATATGTGTGTGACGGGAGTACAACGGTGTGTTTCTGTGACGAAAGTGTAGCGGTATCCTTGTGTGACGAGAGAACAGCAAAATACTTGGGTAACGTGAGTATTGCGGTATACGTGTGTGTGTGACGGGATAATTGTATGATAGTACGGCGGTAAACTTAAGTAACGGGAGTACAGCGATTTCCTTCTGTGACGTGAATATTGCCGTATATTTGTGTGACGGGAGTAGAGCGGTTACTTATGTGACGGGAGAACAGCGGAATCCTTGTGTGACGGGAGAAAAGCGCGATATTTGTGTGACGGGCGAACTGCGAGATACTTGTGTGACGTGAGTACAGCGGTATATATCCTCCTATGTGATTTAAAATCCTTTATAATAACTCGCTAACCTTTAAAAAGATGTTTTATACATTTCTGTGTTCTACAATGCTCTCTATGTTTACACTGTGATTCGCCATACCTTTGTGCTTCATGCCTCTGTGCTTTAAAATACTTCCCTGTGGTTTACCATATCAATCTGCGCATTACCATACCTATCTGTGCTGTACTATGCTTTGTTGTGCTTTACCATACCTATCTGTGCTTTACAATGGTTCCCTGTTCTCTACAATGGTTCCCTGTAGATTACCATCCCTTTGTGCTTTATAATACTTCTCTATGCTTAGCAATACCTCTCTGGCCTTTACAATGCTTTCCCATACCCATCTGAGCTCTAAAATGCTTTCTAGGGCTTTACAATGCTTTCCTGTGCTTTGCAATGTCTACCAGACCTCTCTATGCTTTACATTGTGCATTGACATGCTTTGTGCTTTAAAATACTTCCCTATGCTTAGCAATATCTCGTTCTGGCCTTTACAATGATTTACCATACATACATGCATTTTTACCATACCTCCATGCTTTAAAAATCCTCCTGTGTGCTTTACAATGCTTCCCTATGCTTTACCATAGCTTTCTGACCTTTACAACGATTTATCATACCTTTCTGTCCTCTACAATGCTCTCTATGTTTACACTGTGATTCGCCATACCTTTGTGCTTAATGCCTCTGTGCTTTAAAATACTTCCCTGTGGTTTACCATATCAATCTGCGCATTACCATACCTATCTGTGCTGTACTATGCTTTGCTGTGCTTTACCATACCTATCTGTGCTTTACAATGGTTCCCTGTTCTCTACAATGGTTCCCTGTAGATTACCATCCCTTTGTGCTTTATAATACTTCTCTATGCTTAGCAATACCTCTCTGGCCTTTACAATGCTTTCCCATACCCATCTGAGCTCTAAAATGCTTTCATGGGCTTTACAATGCTTTCCTGTGCTCTGCAATATCTACCAGACCTCTCTATGCTTTACATTGTGCATTGACATGCCTTTGTGCTTTAAAATACTTCCCTATGCTTAGCAATATCTCTTTCTGGCATTTACAATGATTTACCATACATATCTGTGCTATAGTGTTTCTCTATTCTTTACCAGACCGCTTTGTGCTTTAAATTGCCTCTGTGCTTCAAAAATGCTTACCTATGCATTTTTACCATACCTCCGTGCTTTAAAAATCCTCCTGTGTGCTTGACAATGCTTCCCTATGCTTTACCATAGGTTTCTGACCTTTACAACGATTTATCATACCTTTCTGTCCTCTACAATGCTCTCTATGTTTACACTGTGATTCGCCATACCTTTGTGCTTAATGCCTCTGTGCTTTAAAATACTTCCCTGTGGTTTACCATATCAATCTGCGCATTACCATACCTATCTGTGCTGTACTATGCTTTGCTGTGCTTTACCATACCTATCTGTGCTTTACAATGGTTCCCTGTAGATTACCATCCCTTTGTGCTTTATAATACTTCTCTATGCTTAGCAATACCTCTCTGGCCTTTACAATGCTTTCCCATACCCATCTGAGCTCTAAAATGCTTTCATGGGCTTTACAATGCTTTCCTGTGCTTTGCAATGTCTACCAGACCTCTCTATGCTTTACATTGTGCATTGACATGCATTTGTGCTTTAAAATACTTCCCTATGCTTAGCAATATCTCTTTCTGGCCTTTACAATGATTTACCATACATACATGCATTTTTACCATACCTCCGTGCTTTAAAAATCATCCTGTGTGCTTTACAATGCTTCCCTATGCTTTACCATACCTTTCTGACATTTACAACGATTTATCATACCTTTCTGTCCTCTACAATGCTCTCTATGTTTACACTGTGTATCGCCATACCTTTGTGCTTAATGCCTCTGTGCTTTAAAATACTTCCCTGTGGTTTACCATATCAATCTGCGCATTACCATACCTATCTGTGCTGTACTATGCTTTGCTGTGCTTTACCATACCTATCTGTGCTTTACAATGGTTCCCTGTTCTCTACAATGGTTCCCTGTAGATTACCATCCCTTTGTGCTTTATAATACTTCTCTATGCTTAGCAATACCTCTCTGGCCTTTACAATGCTTTCCCATACCCATCTGAGCTCTAAAATGCTTTCATGGGCTTTACAATGCTTTCCTGTGCTCTGCAATGTCTACCAGACCTCTCTATGTTTTATTTTGTGCAATCACGTACCTCTGTACTTTAAAATCCTCCTATGTGATTTACAATGCTTTCCTATGCTTTACCATAGGTCTCTGACCTTTACAAAGATTTAACATACCTTTCTGTCCTCTACAATGCTCTCTATGTTTACACTGTGATTCGCCATACCTTTGTGCTTAATGCCTCTGTGCTTTAAAATACTTCCCTGTGGTTTACCATATCAATCTGCGCATTACCATACCTATCTGTGCTGTACTATGCTTTGCTGTGCTTTACCATACCTATCTGTGCTTTACAATGGTTCCCTGTTCTCTACAATGGTTCCCTGTAGATTACCATCCCTTTGTGCTTCATAATACTTCTCTATGCTTAGCAATACCTCTCTGGCCTTTACAATGCTTTCCCATACCCATCTGAGCTCTAAAATGCTTTCATGGGCTTTACAATGCTTTCCTGTGCTCTGCAATATCTACCAGACCTCTCTATGCTTTACATTGTGCATTGACATGCCTTTGTGCTTTAAAATACTTCCCTATGCTTAGCAATATCTCTTTCTGTCATTTACAATGATTTACCATACATATCTGTGCTATAGTGTTTCTCTATTCTTTACCAGACCGCTTTGTGCTTTAAATTGCCTCTGTGCTTCAAAAATGCTTACCTATGCATTTTTACCATACCTCCGTGCTTTAAAAATCCTCCTGTGTGCTTTACAATGCTTCCCTATGCTTTACCATAGCTTTCTGACCTTTACAAAGATTTATCATACCTTTCTGTCCTCTACAATGCTCTCTATGTTTACACTGTGATTCGCCATACCTTTGTGCTTAAAGCCTCTGTGCTTTAAAATACTTCCCTGTGGTTTACCATATCAATCTGCGCATTACCATACCTATCTGTGCTGTACTATGCTTTGCTGTGCTTTACCATACCTATCTGTGTTTTACAATGGTTCCCTGTTCTCTACAATGGTTCCCTGTAGATTACCATCCCTTTGTGCTTTATAATACTTCTCTATGCTTAGCAATACCTCTCTGGCCTTTACAATGCTTTCCCATACCCATCTGAGCTCTAAAATGCTTTCTAGGGCTTTACAATGCTTTCCTGTGCTTTGCAATGTCTACCAGACCTCTCTATGCTTTACATTGTGCATTGACATGCTTTGTGCTTTAAAATACTTCCCTATGCTTAGCAATATCTCGTTCTGGCCTTTACAATGATTTACCATACATACATGCATTTTTACCATACCTCCATGCTTTAAAAATCCTCCTGTGTGCTTTACAATGCTTCCCTATGCTTTACCATAGCTTTCTGACCTTTACAACGATTTATCATACCTTTCTGTCCTCTACAATGCTCTCTATGTTTACACTGTGACTCGCCATACCTTTGTGCTTAATGCCTCTGTGCTTTAAAATACTTCCCTGTGGTTTACCATATCAATCTGCGCATTACCATACCTATCTGTGCTGTACTATGCTTTGCTGTGCTTTACCATACCTATCTGTGCTTTACAATGGTTCCCTGTTCTCTACAATGGTTCCCTGTAGATTACCATCCCTTTGTGCTTTATAATACTTCTCTATGCTTAGCAATACCTCTCTGGCCTTTACAATGCTTTCCCATACCCATCTGAGCTCTAAAATGCTTTCATGGGCTTTGCAATGTCTACCAGACCTCTCTATGCTTTACATTGTGCATTGACATGCCTTTGTGCTTTAAAATACTTCCCTATGCTTAGCAATATCTCTTTATGGCCTTTACAATGATTTACCATACATACATGCATTTTTACCATACCTCCGTGCTTTAAAAATCCTCCTGTGTGCTTTACAATGCTTCCCTATGCTTTACCATAGCTTTCTGACCTTTACAACGATTTATCATACCTTTCTGTCCTCTACAATGCTCTCTAGTTTACACTGTGTATCGCTATACCTTTGTGCTTAATGCCTCTGTGCTTTAAAATACTTCCCTGTGGTTTACCATATCAATCTGCGCATTACCATACCTATCTGTGCTGTACTATGCTTTGCTGTGCTTTACCATACCTATCTGTGCTTTACAATGGTTCCCTGTTCTCTACAATGGTTCCCTGTAGATTACCATCCCTTTGTGCTTTATAATACTTCTCTATGCTTAGCAATACCTCTCTGGCCTTTACAATGCTTTCCCATACCCATCTGAGCTCTAAAATGCTTTCATGGGCTTTACAATGCTTTCCTGTGCTTTGCAATGTCTACCAGACCTCTCTATGCTTTACATTGTGCATTGACATGCCTTTGTGCTTTAAAATACTTCCCTATGCTTAGCAATATCTCTATCTGGCCTTTACAATGATTTACCATACATACATGCATTTTTACCATACCTCCGTGCTTTAAAAATCCTCCTGTGTGCTTTACAATGCTTCCCTATGCTTTACCATAGCTTTCTGACCTTTACAACGATTTATCATACCTTGCTGTCCTCTACAATGCTCTCTATGTTTACACTGTGATTCGCCATACCTTTGTGCTTAATGCCTCTGTGCTTTAAAATACTTCCCTGTGGTTTACCATATCAATCTGCGCATTACCATACCTATCTGTGCTGTACTATGCTTTACAATACCTATCTGTGCTTTTCAACATTTCCCTGTGCTCCACAATGCTTCACTGTGCATTACAATACACTTTTCTCTGCAATGCCTTCCTGTGAATTGCCATACCTTTGTGCTTCGTAATACTTCACTATGCTTAGCAATACCTCTCTGGCCTAAACAGTGATTTCCCATATCCATCTGTGCTGTACAATGCTTCCATGTGCTTTGGAATGTTTTTCTTTGCTCTGGAATGTTTACCAGACCTCTCTATGGTTTATATTGTGCAATCACGTACCTCTGTACTTTAAAATCATCCTATGTGATTTACAATGCTTTCATATGCTTTACCATAGCTCTCTGACCTTTACAAAGATTTAACATACCTTTCTGTCCTCTACAATGCTCTCTATGTTTACACTGTGATTTGCCATACCTTTGTGCTTAATGCCTCTGTGCTTTAAAATACTTCCCTGTGGTTTACCATATCAATCTGCGCATTACCATACCTATCTGTGCTGTACTATGCTTTGCTGTGCTTTACCATACCTATCTGTGCTTTACAATGGTTCCCTGTTCTCTACAATGGTTCCCTGTAGATTACCATCCCTTTGTGCTTTATAATACTTCTCTATGCTTAGCAATACCTCTCTGGCCTTTACAATGCTTTCCCATACCCATCTGAGCTCTAAAATGCTTTCATGGGCTTTACAATGCTTTCCTGTGCTTTGCAATGTCTACCAGACCTCTCTATGCTTTACATTGTGCATTGACATGCCTTTGTGCTTTAAAATACGTCCCTATGCTTAGCAATATCTCTTTCTGGCCTTTACAATGATTTACCATACATACATGCATTTTTACCATACCTCGTGCTTTAAAAATCCTCCTGTGTGCTTTACAATAGCTTTCTGACCTTTACAACGATTTAACATACCTTTCTGTCCTCTACAATGTTCTCTAGTTTACACTGTGATTCGCCATACCTTTGTGCTTAATGCCTCTGTGCTTTAAAATACTTCCCTGTGGTTTACCATATCAATCTGCGCATTACCATACCTATCTGTGCTGTACTATGCTTTGCTGTGCTTTACCATACCTATCTGTGCTTTACAATGGTTCCCTATTCTCTACAATGGTTCCCTGTAGATTACCATCCCTTTGTTCTTTATAATACTTCTCTATGCTTAGCAATACCTCTCTGGCCTTTACAATGCTTTCCCATACCCATCTGAGCTCTAAAATGCTTTCATGGGCTTTACAATGCTTTCCTGTGCTTTGCAATGTCTACCAGACCTCTCTATGCTTTACATTGTGCATTGACATGCCTTTGTGCTTTAAAATACTTCCCTATGCTTAGCAATATCTCTTTCTGGCCTTTACAATGATTTACCATACATATCTGTGCTATACAGTGTTTCTCTATTCTTTACCAGACCACTTTGTGCTTTAAATTGCCTCTGTGCTTCAAAAATGCTTACCTATGCATTTTTACCATACCTCCGTGCTTTAAAAATCCTCCTGTGTGCTTTACAATGCTTCCCTATGCTTTACCATAGCTTTCTGACCTTTACAACGATTTATCATACCTTTCTGTCCTCTACAATGCTCTCTATGTTTACACTGTGTATCGCCATACCTTTGTGCTTAATGCCTCTGTGCTTTAAAATACTTCCCTGTGGTTTACCATATCAATCTGCGCATTACCATACCTATCTGTGCTGTACTATGCTTTGCTGTGCTTTACCATACCTATCTTTGCTTTACAATGGTTCCCTGTTCTCTACAATGGTTCCCTGTAGATTACCATCCCTCTGTGCTTTATAATACTTCTCTATGCTTAGCAATACCTCTCTGGCCTTTACAATGCTTTCCCATTCCCATCTGAGCTCTAAAATGCTTTCATGGGCTTTACAATGCTTTCCTGTGCTTTGCAATGTCTACCAGACCTCTCTATGCTTTACATTGTGCATTGACATGCCTTTGTGCTTTAAAATACTTCCCTATGCTTAGCAATATCTCTTTCTGGCCTTTACAATGATTTACCACACATACATGCATTTTTACCATACCTCCGTGCTTTAAAAATCCTCCTGTGTGCTTTACAATGCTTCCCTATGCTTTACCATAGCTTTCTGACCTTTACAACGATTTATCATACCTTTCTGTCCTCTACAATGCTCTCTATGTTTACACTGTGATTCGCCATACCTTTGTGCTTAATGCCTCTGTGCTTTAAAATACTTCCCTGTGGTTTACCATATCAATCTGCACATTACCATACCTATCTGTGCTGTACTATGCTTTACCATACCTATCTGTGCTTTTCAACATTTCCCTGTGCTCCACAATGCTTCACTGTGCATTACAATACACTTTTCTCTGCAATGCCTTCCTGTGAATTGCCATACCTTTGTGCTTCGTAATACTTCTCTATGCTTAGCAATACCTCTCTGGCCTGAACAGTGATTTCCCATATCCATCTGTGCTGTACAATGCTTCCATGTGCTTTGGAATGCTTTTCTTTGCTCTGGAATGTTTACCAGACCTCTCTATGGTTTATATTGTGCAATCACGTACCTCTGTACTTTAAAATCCTCCTATGTGATTTACAATGCTTTCCTATGCTTTACCATAGCGCTCTGACCTTTACAAAGATTTATCATACCTTTCTGTCCTCTACAATGCTCTCTATGTTTACACTGTGATTTGCCATACCTTTGTGCTTAATGCCTCTGTGCTTTAAAATACTTCCCTGTGGTTTACCATATCAATCTGCGCATTACCATACCTATCTGTGCTGTACTATGCTTTGCTGTGCTTTACCATACCTATCTGTGCTTTACAATGGTTCCCTGTTCTCTACAATGGTTCCCTGTAGATTACCATCCCTTTGTGCTTTATAATACTTCTCTATGCTTAGCAATACCTCTCTGGCCTTTACAATGCTTTCCCATACCCATCTGAGCTCTAAAATGCTTTCATGGGCTTTACAATGCTTTCCTGTGCTTTGCAATGTCTACCAGACCTCTCTATGCTTTACATTGTGCATTGACATGCCTTTGTGCTTTAAAATACGTCCCTATGCTTAGCAATATCTCTTTCTGGCCTTTACAATGATTTACCATACATATCTGTGCTATACAGTGTTTCTCTATTCTTTACCAGACCGCTTTGTGCTTTAAATTGCCTCTGTGCTTCAAAAATGCTTACCTATGCATTTTTACCGTATCTCCGTGCTTTAAAAATCCTCCTGTGTGCTTTACAATGCTTCCCTATGCTTTACCATAGCTTTCTGACCTTTACAACGATTTAACATACCTTTCTGTCCTCTACAATGCTCTCTAGTTTACACTGTGATTTGCCATACCTTTGTGCTTAATGCCTCTGTGCTTTAAAATACTTCCCTGTGGTTTACCATATCAATCTGCGCATTACCATACCTATCTGTGCTGTACTATGCTTTGCTGTGCTTTACCATACCTATCTGTGCTTTACAATGGTTCCCTGTTCTCTACAATGGTTCCCTGTAGATTACCATCCCTTTGTGCTTTATAATACTTCTCTATGCTTAGCAATACCTCTCTGGCCTTTACAATGCTTTCCCATTCCCATCTGAGCTCTAAAATGCTTTCATGGGCTTTACAATGCTTTCCTGTGCTTTGCAATGTCTACCAGACCTCTCTATGCTTTACATTGTGCATTGACATGCCTTTGTGCTTTAAAATACTTCCCTATGCTTAGCAATATCTCTTTCTGGCCTTTACAATGATTTACCATACATATCTGTGCTATACAGTGTTTCTCTATTCTTTACCAGACCACTTTGTGCTTTAAATTGCCTCTGTGCTTCAAAAATGCTTACCTATGCATTTTTACCATACCTCCGTGCTTTAAAAATCCTCCTGTGTGCTTTACAATGCTTCCCTATGCTTTACCATAGCTTTCTGACCTTTACAACGATTTATCATACCTTTCTGTCCTCTACAATGCTCTCTATGTTTACACTGTGTATCGCCATACCTTTGTGCTTAATGCCTCTGTGCTTTAAAATACTTCCCTGTGGTTTACCATATCAATCTGCGCATTACCATACCTATCTGTGCTGTACTATGCTTTGCTGTGCTTTACCATACCTATCTTTGCTTTACAATGGTTCCCTGTTCTCTACAATGGTTCCCTGTAGATTACCATCCCTCTGTGCTTTATAATACTTCTCTATGCTTAGCAATACCTCTCTGGCCTTTACAATGCTTTCCCATTCCCATCTGAGCTCTAAAATGCTTTCATGGGCTTTACAATGCTTTCCTGTGCTTTGCAATGTCTACCAGACCTCTCTATGCTTTACATTGTGCATTGACATGCCTTTGTGCTTTAAAATACTTCCCTATGCTTAGCAATATCTCTTTCTGGCCTTTACAATGATTTACCACACATACATGCATTTTTACCATACCTCCGTGCTTTAAAAATCCTCCTGTGTGCTTTACAATGCTTCCCTATGCTTTACCATAGCTTTCTGACCTTTACAACGATTTATCATACCTTTCTGTCCTCTACAATGCTCTCTATGTTTACACTGTGATTCGCCATACCTTTGTGCTTAATGCCTCTGTGCTTTAAAATACTTCCCTGTGGTTTACCATATCAATCTGCGCATTACCATACCTATCTGTGCTGTACTATGCTTTACCATACCTATCTGTGCTTTTCAACATTTCCCTGTGCTCCACAATGCTTCACTGTGCATTACAATACACTTTTCTCTGCAATGCCTTCCTGTGAATTGCCATACCTTTGTGCTTCGTAATACTTCTCTATGCTTAGCAATACCTCTCTGGCCTGAACAGTGATTTCCCATATCCATCTGTGCTGTACAATGCTTCCATGTGCTTTGGAATGCTTTTCTTTGCTCTGGAATGTTTACCAGACCTCTCTATGTTTTATATTGTGCAATCACGTACCTCTGTACTTTAAAATCCTCCTATGTGATTTACAATGCTTTCCTATGCTTTACCATAGCGCTCTGACCTTTACAAAGATTTATCATACCTTTCTGTCCTCTACAATGCTCTCTATGTTTACACTGTGATTTGCCATACTTGTTTGCTTAAACCACTGTCTTTAAAATATTTCCCTGTGGTTTGCCATACAACTCTGAACATTACCACACCTATCTGCGCTGTCCTATGCTTTAACATACCTATCTGTGCTTGTCAACATTTCCCTATTCTCTACAATGGTTCCCTGTATATTACCATCCCTTTGTGCTTTAAAATACTTCCTTATGCGTAGCAATACCTCTCTGGCCATTACAATGCTTTCCCATACCCATCTGAGCTCTAAAATGCTTTCATGGGCTTTACAATGCTTTCCTGTGCTCTGCAATGTCTACCAGACCTCTCTATGCTTTACATTGTGCATTGACATGCCTTTGTGCTTTAAAATACTTCCATATGCTTAGCAATATCTCTTTCTGGCCTTTACAATGATTTACCATACATATCTGTGCTATACAGTGTTTCTCTATTCTTTACCAGACCACTTTGTGCTTTAAATTGCCTCTGTGCTTCAAAAATGCTTACCTATGCATTTTTACCATATCTCCGTGCTTTTAAAATCCTCCTGTGTGCTTTACAATGCTTCCCTATGCTTTACCATAGCTTTCTGACCTTTACAACGATTTATCATACCTTTCTGTCCTCTACAATGCTCTCTAGTTTACACTGTGATTCGCCATACCTTTGTGCTTAATGCCTCTGTGCTTTAAAATACTTCCCTGTGGTTTACCATATCAATCTGCGCATTACCATACCTATCTGTGCTGTACTATGCTTTGCTTTACCATACCTATCTGTGCTTTACAATGGTTCCCTGTTCTCTACAATGGTTCCCTGTAGATTACCATCCCTTTGTGCTTTATAATACTTCTCTATGCTTAGCAATACCTCTCTGGCCTTTACAATGCTTTCCCATACCCATCTGAGCTCTAAAATGCTTTCATGGGCTTTACAATGCTTTCCTGTGCTTTGCAATGTCTACCAGACCTCTCTATGCTTTACATTGTGCATTGACATGCCTTTGTGCTTTAAAATACTTCCCTATGCTTAGCAATATCTCTTTCTGGCCTTTACAATGATTTACCATACATACATGCATTTTTACCATACCTCCGTGCTTTAAAAATCCTCCTGTGTGCTTTACAATGCTTCCCTATGCTTTACCATAGCTTTCTGACCTTTACAACGATTTAACATACCTTTCTGTCCTCTACAATGCTCTCTAGTTTACACTGTGATTTGCCATACCTTTGTGCTTAATGCCTCTGTGCTTTAAAATACTTCCCTGTGGTTTACCATATCAATCTGCGCATTACCATACCTATCTGTGCTGTACTATGCTTTGCTGTGCTTTACCATACCTATCTGTGCTTTACAATGGTTCCCTGTTCTCTACAATGGTTCCCTGTAGATTACCATCCCTTTGTGCTTTATAATACTTCTCTATGCTTAGCAATACCTCTCTGGCCTTTACAATGCTTTCCCATTCCCATCTGAGCTCTAAAATGCTTTCATGGGCTTTACAATGCTTTCCTGTGCTTTGCAATGTCTACCAGACCTCTCTATGCTTTACATTGTGCATTGACATGCCTTTGTGCTTTAAAATACTTCCCTATGCTTAGCAATATCTCTTTCTGGCCTTTACAATGATTTACCATACATATCTGTGCTATACAGTGTTTCTCTATTCTTTACCAGACCACTTTGTGCTTTAAATTGCCTCTGTGCTTCAAAAATGCTTACCTATGCATTTTTACCATACCTCCGTGCTTTAAAAATCCTCCTGTGTGCTTTACAATGCTTCCCTATGCTTTACCATAGCTTTCTGACCTTTACAACGATTTATCATACCTTTCTGTCCTCTACAATGCTCTCTATGTTTACACTGTGTATCGCCATACCTTTGTGCTTAATGCCTCTGTGCTTTAAAATACTTCCCTGTGGTTTACCATATCAATCTGCGCATTACCATACCTATCTGTGCTGTACTATGCTTTGCTGTGCTTTACCATACCTATCTTTGCTTTACAATGGTTCCCTGTTCTCTACAATGGTTCCCTGTAGATTACCATCCCTTTGTGCTTTATAATACTTCTCTATGCTTAGCAATACCTCTCTGGCCTTTACAATGCTTTCCCATTCCCATCTGAGCTCTAAAATGCTTTCATGGGCTTTACAATGCTTTCCTGTGCTTTGCAATGTCTACCAGACCTCTCTATGCTTTACATTGTGCATTGACATGCCTTTGTGCTTTAAAATACTTCCCTATGCTTAGCAATATCTCTTTCTGGCCTTTACAATGATTTACCATACATACATGCATTTTTACCATACCTCCGTGCTTTAAAAATCCTCCTGTGTGCTTTACAATGCTTCCCTATGCTTTACCATAGCTTTCTGACCTTTACAACGATTTATCATACCTTTCTGTCCTCTACAATGCTCTCTATGTTTACACTGTGATTCGCCATACCTTTGTGCTTAATGCCTCTGTGCTTTAAAATACTTCCCTGTGGTTTACCATATCAATCTGCACATTACCATACCTATCTGTGCTGTACTATGCTTTACCATACCTATCTGTGCTTTTCAACATTTCCCTGTGCTCCACAATGCTTCACTGTGCATTACAATACACTTTTCTCTGCAATGCCTTCCTGTGAATTGCCATACCTTTGTGCTTCGTAATACTTCTCTATGCTTAGCAATACCTCTCTGGCCTGAACAGTGATTTCCCATATCCATCTGTGCTGTACAATGCTTCCATGTGCTTTGGAATGTTTTTCTTTGCTCTGGAATGTTTACCAGACCTCTCTATGGTTTATATTGTGCAATCACGTACCTCTGTACTTTAAAATCCTCCTATGTGATTTACAATGCTTTCCTATGCTTTACCATAGCGCTCTGACCTTTACAAAGATTTATCATACCTTTCTGTCCTCTACAATGCTCTCTATGTTTACACTGTGATTTGCCATACTTGTTTGCTTAAACCACTGTCTTTAAAATATTTCCCTGTGGTTTGCCATACAACTCTGAACATTACCACACCTATCTGCGCTGTCCTATGCTTTACCATACCCATCTGTGCTTTTCAACATTTCCCTGTTCTCTACAATGGTTCCCTGTATATTACCATCCCTTTGTGCTTTATAATACTTCTCTATGCTTAGCAATACCTCTCTGGCCTTTACAATGCTTTCCCATACCCATCTGAGCTCTAAAATGCTTTCATGGGCTTTACAATGCTTTCCTGTGCTCTGCAATGTCTACCAGACCTCTCTATGCTTTACATTGTGCATTGACATGCCTTTGTGCTTTAAAATACTCCCCTATGCTTAGCAATATCTCTTTCTGGCCTTTACAATGATTTACCATACATATCTGTGCTATACAGTGTTTCCCTATTCTTTACCAGACCGCTTTGTGCTTTAAATTGCCTCTGTGCTTCAAAAATGTTTACCTATGCATTTTTACCATACCTCCGTGCTTTAAAAATCCTCCTGTGTGCTTTACAATGCTTCCCTATGCTTTACCATAGCTTTCTCACCTTTACAACGATTTATCATACCTTTCTGTCCTCTACAATGCTCTCTATGTTTACACTGTGATTCGCCATACTTTTGTGCTTAATGCCTCTGTGCTTTAAAATACTTCCCTGTGGTTTACCATATCAATCTGCGCATTACCATACCTATCTGTGCTGTACTATGCTTTGCTGTGCTTTACCATACCTATCTGTGCTTTTCAATGGTTCCCTGTTCTCTACAATGGTTCCCTGTAGATTACCATCCCTTTGTTCTTTATAATACTTCCTTACGCGTAGCAATACCTCTCTGGCCATTACAATGCTTTCCCATACCCATCTGAGCTCTAAAATGCTTTCATGGGCTTTACAATGCTTTCCTGTGCTCTGCAATATCTACCAGACCTCTCTATGCTTTACATTGTGCATTGACATGCCTTTGTGCTTTAAAATACTTCCCTAGGCTTAGCAACATCTCTTTCTGGCCTTTACAATGGTTTACCATACATATCTGTGCTCTACAGTGTTTCTCTATTCTTTACCAGACCGCTTTGTGCTTTAAATTGCCTCTGTGCTTCAAAAATGCTTACCTATGCATTTTTACCATACCTCCGTGCTTTAAAATCCTCCTGTGTGCTTTACAACGCTTCCCTATGCTTTACCATAGCTCTCTGACCTTTACAAAGATTCATAATACCTTTCTGAGCTCTACGTTTACATTGTGATTTGCCATACCTTTGTGCTTAATGCCTCTGTGCTTTAAAATACTTCCCTGTGGTTTGCCATATCAATCTGCGCATTACCATACCTATCTGTGGCTTTACAATATTTCCCTGTTCTCTACAATGTAACTATCACTGTTATCTGCTGTATTATTGAATTGTGGGTTGTCACACTTGTACTTTGCTTGAA
Source organism: Acipenser ruthenus (assembly GCF_902713425.1). Lineage (NCBI taxonomy): Eukaryota > Metazoa > Chordata > Actinopteri > Acipenseriformes > Acipenseridae > Acipenser > Acipenser ruthenus. Next base: position 4,302,769 of record NC_081236.1, read on the forward strand.
CAAAAGTTATTGTATTTCTTGCTCTATTGTATTACTTGTATTGTAACACTTGAAATGTATTTGCTTACGATTGTAAGTCGCCGTGGATAAGGGAGTCTGCTAAGAAATAAATAATAATAATAATAATAATAATAATAATAAAATGGTTCCCTGTACATTACCATCCCATTGTGTTTTATAATACTTCCTTATGCGTAGCAATACCTCTCTGGCCATTACAATGCTTTCCCATACCCATCTGTTCTCTAAAATGTTTTCATGGGCTTTACAATGCTTTCCTCTGCTCTGCAATATCTACCAGACCTCTCTATGCTTTACATTGTGCATTGACATGCCTTTGTGCTTTAAAATACTTCCCTAGGCTTAGCAATATCTCTTTCTGGCCTTTACAATTATTTACCATACATATCTGTGCTCTACAGTGCTTCCCTATTCTTTACCAGGCCGCTTTGTGCTTTAAATTGTCTCTGTGCTTCAAAAATGCTTACCTATGCATTTTACCATACCTCTGTGCTTTAAAATCCTCCTGTGTGCTTTACAACGCTTCCCTATGCTTTACCATAGCTCTCTGACCTTTACAAAAATTCATAATACCTTTCTGAGCTCTACGTTTACATGGTGATTTGCCATACCTGTTTGCTTAATGCCTCTGTCTTTAAAATACTTCCCTGTGGTTGCCATACAACTCTGAACATTACCACACCTATCTGCGCTGTCCTATGCTTTACCATACCTTTCTGTGCTTTTCAACATTTCCCTGTGCTCCACAATGCTTCACTGTGCATTACAATACACTTTTCTCTGCAATGCCTTCCTGTGAATTGCCATACCTTTGTGCTTCGTAATACTTCACTATGCTTAGCAATACCTCTCTGGCCTGAACAGTGATTTCCCATATCCATCTGTGCTGTACAATGCTTCCATGTGCTTTGGAATGTTTTTCTTTGCTCTGGAATGTTTACCAGACCTCTCTATGGTTTATATTGTGCAATCACGTACCTCTGTACTTTAAAATCCTCCTATGTGATTTACAATGCTTTCCTATGCTTTACCATAGCGCTCTGACCTTTACAAAGATTTATAATACCTTTCTGAGCTCTACATTTACATTGTAATTTGCCATACCTTTGTGCTTAATGCCTCTGTGCTTTAAAATACTTCCCTGTGGTTTGCCATATCAATCTGCGCATTACCATACCTATCTGTGGCTTTACAATATTTCCCTGTTCTCTACAATGTAGCTATCACTGTTATCTGCTGTATTATTGAATTGTGGGTTGTCACACTTGTATTTTGCTTGAACAAAAGTTATTGTATTTCTTGCTCTATTGTATTACTTGTATTGTAACACTTGAAATGTATTTGCTTACGATTGTAAGTCGCCCTGGATAAGGGCGTCTGCTAAGAAATAAATAATAATAAAAATAATAATAATAATAATAATAATAATAATAATAATAATAAAATGGTTCCCTGTACATTACCATCCCATTGTGTTTTATAATACTTCCTTATGCGTAGCAATACCTCTCTGGCCAATACAATGCTTTCCCATACCCATCAGTTCTCTAAAATGTTTTCATGGGCTTTACAATGCTTTCCTCTGCTCTGCAATATCTACCAGACCTCTCTATGCTTTACATTGTGCATTGACATGCCTTTGTGCTTTAAAATACTTCCCTATGCTTAGCAATATCTCTTTCTGGCCTTTACAATGGTTTACCAAACATATCTGAGCTATGCAGCGTTTCCCTATTCTTTACCAGGCCGCTTTGTGCTTTAAATTGCCTCTGTGCTTCAAAAATGCTTACCTATGCATTTTTACCATACCTCCGTGCTTTAAAAATCCTCCTGTGTGCTTTACAATGCTTCCCTATGCTTTACCATAGCTTTCTGACCTTTACAACGATTTATCATACCTTTCGGTCCTTTGTGCTTTAAATTGCCTCTGTGCTTCAAAAATGCTTACCTATGCTTTATCTCCGCTATACAAGGTTTCCCTGTGCTTTACAATGCTTCTCTATGCTTTACCAGACCTCTCTCTGCTTCACCATCCATCCCTCTGCTTTACCAGACCTCTGTGCGTCCCTGTGCATTGCCATACCTTTGTGCTTTACAATGCCTCTGTGCTTTAAAATACTTCCCTAAACTGGCCTAGATCTCTGTGCTTCCCCTATGCTTTGCCAGAAATCTGTTCTTTAAAATGCTTCCATCTGCTTTATCATACCTCTCTGTGCTTTAAAAGGCTTCCCTATGCTTTGCCAGACCTCTGTGCTCTGCAATGTTTCCTTGTGCTTTAAGAACATTAGAAAGTTTAGAAACGAGAGGAGGCAATTCAGCCCATCTTGCTTGTTTAGTTGTTAGTAGCTTATTGATCCCAGAATCTCATCAAGCAGCTTCTTGAAGGATCCCAGGGTGTCAGCTTCAACATCATTACTGGAGAGTTGGTTCCAGACCCTCACAATTCTCTGTGTAAAAAAGTGCCTTCTATTTTCTGTTCTGAATGCCCCTTTATCTAATCTCCATTTGTGACCCCTGGTCCTTGTTTCTTTTTTTCAGGTCAAAAGGGTCCCCTGGGTCGACATTGTCAATACCTTTTAGAATTTTTGAACTTGAATCAGATCACCGCGCAGTATTCTTTGTTCAAGACTGAACAGATTCAATTCTTTGAGCCTGTCTGCATACAACATGCCTTTTAAACCCGGAATAATTCTGGTTGCTCTTCTTTGCACTCTTTCTAGAGAAGCAATATCCTTTTTGTAACGAGGTGACCAGAACTGAACACAATATTTGATTTAAAATCAACACTTTTCACAATATATCCAAGCATCTTGTTGGTCTTTTTTTATAGCTTCCCTACATTGTCTAGATGAAGACATTTCCGAGTCAACATAAACTCCTAGTTCTTTTTCATAGATTCCTCCTTCAAATTTCAGTATCTGCCATATGATATTTATAATGCACATTTCGATTGCCTGTGTACTTTTCACCAATAAATGTAATTTGCCATGTGTCTGCCCAGATTTGAATGCTGTCATTATTATTATTTGTTTATTTAGCAGGCGCCTTTATCCAAGGCGACTTACAGAGACTAGGGTTTGTGAACTATGCATCAGCTCCGTCCCACTCGAAAGACGGAGCACAAGGAGGTTAAGTGACTTGCTCAGGGTCACACAATGAGTAAGTGGTTGAGGTGTGATTTGAACAAGGGACCTCCTGGTTACAAGTCCTTTTCTTTAACCACTGGACCACACAGCCTCTAGATCATTTTGAATGACTTTTGCTGCTGCAGCAGTCTTTGCCACTCCTCCTATTTTTGTGTCGTCTGCAAATTTAACAAGTTTGCTTATACCAGAATCTAAATCATTGTAGATTAGGAATAGCAGAGGACCTAATACTGATCCCTATGGTACACCACTGGTTACCTCGCTCCATTTTGAGGTTTCTCCTAATCAGTACTTTGTTTTCTACATATACTTTACAAATGTATCCCTGTGCTTTAAAATGCTTCCCGGTGCTTTACCATACCTCTCTGTGCATTACAATGCTTCCTTATGCTTTACCAGACCCCTCTGTGCTTCACCATAATTTGCTTGATTTGTCGTCCATTTCTGGTATTTTATGTCTAATGCTGGAAACTAGATTTTAGCAACCCAAAACAATGCAGCACTGACTTTGTCCCATCTGCTACGCTCAGTACAGCAGGTCAGAGAAAAGCCAGTACAGACGCACGGATAGGCTGATTAAAACCGCTTTAGGAGTATGTATTATTTATTTTTTAAAATTATATTCCACTGAGGTGGTTTTTTTTTTGCCTAAGTGCTTAGAAATACAAAAACGCCCATCTACAAAAGAAAGATGCGTAGTTTGCGTCGCTTGCGTTGTGCAGTAGTTCACGAGTTTTCTTTCCTCCCCTCACCAAATGAAAAAGTGTCCCGATTTTTCACTCTTGCTATCTGGTCACCCTAGGTCAAAATGGCAAAATAAATATGCACACAGGTTTAAGAATTTAGTTTAGTAGAAAGGCTCGAGTGAACAGAATTAAGACAGCTAGCCGAATGCTGACAAATAGTTTAAAATCGCTGTGGTTTGAAGAGATATGTGTGATTTTCTGGAGTGTCATGACTTTATAACTGCAAGCACCGACGCTTTATCCTGTGAGGAGACGAGAGGAGAGGATACTAACTAGGCCATGGTAAGTAACTGACGTATTTCATTGTATTTAAATACTTAAAATGTAAGATTGTGTTCTCGCTGGTTCGGTGACGCTTCCTATTTGACTTTTTAAAGTGCATTCGCTGCGAATATATGCAAGTACATTTATTTTCTGTATAGTTATAACATTTAAACGGTTTACATGCGAGGTATATAGTGGTTGGGAGTGTTCCGTTGACAGTTTTCCATTTTAAATATTTTGAATGTGTACTGTAGCAATGGCGGGCATTGGCGAATTAAAGTTGCTTTCAGCTTCTTGCAATTTACCATGAAAAAAATAGGCATTTTATTTCTTACAGTATTTCACACTATGAATTCATACTTTTTTCAGCGCTGTGCATTTGGTTACTATGGCAACGCGGTCAAACATATAACGACTTGATCATGATTGGTGTTCGAGTCATACTACAAATGACCTAGCAAGGGGATTTTTTTTGACCTGCAAGAACCAAGGACCAGGGGTCACAAATGGAGATTAGATAAAGGGGCATTCAGAACAGAAAATAGGAGGCACTTTTTTACACAGAGAATTGTGAGGGTCTGGAACCAACTCCCCAGTAATGTTGTTGAAGCTGACACCCTGGGATCCTTCAAGAAGCTGCTTGATGAGATTCTGGGATCAATAAGCTACAAACAACCAAAACGAGCAAGATGGGCTGAATGGCCTCCTCTCGTTTGTAAACTTTATGTTTTTAAGTCAGTGGCATGTATCATGTTACAATGTATTAATTTGAAGGTAAGGTATGCTGTTAACCTCTCCTGTATATAAAAGAGTTAATTTTAAAAGGGCAGCAAATATGGAAATTGCACGTTCCTTTTCATTAGCGTGTCAACAATTTAAAAAGGTTTATAAAACTTGAAAAATGTTGCTGAATGTGTCACTGAAGGCTGTTTTAAAAATAAATATATATTTTTGTCTGCTTACGTTACGTTTTTTGCAGCCAGCACAATCTTTGTTTAGCTGTACCTGAGAGAATGCAGTGAAAACGAAAGCAGCCATATTTAGCTGGAAACAGGGTATTCGCAACACAGCTAAGATTTTAATTTTGGTTTGAAGGCAGCTGGAGCTTAGCATGAGTTGAAATTTTTGCTTTACAAACGCCCTCATGCAGGGCGACTTGGGTAACAAGTTATCACAATATAGCAAAGAGATTACAATACAGCAAAGAAAAAAAAGCAATACAGTTTTGTTTGGGGATTTTTTTGTTTCTGTTTGCACTTTGTCAAATGAAACGGTTTTTGCAGTTATTGCGCACAGTGTGTTTGATTTTGTAGGTTGTATGCATGTGTGCTTTGTATTTGTAGTGTATATGTGCAACTACTGTTACAAACTGCAAAAGATATTCGCCTTGCTTCACTCGGCACCATACATTTTCAGTCTTGGCTACTTTGCTCTGTTTTAATAGTTTTAATTGATTTAAATCATGTTTGTAATGTAAACTATTTCCTGTGACGTCAGACCTTAGGTACCTCTTGACTGTAATAAACAAATACATTCTCAACTTCACAATGTGTCCACAAGTGTTCAACAGTCCAGACCTAGTTTCCAGTCGCAAGCAAGCAAAGAAAATAAGTGACAATACATAAACGTATCCAGTGTTTATACGTTCTGCACGTCCATGGCATTTAATGTACAGTTAATAAACCTTAAATATTTGTGTAGTATAATATACTTACAGCTGTCCTGCAAGTTCTCTTCAGAGTTGCTGGATCTTGGATTGGCAATTGCCGCTTTCACCCTGATCCTTACACAATCTTTCTTTCATTCTTTGGACTTCAGAGACTCATGCAGTGCATCCTACAAGGAAGGAACAAATACGTCAAATGCAATAGAGTATAAAACCAGTATGTTCTGATGTGCAAATATTAGAACTTTATAGGAGGTTTGCTACTCAAAATTGAAAAGTATGCATTGTCACAATGCATTTCTGATAAAAATGTTGTTCTTCATTTCTGTTTAAAAACTTATGAACTGAATTGAAATAGAAATGTTTTGCAAATGAAGTACCTGTGGCACAATAACCCTCTCTGGCCTGGGCGATTTTGAACGTATCACAGTCTGATGCAAACAGATTATCTAGGTCCAAGGAGATGACAAAACACAAAATAGGAGAGGAGTTCGACTCCTACCCCCACCCTCCAGGCCAGATAGGGGTTAAGATATTGCTCTACCCCATTTTTTGGAAGAAATCTGCATAATTTGAATAGGTTTTGGAGAAGTGTTGACTAGAAATTAGGATATCAGTGTTCTATTTTTAAATTACCGACTAACTGATAAGTGTTACAGAAACTTGGTTGTCTAAGAGTGATGGAGACGAATATAATATTAGTGGGTACAAACTGTATAGGAAAGACAGGCAGGACAGAAGAGGCGGAGGGGTAGCGCCATACATAAGAAATAGCCTTGAAGCCCAGGAGTTAAATCAGGACAAAGAAAACAATGCAGAATCAATATGGGTCAGAATAATGGACACAAATTCAAAGGGCAGAATAATAATACGAGCATGCTATAGACCGCCAAATTCAGACGCTGAGAAAAATAATCTGTTATACAATGACATTCGAAATGCGTGTAGAAAAGGAGAAGCCATACTAATGGGGGATTTCAAGTTCCCCCATATAAAATGGGAAAACCCAATGGGGGGCACGATGGACGAAACTGAAATGGTGGAAATGACACATGACTGCTTCGTAATGCAGTTTGTCAAAGCACCGACTAGAGGGGAGGCATGTCTTGATTTAGTCTTTTAAAATAATGATGAAGACAGAAAAACTAAAACAGAGCTCAGAGCGCCATTGGCAAACTCAGACCACGACATGGTCTAATTTGAAGTATTTTTTAAAACCCCAAAAGTAATGACTAAAGCTTAAATGTTTACAATTTTAGAAAAGCAAACTATGAAGGTATGAAACAGAGCCTAACAGACGTAGATTGGAGTAAAAAAGAGAAAACATCCACAGAAAAAGGATGGCTGATTTTTAAAAATGTAGTACTAGAGGCGCAAAACAATTACATCCCAAAAGTTGACAAATCTAAATCTAAAACAAAATGGCCAAAAAGGCACTTTACAGAGCGTTTACAGGGACCAAAAACAAAGTACACAGAAAGAGTACTTGGAACTGCAAACACAAGTCAAAAATCAGTTAGAAAAGCCAAGAGAGAGATAGAAATCAATATAGCTCAGGGGGCTAAAACCAATTCCAAAATGTTTTTCCAATATTATAACAGCAAGAGAACATTCAAAGAGGAGGTTAAATGTCTAAGAGACACAAATGGCAAAATCACAACAAATACATTAAAGGATTACTTTTCACTGTTTTTTACAAAAGAGGACACGGACAACATGCCCCACATTTCGACCTGTTCCTATCCAGTTTTAAATAACTTTAGCAAAACAGAGGCAGAAGTGTTAAAGGGACTAGGAGCTCTTAAAATAAACAAATCCCTTGGGCCTGATGAGATCCTCCCAATAGTACTCAAAGAAATGAAAGAAGCTATTTACAAACCGCTAACCAAGATCATGCAACAGTCTCTTGACACAGAGGTTGTACCGACAGACTGGAAAATAGCAAACGTAATACCGATCCACAAAAAGGGAGACAAAGCCGAACCAGGTAACTACAGACCAATAAGCCTGACTTCTATTATATGTAGAATTATGGAAACTATAATAAGATCCAAAATGGAAAATTACCTATATGGTAACAATATCCCAGGAGACAGTCAGCATGGTACGGATTACTGATTATAGGAGAAACCTCAAAATGGAGTTGAGGTAACCAGTGGTGTACCACAGGGATCAGTATTAGGTCCTCTGCTATTCCTAATCTATATTAAATGATTTCGATTCTGGTATAGCAAGCAAACTTGTTAAATTTGCAGACGACACAAAAATAGGAGGAGTGGCAAACAGTGTTGCGCAGCAAAGGTCATTCAAAATGATCTAGACAGCATTCAGAACTGGGCAGACACATGGCAAATTAAATTTAATAGAGAAAAGTGTAAAGTATTGCATGCAGGAAATAAAAAAAATATGCATTATAAATATCATATGGGAGATACTGAAATTGATGAAGGGAACTATGAAAAAGACCTCGGAGTTTATGTTGACTCAGAAATGTCTTCATCTAGACAATGTGGAGAAGCTATAAAAAAAGGCCAACAAGATGTTCGGATATATTGTGAGAAGTGTTGAATTTAAAATCAAGGGAAGTAATGTTAAAAATGTATAATGCATTAGTAAGACCTCACCTAGAATATTGTGTTCAGTTCTGGTCACCTTGTTACATAAATGATGTTGTTGCTCTAGAAAGAGCGCAAAGAAGAGCAACCAGAACTATCCCGGGCTTAAAAGGCATGTCGTATGCAGACAGGCTAAAATAATTGAATCTATTCAGTCTTGAACAAATCTGATTCAAACATTCAAAACCCTAAAAGGTATAGACAATGTCAACCTAGGGGACGACTTTGACCTGAAAAAAAAATGGCATTTCATTTCTTACAGTATTTCACACTATGAATTCATACTTTTGTCAGCGCTGTTCATTTGGTTACTATGGGAACGAGGTCAAACATATAACGACTTTATCATGATTGGTGTTCGAGTCATACTATAAATGACCTAGCAAGGGGACTTTTTTTGACCTGCAAAAAGAAACAAGGACCAGAGGTCACAAATGCAGATTAGATAAAAGGGGCATTCAGAACAGAAAATAGGAGGCACTCTTTTACACAGAGAATTGTGAGGGTCTGGAACCAACTCCCCAGTAACGTTGTTGAAGCTGACACCCTGGGATCCTTCAAGAAGCTGCTCAATAAGCTACTAACAACCAAACGAGCAAGATGGGCTGAATGGCCTCCTCTCGTTTGTAAACTTTGTTCTTATGTCAGTTGATTTTTACTGGCTATACACACACTACACTTTTCAGCCTTGATACAACACCTGCAAAGAGCCACCAATTAGTACTTTAATATTGTACTGGATCATAACACTACATTTCCCTACAAATTCAGTGACAGAGAATATCATGTTATTGACCAGATCTTGTTTTTAGTAATTAAGCACTAGAAGCAAATTTCAGCTATGTGTTATACTTGCAGGAAAACAAAATGGAGCAAAAATGGTTCTATGTCTTAGATGTGGAACCGTTTATCTGGTGCTGTTTGAAACCAACGTGTAAGATTCTGTATTTGTACTTTATAATAATCAGTTTAATAGTCCACGCAGTATGCTGGGAACTCTGTACTCATTTCTCTGCTGAATGTGCTTAGCGTTGACAACCATTCAAGCTTGTGTTGGTAAGTTTGTGGTACACTGGATGATGTTGTAGACTGAATGATGAGAGTATAGGGGTTAGAGAACATCAGCTTGCTCCTGGGTTCCCATGTGCTTCTTCTTGGTCCATGCATCACTAATGAGAGAGAATGTGTCCATATTACTAGATGTACATATTTTAAAAGTCATAAGAAACATGTGTGTGTACTTTTAAAGATGTTGACGGTGTAACCACATATAAATTGTTGATTGTTCACTTAAACAAGCTAGTGCTGTTGATGAGACTGTTTTTAGAGTGAGATGCAAAAGCAGCAGTAGTAAATGTGTGCTATTAAGATTGCAATGTAAACGAGTGAGATGTAGGTCGGACTGTTAAACTGGATCTCATTTTTAACATGGTAGGCCTATGTGGTGGGCATGATGAGATTGGGGTTTCATTAGCTTTTAATGTAAGATACAACCCCTGTGTGTTTTTATTTTGTTTTTGTTTTTACAAACACAACACAAGCCAGTGTTTATTAAATTAATAAGAAAAAGGTAACGGGAACTCGGAGCAAATAAAAGACTGAAGTTATTTGTAAACCCCGGCGGCCACGACAAAGCCCAATAATAAACCCCCCCAGATAACCCCACAATCACACTCCACACACTTGCTCACAATATCCAGCCATTCAGTAATTGCTCACTCCCTCCCTGGCTGAACAACCAAAAATAGCCCCCAACACAACCCTGCCCAAAACACCTCCTCCTCCTGTTACATTAGTAAATGTGCTCCCTCTGTGCACAGAATATTATAGGCTACAGTGTAATTATTGGACTAACTGTCATGCACTTGGCAAAAAATGACATAAGAAAAGAGCGAGAGTCGAGAGTTAAAAATGTGAATTAGCTAGGTATTCGATGAAGCTTGGGTAAGGTCCCAGTGGTTAAAGACAAAGGCTTCATACCCAGGACCGCCGAGAGCCGTCATGGGCCACGGGGAAGGATTGGTATACACTATTTTATTAATCCCGTGCAAAAATAAACCACTCATCTCTGCTCTTAACCAATAGCCTGTATTGGTAAATTTGTATTTTAAGCAATACCGATCATTCTCTAATTGTGTTTACCACCAGGTGAAGAAAGTACTTTAGTTTACACAAAACAATTTTTCTAACAAACTGCTGCATCACGTTGTTTTGAGCAAATTATAGATCTTAATAGAATAATTCATACTGTGGTAAATATTGTGCAACTTTAGGGTTCTTTCAAAGTTTTTAAAAGTCTTAAAAAAAACAAAAAACAAAAAAAACACAATATTGCTATGCCTTTTTTCAGCTTTTTGGTGTAGTAAAATATGAAATGCGATAGTTCAAATCATTGTGTGAAAGGAAGTGTTTGACAGTGCCTGGATACACAATCATTACACAACAGAAGCACTTTGGCTCAGTGTGCAGTACGGCAGTTTTTGTTTTAATGAGGCGGTGGGAACAAAGAGTCTTGTGCAGGGCTAGTTTTAAAATATTTTATAGGAATATATAAATAAATAAATAAATATATTATATATATATATATATATATATATATAAATAAAAAATCCCCCTTCATTAGGGACCCGCTTCGAGGCGTTGGGCCCCGGGGAAATTTCCCTATCCTCTCGGTGGGCCTGTTCATACCAGGTGGTTCCCGGTTCAAATCCCAACTCGCACTGTGTGTGACCCAGAGCAAATCACTTTGTCTCCTTGAGACGTAAAACGGAGGTCCTATTGGAGGTGACTGTGATGCATAGTTTACCCCTAGTCTCTGGAAGTCGCTTTGGATAGAAGCATCTGCTAAAATGACCAATTAATAATAATGCATTATTAAGAGGCAAAATTGCTTGATGCAGAAACTCCAGACCGCACCCAAATTCCCATTGAGAACAGGTAATAACCATTCCTTTTTACTGCTTACTACTTAATATTGTTTGGTACTGTACTGGAAGTTAAATAAAGGTTTTGTTGATTGATGGGTTACACTTGCATCAAGTGTCGGATTTATTACGAACACCTCCCAGGAACATTCTAAAACATTCGTGAGGTTTAAAAATCTCACACTCTTGGAAAAGTATTCCAAGAAACCGTGTTTCAGGGGTTCCAAATAGTACACAAAGAACCTTTTTAAAACAGCAGGCTAATCAACCGTAAATAAACGTTGGAATCTCAAAGGATTAATAAGAAACCCTAAAACACCCAAAGAACCCACAGGGGTTCTGATCTATAGAGCCTTCTAATACTAGAAAAGCCATGCAAATTGATTAAAACGCACAGATTTTGTGCATGGCTCCACATTTGAAAGCCATATATTCAATTAGACTTCAGCAGTAAATACCGCGTTGGTGACTAAACATTCCGCTACTTATTAGCAATAAAGGTGACACTGTAGCGAGGGCTAAACTGAGTTTAAAATATAATTTATGGTAGCTGCCTATGCCACTGAAGGCACTACCTTAAAATTAAGTTAAATATTTTAGGTGGTTATCACCAGGTTATTTTATTTGGGCCAGGGGATAAGGTCTTGACCAAATACAACACAAACAAAATAAAAATGGCAGGGATGTAAAATAGTCAAATTTATTTAAAACACAATTTCGTTTCAATTCTCATATTGCACAAATTAGTGCTGTCTGTTAGTTACAGCCAAATACTTCAATTCGATACATTGTTTCAGGGGTTCAGTCGTTCTCTCAGGCATTGCACTGTTACATAGTTTACTATAGCAGCAACTCATTTAGAGCAAGAATACATTGTTTCATTTCTCTCTCGTATTCACACACACACACAGCACTAGACAAGACAGGAGGCTCCCAAATTAGACAAAAGCGATTTATGAAAATGTTTATTCTGTTTATTTCATTTATGCATATGACACGCAATGTAAAAACAAATTCATTTTTTGAAGAAAATGGGAAATGCATCAAGGTTTCTGTATTTGAAGTCACCCTGCATAACATTAAAATCTAAACTGTTTTTCTTGGTTTGCTCATTTTTCCTTACATGTTGTAAACTACATAATTGTGTGTTTGCTTGCCTTTGCACTGAAATTGCATTGTATCCATTTTGTATGAAATATACTGTATGTATATATGAATATGTTAAATACATTTAAACTTTATCATTGTAAGCAAGAACAAAAGTTGTGAAACTGTTGCAGCTATATATACGTGTTATTTTTTAAATCACATATATACTAACTGTTACAGTTAGGGGCTACCAGCAATTCTAGACCTTTGCAATGGTTCTACTTGTGCAAATACTGTTACTTTATCACCTCCTTCCCTGCAAAGTAGAAAGAAGGCCTCACTATATTCCACTATAAAGAAAAAGATAAAAACTATGTTAACCAATATGCTTCTGCTAAAATAATATTAGAGATAGATAATATAAAAACAAAATAAATAGTTTTATTACCCGGAATGGGCAGTTAAAGGTGGGTTCTTTCAATAGTGTTATGTTGTTCTCACTTAGTTGTATTGTGTGTATCATTGTCATACTCTTTGCAGCTTCGGAACCCCAGGCTCAGGACGGTTTTGTCTATACAACTGTTTATTGCACGGAATGAGCAGTTAAAGGTCAGTTTGGTCGGTTTTTTCAATAATGTCGTGTTGTTCCCACTTAGTTGCATTGTGTGTATAATGTTAGTCGTCTTTGCACCTTCGGAACTCAGTGTTCCCGGGAGCTTTTTGGTGATAAAAAGGGTTCTGGCCCAGAACAGGTTAATGACAGCGCGTTATTAATCGGTTCTGATTGTTAAAATATTCTCCCCATATATGTCTAACTTTTTATGCTGTTTTTAAAAGCAATTGAATTCATTAAAGTTCTGTTCCGGCTTTTACCCCATCCCCAGTATTAGACTTGAGTTGAAAACAAAATAAATCTGTTATAAATGACAGTTAATAGTACTATCATTTTCCACGAACGACCAGCTTACATTTTTGTCCTCACTGTCAGACTGAAGATCTTGTAAAATATTAACAAAGGTGTTTTCAATCATTGTGTTTCTCACTGACGACTTCCATTTACAAACCATTTTAGGTCGTTGAAAAACTAAAAGAAAAAAAAAGTGCTCTGAAGCACCTAAGGAGATTCCTCGGACGCTCTTTCAGTGTCAGATTGAGTTTATGAACACACCCTATATCTTTCTAGGAAATTTGAATCAAAGGATTCTTTTCCTTTTTGGGAAAATAATTCTGTAAACGTGCCTGAGAAGTGATTAGGCTATTTGTATTTAGCTGTATCAATTTACTGTAATGAATTAATCTAATTCATAGCACACAGTTTTAAAAAGATTTAAAACCTTTTCAAACAGTTAAAGCATCCTTCCAAACAAAGCTGCCCCAATGCCACAGGTGTTCTCAGTTTATACAAATATAATCCAGGGTGCGTCCACCAGAGGGAACTCTAACTTAACCCATTTCCTGCCAAACTGGCCACATGAGTTTGAACTTTTAGTTTCCTTTTTGGATTCTTGGCTCACCTCTTATTCTCATTTGTTTCATTTCATTTTTTATAATGATCAAAAAGATGACATACCAAAATGTTATAGTGTCTTATGAACACCTCCCGTGTCTGCTGGCTTTGATTGCTGCCTAACTCCCAGTTAACTAGGCCCTTCATTTCACGGATCATTTTTAATAGCCAGTTAATACTTGTTTTCACCTTTAAAGTTGGAGATTTCAAGTTAGCTATAACATTTTATCAGTCCACTAACTCTGCAACTGCTTAGAGCTGAAAAACAATTAAAAGGTCTAATTAAGTCAGTTATCAGTTCAATTGTTAATATTAAAGCTTTTCTGACCGTCGGGGATCGCTTTTGTGGCGGGATTTTAACTTTCCGACTTGTTCCGAGCAAAAATCCCTGATTCAGACAGTATGAAGGATGTTATGCAAATTAAGCGGGTACCTAATTAACAGTCGCTCTCAAACGTAATTATTTACGGTTTATCTTCTCTATTTGATTTTGCTGTTACTACTAACTATATTGTAATTTTAACTGCTTTTATATGTAATGTGATATTTTGTAACAACTGTAAGCTGCCCTGGCTAAGGGCACCTAAGAAATACATTTAAAAAAAAAAAGGCTACAGTAAAATAGGAGCTCTTCCTCTTTGTCCTGATGTACTTGCTTTATTATTGTGTTCTATTAAATGTCTCCTCTCTGCTTGTCCTGAAACAGGCGTCTTATTTTCTCCCGCCTTTATTATTATGATTATGATTTATTTCTTAGCAGACGCCCCTTAAGGCACCGACGAGAGGGGAGGCTTGCCTGCATTTAGTCTTTTCAAATAACGAAGACAGAATAACAGAGAGCCATTGGGAAACTCAGACCACAACATGGTCTCATTTGAAATGTTTTAAATAACTTTAACATAACAGAGGCAGAAGTGTTAAAGGGACTAGGAGCTCTTAAAATAAACAAATCCCCTGGGCCTGATGAGATCCTCCCAATAGTACTCAAAGAAATGAGAGAAGTTATTTAACAATCATGCAACAGTATCTTGACACAGAGGTTGTACCGACAGACTGGAAAATTGCAAATGTAATACCGATCCACAAAAAGGGAGACAAAACTGAGCCAGGTAACTACAGATCAATAAGCCTGACTTCTATTATATGTAAACTTATGGAAACTATAATAAGATCTAAAATGGAAAATTACCTTTATGGTAACAATATCCTGGGAGACAGTCAGCATGGTTTTAGGAAAAGGAGATCATGTCTAACTAACCTGCTTGATTTTTTTGAGGATGCAACATCGACAATGGATAATTGCAAAGCATACGACATGGTTTATTTAGATTTCCAGAAAGCTTTTGACAAAGTCCCGCATAAAAGATTAATTCTAAAACTGAACGCAGTAGGGATTCAAGGAAATGCATGCACATGGATTAGGGCGTGGTTAACATGTAGAAAACAGAAAGTACTGATTAGAGGAGAAACCTCAAAATGGAGCGAGGTAACCAGTGGTGTACCACAGGGATCAGTGTTAGGTCCTCTGCTATTCCTAATCTACATTAATGATTTAGATTCTGGTATAGTAAGCAAACTTGTTAAATTTGCAGACGACACAAAAATAGGAGGAGTGGCAAACACTGTTGCACAGCAAAGGTCATTCAAAATGATCTAGACAGCATTCACAACTGGGCAGACACATGGCAAATGAAATTTAATAGAGAAAAGTGAAAAGTATTGCATGCAGGCAATAAAAATGTGCATTATAAATATCATATGGGAGATACTGAAATTGAAGGAGGGAACTATGAAAAAGACCTAGGAGTTTATGTTGACTCTGAAATGTCTTCATCTTGACAATGTGGGGAAGCTACAAAAAAGGCCAACAAGATGTTCGGATATATTGTGAGAAGTGTTGAATTTAAAATCAAGGGAAGTGATGTTAAAACTTTATAATGCATTAGTAAGACCTCACCTAGAATATTGTGTTCAGTTCTGGTCACCTCGTTACATAAATGATATTGTTGCTCTAGAAAGAGTGCAAAGAAGAGCAACCAGAATTATCCCGGGATTAAAAGGCATGTCTTATGCAGACAGGCTAAAAGAATTGAATCTATTCAGTCTTGAACAAAGAAGACTACGCGGCGATCTGATTCAAACATTCAAAATCCTAAAAGGTATAGACAATGTCAACCCAGGGGACTTCTCTGACCTGAAAAAAATGGCATTTAATTTCTTACAGTATTTCACACTATGAATTCATACTTTTATCAGCGCTGTTCATTTGGTTACTATGCAACGACTTTATCATGATTGGTGTTCGAGTCATATTACAAATGACCTAGCAAGGGGACTTTTTTTGACCTGCAAAAAGAAACAAGGACCAGGGGTCACAAATGGAGATTAGATAAAAGGGGCATTCAGAACAGAAAATAGGAGGCACTCTTTTACACAGAGAATTGTGAGGGTCTGGAACCAACTCCCCAGTAATGTTGTTGAAGCTGACACCCTGGGATCCTTCAAGAAGCTGCTCAATAAGCTACTAACAACCAAACGAGCAAGATGGGCTGAATGGCCTCCTCTCGTTTGTAAACTTTGTTCTTATGTCAGTTGATTTTTACTGGCTATACACACACTACACTTTTCAGCCTTGATACAACACCTGCAAAGAGCCACCGATTAGTACTTTAATATTGTACTGGATCATAACACTACATTTCCCTACAAATTCAGTGACGACAGAGAATATCATGTTATTGACCAGATCTTGTTTTTAGTAATTAAGCACTAGAAGCAAATTTCAGCTATGTGTTATACTTGCAGGAAAACAAAATGGAGCAAAAATGGTTCTATGTCTTAGATGTGGAACCGTTTATCTGGTGCTGTTTGAAACCACGTGTAAGATTCTGTATTTGTACTTTATAATAATCAGTTTAATAGTCCACGCAGTATGCTGGGAACTCTGTACTCATTTCTCTGCTGAATGTGCTTAGCGTTGACAACCATTCAAGCTTGTGTTGGTAAGTTTGTGGTACACTGGATGATGTTGTAGACTGAATGATGAGAGTATAGGGGTTAGAGAACATCAGCTTGCTCCTGGGTTCCCATGTGCTGCTTCTTGGTCCATGCATCACTAATGAGAGAGAATGTGTCCATATTACTAGATGTACATATTTTAAAAGAGTCATAAGAAACATGTGTGTGTACTTTTAAAGATGTTGACGGTGTAACCACATATAAATTGTTGATTGTTCACTTTAACAAGCTAGTGCTGTTGATGAGACTGTTTTTAGAGTGAGATGCAAAAGCGGCAGTAGTAAATGTGTGCTATTAAGATTGCAATGTAAACGAGTGAGATGTAGGTCGGACTGTTAAACTGGATCTCATTTTTAACATGGTAGGCCTATGTGGTGGGCATGATGAGATTGGGGTTTCATTAGCTTTTAATGTAAGATACAACCCCTGTGGGTTTTTATTTATTTATTTTTTTTTACAAACACAACACAAGCCAGTGTTTATTAAATTAATAAGAAAAAGGTAACGGGAACTCGGAGCAAATAAAAGACTGAAGTTATTTGTAAACCCCGGCGGCCACGACAAAGCCCAATAATAAACCCCCACAGATAACCCCACAATCACACTCCACACACTTGCTCACAATATCTAGCCATTCAGTAATTGCTCACTCCCTCCCTGGCTGAACAACCAACAATAGCCCCCAACACAACCCTGCCCAAAACACCTCCTCCTCCTGTTACATTAGTAAATGTGCTCCCTCTGTGCACAGAATATTATAGGCTACAGTGTAATTATTGGACTAACTGTCATGCACTTGGCTAAAAATGACATAAGAAAAGAGCGAGAGTCGAGAGTTAAAAATGTGAATTAGCTAGGTATTCGATGAAGTGGGTAAGGTCCCAGTGGTTAAAGACAAAGGCTTCATACCCAGGACCGCCGAGAGCCGTCATGGGCCACGGGGAAGGATTGGTATGTCCCCCTCCCCCTCCCCCTCCATGGTACTACATTCATTCGACTTTGTAGTGTACTGTAGTCTAAACCAAGCTTCTAAACAAAGCAATGATACTTGCAATCTTAGCAGTGTCTGAGGAAGAAGATCATTTCAACCGATACATTATTTTGATAATGGGTTTGAAGGAAACTGTCAACGATGCCTAGAAGTTTCAATATCTCAATTAAAATCTGCAGCAGGATAGTTTACTTTTTCTCAAAGTAATTGTTTAAGTTATTTACAGTATTAAAACTTTTTAGGCAAGTGAATAAATATTTTTGTACAAACTCCACGTGTAATAGTCACTAATCGGAAGCTTGCTTATCAAATAACATACGTTTTTAGCATAAACTACATTTTAATGGTGTAGCTATACACTATTTTATTAATCCCGTGCAAAAATAAACCACTCATCTCTGCTCTTAACCAATAGCCTGTATTGGTAAATTTGTATTTTAAGCAATACCGATCATTCTCTAATTGTGTTTACCACCAGGTGAAGAAAGTACTTTAGTTTACACAAAACAATTTTTCTAACAAACTGCTGCATCACGTTGTTTTGAGCAAATTATAGATCTTAATAGAATAATTCATACTGTGGTAAATATTGTGCAACTTTAGGGTTCTTTCAAAGTTTTTAAAAGTCTTAAAAAAAACAAAAAACAAAAAAAACACAATATTGCTATGCCTTTTTTCAGCTTTTTGGTGTAGTAAAATATGAAATGCGAAAGTTCAAATCATTGTGTGAAAGGAAGTGTTTGACAGTGCCTGGATACACAATCATTACACAACAGAAGCACTTTGGCTCAGTGTGCAGTACGGCAGTTTTTGTTTTAATGAGGCGGTGGGAACAAAGAGTCTTGTGCAGGGCTAGTTTTAAAATATTTTATAGGAATATATAAATAAATAAATAAATAAATAAATAAAATATTATATATATTATATATATATATATATATATATATATATATATATATATATATATATATAAATAAAAAATCCCCCTTCATTAGGGACCCGCTTCGAGGCGTTGGGCCCCGGGGAAATTTCCCTATCCTCTCGGTGGGCCTGTTCATACCAGGTGGTTCCCGGTTCAAATCCCAACTCGCACTGTGTGTGACCCAGAGCAAATCACTTTGTCTCCTTGAGACGTAAAACTGAGGTCCTATTGGAGGTGACTGTGATGCATAGTTTACCCCTAGTCTCTGGAAGTCGCTTTGGATAGAAGCATCTGCTAAAATGACCAATTAATAATAATGAATTATTAAGAGGCAAAACTGCTTGATGCAGAAACTCCAGACCGCACCCAAATTCCCATTGAGAACGGGTAATAACCATTCCTTTTTACTGCTTACTACTTAATATTGTTTGGTACTGTACTGGAAGTTAAATAAAGGTTTTGTTGATTGATGGGTTACACTTGCATCAAGTGTCGGATTTATTACGAACACCTCCCAGGAACATTCTAAAACATTCGTGAGGTTTAAAAATCTCACACTCTTGAAAAAGTATTCCAAGAAACCGTGTTTCAGGGGTTCCAAATAGTACACAAAGAACCTTTTTAAAACAGCAGGCTAATCAACCGTAAATAAACGTTGGAATCTCAAAGGATTAATAAGAAACCCTAAAACACCCAAAGAACCCACAGGGGTTCTGATCTATAGAGCCTTCTAATACTAGAAAAGCCATGCAAATTGATTAAAACGCACAGATTTTGTGCATGGCTCCACATTTGAAAGCCATATATTTCAATTAGACTTCAGCAGTAAATACCGCGTTGGTGACTAAACATTCCGCTACTTATTAGCAATAAAGGTGACACTGTAGCGAGGGCTAAACCGAGTTTAAAATATAATTTATGGTAGCTGCCTATGCCACTGAAGGCACTACCTTAAAATTAAGTTAAATATTTTAGGTGGTTATCACCAGGTTATTTTATTTGGGCCAGGGGATAAGGTCTTGACCAAATACAACACAAACACAATAAAAATGGCAGGGATGTAAAATAGTCAAATTTATTTAAAACACAATTTCGTTTCAATTCTCATATTGCACAAATTAGTGCTGTCTGTTAGTTACAGCCAAATACTTCAATTCGATACATTGTTTCAGGGGTTCAGTCGTTCTCTCAGGCATTGCACTGTTACATAGTTTACTATAGCAGCAACTCATTTAGAGCAAGAATACATTGTTTCATTTCTCTCTCGTATTCACACACACACACAGCACTAGACAAGACAGGAGGCTCCCAAATTAGACAAAAGCGATTTATGAAAATGTTTATTCTGTTTATTTCTTTTATGCATATGACACGCAATGTAAAAACAAATTCATTTTTTTGAAGAAAATGGGAAGTGCATCAAGGTTTCTGTATTTGAAGTCACCCTGCATAACATTAAAATCGAAACTGTTTTTCTTGGTTTGCTCGTTTTTCCTTACATGTTGTAAACTACATAATTGTGTGTTTGCTTGCCTTTGCACTGAAATTGCATTGTATCCATTTTGTATGAAATATACTGTATGTATATATGAATATGTTAAATACATTTAAACTTTATCATTGTAAGCAAGAACAAAAGTTGTGAAACTGTTGCAGCTATATATACGTGTTATTTTTTAAATCACATATATACTAACTGTTACAGTTAGGGGCTACCAGCAATTCTAGACCTTTGCAATGGTTCTACTTGTGCAAATACTGTTACTTTATCACCTCCTTCCCTGCAAAGTAGAAAGAAGGCCTCACTATATTCCACTATAAAGAAAAAGATAAAAACTATGTTAACCAATATGCTTCTGCTAAAATAATATTAGAGATAGATAATATAAAAACAAAATAAATAGTTTTATTACCCGGAGTGGGCAGTTAAAGGTGGGTTCTTTCAATAGTGTTATGTTGTTCTCACTTAGTTGTATTGTGTGTATCATTGTCATACTCTTTGCAGCTTCGGAACCCCAGGCTCAGGACGGTTTTGTCTATACAACTGTTTATTGCACGGAATGAGCAGTTAAAGGTCAGTTTGGTCGGTTTTTTCAATAATGTCGTGTTGTTCCCACTTAGTTGCATTGTGTGTATAATGTTAGTCGTCTTTGCACCTTCGGAACTCAGTGTTCCCGGGAGCTTTTTGGTGATAAAAAGGGTTCTGGCCCAGAACAGGTTAATGACAGCGCGTTATTAATCGGTTCTGATTGTTAAAATATTCTCCCCATATATGTCTAACTTTTTATGCTGTTTTTAAAAGCAATTGAATTCATTAAAGTTCTGTTCCGGCTTTTACCCCATCCCCAGTATTAGACTTGAGTTGAAAACAAAATAAATCGGTTATAAATGACAGTTAATAGTACTATCATTTTCCACGAACGACCAGCTTACATTTTCGTCCTCACTGTCAGACTGAAGATCTTGTAAAATATTAACAAAGGTGTTTTCAATCATTGTGTTTCTCACTGACGACTTCCATTTACAAACCATTTTAGGTCGTTGAAAAACTAAAAGAAAAAAAAAAGTGCTCTGAAGCACCTAAGGAGATTCCTCGGACGCTCTTTCAGTGTCAGATTGAGTTTATGAACACACCCTATATCTTTCTAGGAAATTTGAATCAAAGGATTCTTTTCCTTTTTGGGAAAATAATTCTGTAAACGTGCCTGAGAAGTGATTAGGCTATTTGTATTTAGCTGTATCAATTTACTGTAATGAATTAATCTAATTCATAGCACACAGTTTTAAAAAGATTTAAAACCTTTTCAAACAGTTAAAGCATCCTTCCAAACAAAGCTGCCCCAATGCCACAGGTGTTCTCAGTTTATACAAATAAAATCCAGGGTGCGTCCACCAGAGGGAACTCTAACTTAACCCATTTCCTGCCAAACTGGCCACATGAGTTTGAACTTGTAGTTTCCTTTTTGGATTCTTGGCTCACCTCTTATTCTCATTTGTTTCATTTCATTTTTTATAATGATCAAAAAGATGACATACCAAAATGTTATAGTGTCTTATGAACACCTCCCGTGTCTGCTGTCTTTCATTGCTGCCTAACTCCCAGTTAACTAGGCCCTTCATTTCACGAATCATTTTTAATAGCCAGTTAATACTTGTTTTCACCTTTAAAGTTGGAGATTTCAAGTTAGCTATAACATTTTATCAGTCCACTAACTCTGCAACTGTTTAGAGCTGAAAAACAATTAAAAGGTCTAATTAAGTCAGTTATCAGTTCAATTGTTAATATTAAAGCTTTTCTGACCGTCGGGGATCGCTTTTGTGGCGGGATTTTAACTTTCCGACTTGTTCCGAGCAAAAATCCCTGATTCAGACAGTATGAAGGATGTTATGCAAATTAAGCGGGTACCTAATTAACAGTCGCTCTCAAACGTAATTATTTACGGTTTATCTTCTCTATTTGATTTTGCTGTTACTACTAACTATATTGTAATTTTAACTGCTTTTATATGTAATGTGATATTTTGTAACAACTGTAAGCTGCCCTGGCTAAGGGCATCTAAGAAATACATTTAAAAAAAAAAAAAGGCTACAGTAAAATAGGAGCTCTTCCTCTTTGTCCTGATGTACTTGCTTTATTATTGTGTTCTATTAAATGTCTCCTCTCTGCTTCTCCTGAAACAGGCGTCTTATTTTCTCCCGCCTTTATTATTATTATTATTATGATTTATTTCTTAGCAGACGCCCCTTAAGGCACCGACGAGAGGGGAGGCTTGCCTGCATTTAGTCTTTTCAAATAACGAAGACAGAATAACAGAGAGCCATTGGGAAACTCAGACCACAACATGGTCTCATTTGAAATGTTTTAAATAACTTTAACATAACAGAGGCAGAAGTGTTAAAGGGACTAGGAGCTCTTAAAATAAACAAATCCCCTGGGCCTGATGAGATCCTCCCAATAGTACTCAAAGAAATGAGAGAAGTTATTTAACAATCATGCAACAGTATCTTGACACAGAGGTTGTACCGACAGACTGGAAAATTGCAAATGTAATACCGATCCACAAAAAGGGAGACAAAACTGAGCCAGGTAACTACAGATCAATAAGCCTGACTTCTATTATATGTAAACTTATGGAAACTATAATAAGATCTAAAATGGAAAATTACCTTTATGGTAACAATATCCTGGGAGACAGTCAGCATGGTTTTAGGAAAAGGAGATCATGTCTAACTAACCTGCTTGATTTTTTTGAGGATGCAACATCGACAATGGATAATTGCAAAGCATACGACATGGTTTATTTAGATTTCCAGAAAGCTTTTGACAAAGTCTCGCATAAAAGATTAATTCTCAAAATGAACGCAGTAGGGGTTCAAGGAAATGCATGCACATGGATTAGGGCGTGGTTAACATGTAGAAAACAGAAAGTACTGATTAGAGGAGAAACCTCAAAATGGAGCGAGGTAACCAGTGGTGTACCACAGGGATCAGTGTTAGGTCCTCTGCTATTCCTAATCTACATTAATGATTTAGATTCTGGTATAGTAAGCAAACTTGTTAAATTTGCAGATGACACAAAAATAGGAGGAGTGGCAAACACTGTTGCACAGCAAAGGTCATTCAAAATGATCTAGACAGCATTCACAACTGGGCAGACACATGGCAAATGAAATTTAATAGAGAAAAGTGAAAAGTATTGGATGCAGGCAATAAAAATGTGCATTATAAATATCATATGGGAGATACTGAAATTGAAGAAGGGAACTATGAAAAAGACCTAGGAGTTTATGTCGACTCAGAAATGTCTTCATCTAGACAATGTGGGGAAGCTACAAAAAAGGTCAACAAGATGCTCGGATATATTGTGAGAAGTGTTGAATTTAAATCAAGGGATGTAATGTTAAAACTTTACAGTGCATTAGTAAGACCTCACCTAGAATATTGTGTTCAGTTCTGGTCACCTCGTTACAAAAAAGGCAGCAGTGTGGAGTAGTGGTTAGGGCTCTGGACTCTTGACCGAAGGGTTGTGGGTTCAATCCCTAGTGGAGGACACTGCTGCTGTACCCTTGAGCAAGGTACTTTACCTAGATTGCTCCAGTAAAAACCCAACTGTATAAATGGGTAATTGTATGTAAAAATAATGTGATATATTGTAACAATTGTAAGTCGCCCTGGATAAGGGCGTCTGCTAAGAAATAAATAATAATAATAATAATGATAAAAAAGGTTATTGCTGTTCTAGAAAGAGTGCAAAGAAGAGCAACCAGAATTATTCTGGGTTTAAAAGGCATGTCGTATGCAGACAGGCAAAATTATTTAATCTATTCAATCTTGAATAAAGACGACTACGTGGTGATGTGATTCAAGCATTCAGAATCCTAAAAGGTATAGACAATGGTCGACCCTGGTGACTTTTTTGACTAGAAAAAAGAAACAAGGACCAGGGGTCACAAATGGAGATTAGATAAAGGGGCATTCAGAATAGAAAATAGGAGGCACTTTTTTACACAGAGAATTGTGAGGGTCTGGAACCGACTCCTCAGTGATGTTGTTGACACTGACACCCTGGGATCCTTCAAGAAGCTGCTTGATGAGATTCTGGGATCAATAAGCTATTATCAACCGAACGAGCAAGATGGGCTGAATGGCCTCCTCTCGTTTGTAAACTTTCTTATGTTCTTTTGTTCTAATACGTATCATTTTGATTGATGATCGCTTTGTTATGCAATAATATTTAACTTAAATGCATTAGTTAGCATTTTCTGGAGGCAGTGGGAAAAGGGTAGGAAAGTAAATAAAATGACTTCTAGCCTGATCCAGTTTTTTCTCAAAGAAATGGGAAATGTGTTACTAGCGATGCTAACAACTCCACATATTGCTAATGGTACGGGTACCCTTTAATAATCAACATGATTAATATACACAAAAAATTATGTTGTAATCTAGAAAATATTATAGCGGCCCAGGCAAAAGACAGAGACTTTGGATATTTATAATTGTAAACAGTTGCCTATGCGTTTGTGTAGAACAGTCTATGTCTGTGTGTTGGAACTTTGTTAGAGACTGGGTCTGGCTTTAGTCCAATCATCAGCGTGCATTGCAGGTTGAGGTTTGGGGCTTGCAGATGTGTGGCGATGGTTGGTCGCCTGGTGTGGGAAAAGTGTGTTCTGCAGGGATTGGAGTGCGTTTGTCGCTCTCACATGTTATTGTGGGGTGTTGGTTGGCTGTGTGAGAGGGCGAAAGAGGGTGGAGAAAAGTAACTGCAAAAGCTCTATTCTGTTGGATCCGGGATTTTAAACTTACATTGTGAAGGAACTGAGATGGTCAAACAGCACTTGCAGCAAGGCTGTTTATCGTTGTCCTTTTTGCAGATTTAAGTTAGTCATGCTGATTTTGCAGGGCTGTCCTCATCACAGGTGGAAACATGGGCAAAGCTCCTACAACTCCAGAATTTGCATGTACCTCGTGTAGAGGTGCATGCAAGACTCTGAAAAAAGAATAAATTATGGAGTCACAAATTTTATAAATGTATAATAACTAAAGCATTTAAAATGTGTTCGAAATGTGATTGATTACATTGTTTCAACGTCACACTTAATGTGTACCACAAGAAAATGCATAGGTCACAGTAAATTGTATTGGTAAATTGTTAAAAAGGAGAGGAAAAAGTCGTCGAAAACCAAAAGCACCAATTAAAATGTATTTACAAGTCAATGTGTGACGCGTTTAGCTTTTAACTTATTTTAATTAGCGGTTCTCATAACGGGGGGCACGGAATGTAGGCTATGACGTGAAAAGCTTCAGGAAAAAATAGTTACGTCAAACGTATTATGTACTGTAACTGTATATTTGAATGGCTGTGTTTGAATTGAATCCTTACAGTTCTTATTTAAGGAGTTTAACCTAGTTTTTGGTACTTGGGGTGGGTGTTGCAATGTAATTACCCAGACACCATAAATTGAGTCCCGCCCAAATATCCTTCCCTCTTTGCAGTCACCCTCCTTTCAAAAGCACATTCTGTCGCTGTCCACTCCAGAGCTGCGGACTCCATCCACCTGTCACCCGTTGGCGCCTCGATCACCATTATGTGGGTGACGTCACTCGCACACAGACACTCACGCAGGCAGGCAGGCAGGCAAGTCTGCCAGTGAAACAGAAATTTATTCACGCACGCAGCAGTACACGAAACAACTACGCTTTTACGGTGTCAGACACGCGTAACTTACGGTTTCATTTCGTACAGATATATATATATATATATATATATATATATATATATATATATATCTATATATAATATTGTTTTGCTCACATAATCAATTACTAAATCCTACAAACACTTGTATCTGCCTCATAGGCAGTAACCGGATGTTATCGAGTTTCGTATTAACTTGACGGGAGGGAAGGCGGTCAGAATTCTCAGTTTGAAAATCACAACATTCTTCTCAGGCGCCGCTTGATTTTCTTGGCCCGCTAAACTCCACCTATGACGTTTTTTCGATTTTTTCATTGCGCTTTAGGGCTTTGGCAACTTTTAGTGTCAAATCTTACCTATTCTGATTTGCGTGAACTATTTACACTTATTTAATTTAAATATATTTGCTAGCAATTCTTTTGAACATACAATATTCAATGTTTGTTTTTATATAGCGGTTAAACATTAAAAGTTTCCTCAAAGCGCTGTACAGGAGAAAAATAAATACAAATAAAACAGAATCTTAATTCTTAAAAGGAACACAACAAATGAATACATTGGTATAAATACATTAATAAAGAGCGGTAAAAACTTAGGCTAACAATAGGTAACGTTATTATTTCTAGCAGCAAATTAAAATATTGGCTATAAAGTGTAAAGGGATTTAATTACCAACCGCTTTCCTCCAAGTCTGGAACGCCTCTGACAATTATATTGAGATTCCCTCGAGGCAGAGACTCACGAGACATGAACTGCCTATTTTAAAATGGTTCTTTAAAAGAACCCTTTGACTTGAGAATGAAAACGGTTCTATATGAAACCATTGAATGCTGTAAAGAACCCTTAAAGGGTGCAAAGAACCATTTTCTCTAGGGTGTAGCTACGCCGCTGGACTGATGGTATTCTATCGACGCAAAAAAAAAAAACCCCCACACACCACACCTGAACAGAAGCAGACTTAATTACAGTAATATAGTATTAGGGGATGGGGTAAAAGCCGGAACGAGGCGGAACGGTACTTTAATGAATTCAATTGCTTAAAAAAACAGCATAAAACGTTAGACATATGAGGAGAATATTTTAACAAATCAGAACCAATTAATAACGCGCTGTCATTAACCCGTTCCGGGCCAGAACCCTTTCTATCACCAAAAACCTCCCGTAACACTGGGTTCTGAAGGTGTAAAAGACGACGAAAATTACACACACACACACAATACAACTAAATGGGAACAACATAACTTTAAAAAT
Source organism: Acipenser ruthenus (assembly GCF_902713425.1). Classification (NCBI taxonomy): domain Eukaryota; kingdom Metazoa; phylum Chordata; class Actinopteri; order Acipenseriformes; family Acipenseridae; genus Acipenser; species Acipenser ruthenus. Next base: position 4,330,125 of record NC_081236.1, read on the forward strand.
ACGACCCAGGATGCAGGAAATTGATTTTCCGCGCTGACGCGCTATATTTTTTAATAATAAACACAAAATCAAACAAACAAAACAGTACACAAAATAAACACCAGGTTATTTTCCTCACTAACTCGCAGGACGGCTAGGCCGTTTACCTGCCAAACACCAAAACCACACGTGCTTAACACAGCACTTACTTTTAATTAGGGCTACTCGGAGACAGCACCTCTTCTGCCTCCTTCTATTCAACAGCCTTGAGCAGTCTGACTGCTCCTCTTAAATACCCTGCACCTGGTCCCAATTTAACAATAGCTACCAGGTGCAGGAGATAATTAGTAATAAAACAATTAACAAATTAAATGAAACAATAAAACCAAACAATCAAACAAAAAGGTGCATTCTGCACGTTTCTCTCGCAGGGAGGTTTTAACCCCCTCCCTGCTGTCTCACATTCCTGCTGCTGTTACACCAGGTAACTACAGACCAATAAGCCTGACTTCTATTATATGGAAACTATAATAAGATTCAAAATGGAAAATTACCTATATGGTAACAATATCCTGGGAGACAGTCAGCATGGTTTTAGGAAAGGGAGATTGTGTCTAACTAACCTACTTGACTTTTTTGAGGATGCAACATTGAAAATGGATAATTGCTGGTTTATTTAGATTTCCAGAAAGCTTTTGACAAAGTCCCGCATAAAAGATGACTTCTCAAACTGAACGCAGTAGGGATTCAAGGAAATGCATGCACATGGATTAGGGAGTGGTAACAGGTAGAAAACAGAAAGTATTGATTAGAGGAGAAACCTCAAAATGGAGCGAGGTAACCAGTGGTGTACCACAGGGATCAGTATTAGGTCCTCTGCTATTCCTAATCTACATTAATGATTTAGATTCTGGTATAGCAAGCAAACTTGTTAAATTTGCAGACGACACAAAAATAGGAGGAGTGGCAAACAGTGTTGTGTAGCAAAGGTCATTCAAAATGATCTAGACAGCATTCACAACTGGGCAGACACATGGCAAATGAAATTTAATAGAGAAAAGTGAAAAGTATTGCATGCAGGAAATAAAAAAATGTGCATTATAAATATCATATGGGAGATACTGAAATTGAAGAAGGGAACTATGAAAAAGACCTAGGAGTTTATGTTGACTCAGAAATGTCTTCATCTAGACAATGTGGGGAAGCTATAAAAAAGGCCAACAAGATGTTCGGATATATTGTGAGAAGTGTTGAATTTAAAATCAAGGGAAGTAATGTTAAAAATTTATAATGCATTAGTAAGACCTCACCTAGAATATTGTGTTCAGTTCTGGTCACCTCGTTACATAAATGATATTGTTGCTCTAGAAAGAGTGCAAAGAAGAGCAACCAGAATTATCCCGGGATTAAAAGGCATGTCTTATGCAGACAGGCTAAAAGAATTGAATCTATTCAGTCTTGAACAAACAAGACTATGCGGCGATCTGATTCAAACATTCAAAATCCTAAAAGGTATAGACAATGTCAACCCAGGGGACTTCTCTGACCTGAAAAAAATGGCATTTCATTTCTTACAGTATTTCACACTATGAATTCATACTTTTATCAGCGCTGTTCATTTGGTTACTATACAACGACTTTATCATGATTGGTGTTCGAGTCATACTACAAATGACCTAGCAAGGGGACTTTTTTTGACCTGCAAAAAGAAACAAGGACCAGAGGTCACAAATGCAGATTAGATAAAAGGGGCATTCAGAACAGAAAATAGGAGGCACTTTTTTACACAGAGAATTGTGAGGGTCTGGAACCAACTCCCCAGTAATGTTGTTGAAGCTGACACCCTGGGATCCTTCAAGAAGCTGCTCAATAAGCTACTAACAACCAAACGAGCAAGATGGGCTGAATGGCCTCCTCTCGTTTGTAAACTTTGTTCTTATGTCAGTTGATTTTTACTGGCTATACACACACTACACTTTTCAGCCTTGATACAACACCTGCAAAGAGCCACCAATTAGTACTTTAATATTGTACTGGATCATAACACTACATTTCCCTACAAATTCAGTGACGACAGAGAATATCATGTTATTGACCAGATCTTGTTTTTAGTAATTAAGCACTAGAAGCAAATTTCAGCTATGTGTTATACTTGCAGGAAAACAAAATGGAGCAAAAATGGTTCTATGTCTTAGATGTGGAACCGTTTATCTGGTGCTGTTTGAAAACACGTGCAAGATTCTGTATTTGTACTTTATAATAATCAGTTTAATAGTCCATGCAGTATGCTGGGAACTCTGTACTCATTTCTCTGCTGAATGTGCTTAGCGTTGACAACCATTCAAGCTTGTGTTGGTAAGTTTGTGGTACACTGGATGATGTTGTAGACTGAATGATGAGAGTATAGGGGTTAGAGAACATCAGCTTGCTCCTGGGTTCCCATGTGCTGCTTCTTGGTCCATGCATCACTAATGAGAGAGAATGTGTCCATATTACTAGATGTACATATTTTAAAAGAGTCATAAGAAACATGTGTGTGTACTTTTAAAGATGTTGACGGTGTAACCACATATAAATTGTTGATTGTTCACTTTAACAAGCTAGTGTTGTTGATGAGACTGTTTTTAGAGTGAGATGCAAAAGCGGCAGTAGTAAATGTGTGCTATTAAGATTGCAATGTAAACGAGCGAGATGTAGGTCGGATTGTTAAACTGGATCTCATTTTTAACGTGGTAGGCCTATGTGGTGGGCATGATGAGATTGGGGTTTCATTAGCTTTTAATATAAGATACAACCCCTGTGGGTTTTTATTTTGTTTTTGTTTTTACAAACACAACACAAGCCAGTGTTTATTAAATTAATAAGAAAAAGGTAACGGGAACTCGGAGCAAATAAAAGACTGAAGTTATTTGTAAACCCCGGCGGCCACGACAAAGCCCAATAATAAACCCCCCCAGATAACCCCACAATCACACTCCACACACTTGCTCACAATATCCAGCCATTCAGTAATTGCTCCCTCCCTCCCTGGCTGAACAACCAACAATAGCCCCCAACACAACCCTGCCCAAAACACCTCCTCCTCCTGTTACATTAGTAAATGTGCTCCCTCTGTGCACAGAATATTATAGGCTACAGTGTAATTATTGGACTAACTGTCATGCACTTGGCTAAAAATGACATAAGAAAAGAGCGAGAGTCGAGAGTTAAAAATGTGAATTAGCTAGGTATTCGATGAAGTGGGTAAGGTCCCAGTGGTTAAAGACAAAGGCTTCATACCCAGGACCGCCGAGAGCCGTCATGGGCCACGGGGAAGGATTGGTATGTCCCCCTCCCCCTCCCCCTCCATGGTACTACATTCATCTGACTTTGTAGTGTACTGTAGTCTAAACCAAGCTTCTAAACAAAGCAATGATACTTGCAATCTTAGCAGTGTCTGAGGAAGAAGATCATTTCAACCGATACATTATTTTGATCATGGGTTTGAAGGAAACTGTCAACGATGCCTAGAAGTTTCAATATCTCAATTAAAACCTGCAGCAGGATAGTTTACTTTCTCAAAGTAATTGTTTAAGTTATTTACAGTATTAAAACTTTTTAGGCAAGTGAATAAATATTTTTGTACAAACTCCATGTGTAATAGTCACTAATCGGAAGCTTGCTTATCAAATAACATACGTTTTTAGCATAAACTACATTTTAATGGTGTTGCTATACACTATTTTATTTATCCTGTGCAAAAATAAACCACTCATCTCTGCTCTTAACCAATAGCCTGTATTGGTAAATTTGTATTTTAAGCAATACCGATCATTCTCTAATTGTGTTTACCACCAGGTGAAGAAAGTACTTTAGTTTACACAAAACAATTTTTCTAACAAACTGCTGCATCACGTTGTTTTGAGCAAATTATAGATCTTAATAGAATAATTCATACTGTGGTAAATATTGTGCAACTTTAGGGTTCTTTCAAAGTTTTTAAAAGTCTTAAAAAAACAAAAAACAAAAAAAACACAATATTGCTATGCCTTTTTTCAGCTTTTTGGTGTAGTAAAATATGAAATGCGAAAGTTCAAATCATTGTGTGAAAGGAAGTGTTTGACAGTGCCTGGATACACAATCATTACACAACAGAAGCACTTTGGCTCAGTGTGCAGTACGGCAGTTTTTGTTTTAATGAGGCGGTGGGAACAAAGAGTCTTGTGCAGGGCTAGTTTTAAAATATTTTATAGGAATATATAAATAAATAAATAAATATATTATATATATATATATATATATATATATATATATATATATATATATATATATATATAAATAAAAAATCCCCCTTCATTAGGGACCCGCTTCGAGGCGTTGGGCCCCGGGGAAATTTCCCTATCCTCTCGGTGGGCCTGTTCATACCAGGTGGTTCCCGGTTCAAATCCCAACTCGCACTGTGTGTGACCCAGAGCAAATCACTTTGTCTCCTTGAGACGTAAAACGGAGGTCCTATTGGAGGTGACTGTGATGCATAGTTTACCCCTAGTCTCTGGAAGTCGCTTTGGATAGAAGCATCTGCTAAAATGACTAATTAATAATAATGCATTATTAAGAGGCAAAACTGCTTGATGCAGAAACTCCAGACCGCACCCAAATTCCCATTGAGAACGGGTAATAACCATTCCTTTTTACTGCTTACTACTTAATATTGTTTGGTACTGTACTGGAAGTTAAATAAAGGTTTTGTTGATTGATGGGTTACACTTGCATCAAGTGTCGGATTTATTACTAACACCTTCCAGGAATATTCTAAAACATTTGCGAGGTTTAAAAATCTTACACTCTTGAAAAAGTATTCCAAGAAACCGTATTTCAGGGGTTCCAAATAGTACACAAAGAACCTTTTTAAAACAGCAGGCTAATCAACCGTAAATAAACGTTGGAATCTCAAAGGATTAATAAGAAACCCTAAAACACCCAAAGAACCCACAGGGGTTCTGATCTATAGAGCCTTCTAATACTAGAAAAGCCATGCAAATTGATTAAAACGCACAGATTTTGTGCATGGCTCCACATTTGAAAGCCATATATTCAATTAGACTTCAGCAGTAAATACCGCGTTGGTGACTAAACATTCCGCTACTTATTAGCAATAAAGGTGACACTGTAGCGAGGGCTAAACCGAGTTTAAAATATAATTTATGGTAGCTGCCTATGCCACTGAAGGCACTACCTTAAAATTAAGTCAAATATTTTAGGTTGTTATCACCAGGTTATTTTATTTGGGCCAGGGGATAAGGTCTTGACCAAATATAACAAACACAATAAAAATGGCAGGGATGTAAAATAGTCAAATTTATTTAAAACACAATTTCGTTTCAATACTCATATTGCACAAAATAGTGCTGTCTGTTAGTTACAGCCAAATACTTCAATTCGATACATTGTTTCAGGGGTTCAGTCGTTCTCTCAGGCATTGCACTGTTACATAGTTTACTATAGCAGCAACTCATTTAGAGCAAGAATACATTGTTTCATTTCGCTCTCGTATTCAGACACACACACAGCACTAGACAAGACAGGAGGCTCCCAAATTAGACAAAAGCGATTTATGAAAATGTTTATTCTGTTTATTTTATTTATGCATATGACACGCAATGTAAAAACAAATTCATTTTTTGAAGAAAATGGGAAATGCATCAAGGTTTCTGTATTTGAAGTCACCCTGCATAACATTAAAATCTAAACTGCTTTTCTTTGTTTGCTCGTTTTTCCTTACATGTTGTAAACTACATAATTGTGTGTTTGCTTGCCTTTGCACTGAAATTGCATTGTATCCATTTTGTATGAAATATACTGTATGTATATATGAATATGTTAAATACATTTAAACTTTATCATTGTAAGCAAGAACAAAAGTTGTGAAACTGTTGCAGCTATATACACGTGTTATTTTTTAAATCACATATATACTAACGGTTACAGTTAGGGGCTACCAGCAATTCTAGACCTTTGCAATGGTTCTACTTGTGCAAATACTGTTACTTTATCACCTCCTTCCCTGCAAAGTAGAAAGAAGGCCTCACTATATTCCACTATAAAGAAAAAGATAAAAACTATGTTAACCAATATGCTTCTGCTAAAATAATATTAGAGATAGATAATATAAAAATAAAATAGTTTTATTACCCAGAATGGGCAGTTAAAGGTGGGTTCTTTCAATAATGTTATGTTGTTCTCACTTAGTTCTATTGTGTGTATCATTGTCATACTCTTTGCAGCTTCGGAACCCCAGGCTCAGGACGGTTTTGTCTATACAACTGTTTATTGCACGGAATGAGCAGTTAAAGGTCAGTTTGGTCGGTTTTTGCAATAATGTCATGTTGTTCCCACTTAGTTGCATTGTGTGTATAATGTTCGTCGTCTTTGCACCTTCGGAACCCAGTGTTCCCGGGAGCTTTTTGGTGATAAAAAGGGTTCTGGCCCAAAACAGGTTAATGACAGCGCATTAGTAATCGGTTCTGATTGTTAAAATATTCTCCCCATGTGTCTAACTTTTTATGCTGTTTTTAAAAGCAATTGAATTCATTATTATTATTATTATTATTATTATTTATTTCTTAGCAGACGCCCTTATCCAAGATATCACATTATACATTATTTCACATTATACAGATATCACATTATTTTTACATACAATTACCCATTTATACAGTTGGGTTTTTACTGGAGCAATCTAGGTAAAGTACCTTGCTCACGGGTACAACAGCAGTGTCCCCCACTGGGGATTGAACCCATAACCCTCCGGTCAAGAGTCCAGAGCCCTAACCACTACTCCACACTGCTGCCCCATTAAAGTTCCGTTCCGGCTTTTACCCCATCCCCAGTATTAGACTTGAGTTGAAAACAAAATAATCGGTTATAAATGACAGTTAATAGTACTATCATTTTCCACGAACGACCAGCTTACATTTTCGTCCTCACTGTCAGACTGATGATCTTGTAAAATATTAACAAAGGTGTTTTCAATCATTGTGTTTCTCACCGGCGACTTCCATTTTCAAACCATTTTAGGTCGTTGAAAAACTAAAAGAAAAAAAAGTGCTCTGAAGCACCTAAGGAGATTCCTCGGACGCTCTTTCAGTGTCAGATTGAGTTTATGAACACACCCTATATCTTTCTAGGAAATTTGAATCAAAGGATTCTTTTCCTTTTTGGGAAAATAATTCTGTAAACTGAGAAGTAATTAGGCTATTTGTATTTAGCTGTATCAATTTACTGTAATGAATTACAATTGACCTATAAAAGAACTGCTTCATTGACACCTCAATACAAAAAGCGGGCATTCCAGGTTTCCCAGGATGCTTAGAACACATTAATGTGATCTGGCAACAAATTCAATCGGCTAAAAAAGGAGAGGAAGGAGCTCCATGTGACATTCCTGGATTTGGCTAATGCACCATTTCTCCACTGGCTTTTACCATGGCAATGGAAGTAATCATTACGGCATCAAATTGGGTAAAGGTGAGGCAATACCAACAATGTCTGAGAAGCCAGTGAAGAGTCTTGGGAGATGGTACGACGGGGATCTAAAGGACACAATGTGTGTGCAAGAAGTTAGACAACAAGCAGTGGAAGGGTTGAACAGCATAGACAGCAGTGCTTAGCCAGGTAAACTAAAACTCTGGTGCTTTCAGTTTGGTCTACTGCCGAGGTTGCTGTGGCCACTGACTGTGTACGAGGTTTCTTTGACAACAGTAGAGAAGCTGGAAGCTTTAATCAGTTCATACAGCAGCAAATGGTTGGGAGTTCCACGCTGCCTCAGCAGAGTGGGAGTTTATGGTAAACGAATACTGCAGCTACCAGTCTCCGCTCTAACCGAGGAGTTTAAGTGCGCCAAGGTCAGCCTGGAAATGACATTAGTAGAGTCACGCGACAAATGCATAAGGGAGGCAGCACCTGTGTTGAAAACTGGAAGAAAGTGGACGGCAAAGAAAGCAGTGGAGGATGTAAAGGCTGCCCTTCGAATTGGTGTTATCATGGGGCAAGTTCAGCATGGAGAGGGGGTCTTGGTCTCAGTTCAGCTCCTTGGCCAAGAGTTGCGTCGCACAGTGAAGAACTTATCTGAAGTTATCCGACTGGCTGTGGTTGAGACGGAAAGATTCTGGCTGGGGATCTCAAGCACAATAGAAAAGAAAGAAACGCTGATGTACGGGTAAGTAAGCTGGGCTGAGTTGATTGGGGGAAGGAGTGGGGTGATGCTGGGACACCAGACTCACCATCGACACCTTGAGGTATCGTGGGCTAGTCGACGAAACACAGAGGATGGAAGGTGCCCACTTGAAAACCCCAGAGATGTACCCTATTTGGCTCAATCCAGACGGTTGTCATGCTGATGCGCTGGGGAGACCGCACTGCGGTTGATCCCCGGAGCCAGCATCGCAGCTATTGTGTGTGCTGATGCGCTAGGGAGGCAATAAGCTGATCCCTGGAGCCAGCATTACACTTCAGCCATCAACACCAGACAGAAAGATATCTACATCATCATATGGAAGGAAGCGCAAATGGATGGAGACACAGATGGACAACATTAGTTTACTGTAAAGCTATGTCTTAGTTGGTGCTTATCTTGGCGAGCGCCGAGTTCAAATCAGCATGAAGTTTTAACATCTACTCTCGTGTAATGGAAATCATGTGTTCAAGTAACCTTTTAATTGACGTGTTGCAACCATTAAAAGGTAAAGTTGCTTATCTGAAAACCGGTTTTATTTCCCCTATGTCCTCCACTATTTCAGCTGAATGTTATAAAAATGTTATGATATTTACAGAAAAAATACTTAAAATGACAGTTCTTTTCCTACCGTGGCTTTTTTTTTTTCGATTTGAACACGCCTTTTTAATAATGAAAATTTCAAATCAAAACATTTTGATGGCAGAGGCGCTTAACATAGTTAAAAATATCAATAAAACTGCACGAGCCATAAAAACAGCAGAATAGTAAGAATGGAAACGATAGATCATAAATTCATTTTCAATAGAGCCAGGGACAGCGTTCCACAGTACAAAGGCCCTACAACTGAACGCTCTACCTGTGTTTTACTTCGAAGCCCTTGGGATCATAAGGGTCCTTCAGGGCTTCATAGGTTAGCAGCAGGACCTTAAAACCACTCGTAGACCGCACCGGGAACCCATTTAGGGCCGCTAGCACAGGGGAAATATGTTCACGTGTTTTTGTTCTGTTGGAACCCTGGCCGCAGCTAAATAAACATGGATATTAACTTGTGATATGGTTGGTAGAGTAATTAACAAAACAGAGTTTTTTTTAAAAAAAGGTCAAGTTCTCTTTTATTCAACATAGCAAAATCTGATGCATTTAAATCATTTGTTTCAGATATGGGATAGTTTACAGAGTGTCTCGGATTGAAGTGTTTTTTTTTATTTTTATTTTTTATTTTTAACAAGTTGTTACTACCTAGGCAACTGCCTAAACTTGTGCAAAACTACAAATGAAACACAGCCACATTATCAACACCAAGCAAATCAAATTATATTGTATCAAGAAACCACAAGCAGCATGCAACAAACATATTCCTTAATCTAATTCATAGCACACAGTTTTTAAAAGATTTAAAACCTTTTCAAACAGTTAAAGCATCCTTCCAAACAAAGCTGCCCCAATGCCACAGGTGTTCTCAGTTTATACAAATAAAATCCAGGGTGCGTCCACCAGAGGTAACTCTAACTTAACCCATTTCCTGCCAAACTGGCCACATGAGTTTGAACTTTTAGTTTCCTTTTTGGATTCTTGGCTCACCTCTTATTCTCATTTGTTTCATTTCATTTTTTATAATGATCAAAAAGATGACATACCAAAATGTTAGTGTCTTATGAACACCTCCCGTGTCTGCTGGCTTTCATTCCTGCCTAACTCCCAGTTAACTAGGCCCTTCATTTCATGGATCATTTTTAATAGCCAGTTAATACTTGTTTTCACCTTTAAAGTTGGAGATTTCAAGTTAGCTATAACATTTTATCAGTCCACTAACTTTAACTCTGCAACTGTTTAGAGCTGAAAAACAATTAAAGGGTCTAATTAAGCCAATTATCAGTTCAATTGTTAATATTAACGCTTTTCTGACTGTCGGGGATCGCTTTTGTGGCGGGATTTTAACTTTCCGACTTGTTCCGAGCAAAAATCCCTGATTCAGACAGTATGAAGGAAGTTATGCAAATTAAGCGAGTTACCTAATTAACATTCGCTCTCAAAAGTAATTATTTACGGTTTATCTTCTCTATTTGATTTTGCTGTTACTACTAACTGTATTGTAATTTTAACTGCTTTTATATGTAATGTGATATTTTGTCACAACTGTAAGCCGCCCTGGCTAAGGGCATCTAAGAAATACATTTAAGGCACCGACGAGAGGGGAGGCATGCCTTCATTTAGTCTTTTCAAATAACGAAGACAGAATAACTGAAACAGAGGTCAGAGAGCCATTGGGAAACTCAGACCACAACATGGTCTCATTTGAAATGTTTTCTAAAACCCCAAAAGTAATGACTAAAGCTAAGGTTTACAATTTTAGAAAAGCAAACTATGAAGGTATGAAACAGAGACTAACAAAACTAGATTGGAGTAAAACAGAGAAAACAAACATCCACAGAAAAATGATGGCTGTTTTTTTTTTTAAAAATGTGCTACTAGAGGCACAAAACAATTCGATCCCAAAAGTAGACAAATCTAAACCTAAAACAAAATGGCCAAAATGGTTTAATAGATCAATTAAAAAAAATATTCAGTGAAAAAAGGCACTTTACAGAGCGTTTACAGGGACCAAAAACAAGGTACACAGAAAGAGTACTTGGAACTGCAAACACAAGTCAAAAAGGAAGTTAGAAAGCCCAAGAGAGAGATAGAAATCAATATTGCTCAGGGGGCAAAAACCAATTCCAAAATGTTTTTCCAATATTATAACAGCAACAGAACATTCAAAGAGGAGGTTAAATGTCTAAGAGACACAAATGGCAAAATCATAGACGAAAAAAAAAAACAACAAATATATTAAAGGATTACTTTTCACTGGTTTTTACAAAAGAGGACATGGACAACATGCCCCACATTTCGACCTGTTCCTATCCAGTTTTAAATAACTTTAGCATAACAGAGGCAGAAGTGTTAAAGGGACTAGGAGCTCTTAAAATAAACAAATCCCCTGGGCCTGATGAGATCCTCCCAATAGTACTCAAAGAAATGAGAGAAGTTATTTAACAATCATGCAACAGTATCTTGACACAGAGGTTGTACCGACAGACTGGAAAATTGCAAATGTAATACCGATCCACAAAAAGGGAGACAAAACTGAGCCAGGTAACTACAGATCAATAAGCCTGACTTCTATTATATGTAAACTTATGGAAACTATAATAAGATCTAAAATGGAAAATTACCTTTATGGTAACAATATCCTGGGAGACAGTCAGCATTTTACTGCATTTAGTCCTGTACTTCAGAATACTGTAATTTACCAAGTGTTTAATTTGTAGTATTTTGTATTTAATCATATCCTGATGTAACTATCACTGTCACTTATCTGTGGTATTATTGAATTGTACTTTGTCACACTTGTACTTGCTTGAACAAAAGTCATTGTATTTATCTTGCTCTTATTGTATTATTACTTGTACTGTAACACTTGAAATGTATTTGCTTATGATTGTAAGTCGCCCTGGATAAGGGCGTCTGCTAAGAAATACATAATAATAATAATAATAATAATAATAATAATAGTTTCAGGACAGGGAGATTGTGTCTAACTAAACTGCTTGACTTCTTTGAGGATGCAACATTGATAACACTATGTGACACAATTTTTGTTCCTGGGTAGTAAGTGTTATTTCCTAATTGCTTATGCCTCAAAAGTATAGAAAATGGCTATTATTCCCCACAAACTTTGCTTTTGTGACCAGGAGTGATATTTTGAAATGTACCTATTTCCAATGAGAAAACAGGCGAATTTGTGTCTTTTCGTTGACATAGTCAGAAAAAAACAACATATGAATCCAAATTAACATGTATTTATACTAAAGTAATACAAAAATGACTGCAAAAGATTTAGAAGCGAGTAGTTTTTCGAGATTTACGATTATACTGTAAATCACTTTCACGAATCAGCCCCCAAATGTAGTCTCCCATCATGTTCTCGTTATACTGTCCTTCATTGACAGCTCATCCAGGAGCCTCAAAGCCGTGCTGCTCCATAATGGTAACAAGTACCCATCTCTTCCCCTGGCTCACTCGGTGCACCTCAAAGAGGATTACAACAGCATCAAGACCTTACTGGACGCCTTGAAGAAGTATGATGAGTACGGCTGGGACCCCCGGAAGGTGCTGGTGCCACCACTGCACATCAAATTGGGCCTTATGAAACAATTTGTCAGAGCTCTAGATAAGGAGTCGGCAGCCTTCAAGTACCTTCAAGACTTCTTCCCTAAGCTGTCTGAGGCAAAGGTCAAAGCCGGTGTCTTCGTCGGACCACAGATAAAGATCCTGGAGTGCAATGAATTCCCCAAGAAGCTCACTAGTAAGGAGAAAGCGGCTTGGAACAGCTTTGTCGCAGTGGTTTGGGGCTTCCTGGGCAATCACAAGGCCGAAAACTATGTGGAGCTGGTTGAGACTCTGGTGAAGAACTACGGCACAATGGGCTGTAGGATGTCCCTCAAAGTCCATATCCTTGATGCTCATCTTGATAAATTCAAGGAGAACATGGGAGCGTACTCTGAGGAGCAAGGCGAGCGCTTCCACCAGGATATACTGGACTTTGAACGCCGCTACCAAGGACAGTATAACGAGAACATGATGGGAGACTACATTTGGGGGCTGATTCGTGAAAGTGATTTACAGTATAATCGCAAATCTCGAAAAACTACTCACTTCTAAATCTTCTGTAGTCGTTTTTGTATTGCTTTAGTATAAATACATGTTAATTTGGATTCATATGTTGTTTTTTTCTGACTTTATGTCAACGAAAAGACACAAATTCGCCCATTTTCTCATTGGAAATAGGTAAATTTCAAAATATCACTGTCCTGGTCACAAAAGCAAAGTTTGTGGGGAATAATAGCCATTTTCTATACTTTTGAGGCATAAGCAATTAGGAAATAACACTTACTACCCAGGAACCAAAAAAATAAAAAATTGTTACACGGTGTAATGGATAATTGCAAAGCATACAACATGGTTTATTTAGATTTCCAGAAAGCTTTTGACAAAGTCCCGCATAAAAGATTAATTCTCAAACTGAACGCAGTAGGGGTTCAAGGAAATGCATGCACATGGATTAGGGAGTGGTTAACAGGTAGAAAACAGAAAGTACTGATTAGAGGAGAAACCTCAAAATGGAGCGAGGTAACCAGTGGTGTACCACAGGGATCTACATAATCTACATTAATGATTTAGATTCTGGTATAGTAAGCAAGCTTGTTAAATTTGCAGACGACACTAGGAGGAGTAGCAAACACTGTTGCAGCAGCAAAGATCATTCAAAATGATCTAGACAACATTCAGAACTGGGCAGACATGGCAAATGACATTTAATAGAGAAAAGTGTAAAGTATTGCACGCAGGCAATAAAAATGTGCATTATAAATATCATATGGGAGATACTGAAATTGAAGAAGGGAACTATGAAAAAGACCTAGGAGTTTATGTTGACTCAGAAATGTCTTCATCTAGACAATGTGGGGAAGCTATAAAAAAGGCTAACAAGATGCTTGGATATATTGTGAGAAGTGTTGAATTTAAATCAAGGGAAGTAATGTTAAAACTTTACAATGCATTAGTAAGACCTCACCTAGAATATTGTGTTCAGTACTGGTCACCTCGTTACAAAAAGGATATTGCTATTCTAGAAAGAGTGCAAAGAATAGCAACTAGAATTATCTTTGGTTTAAAAGGCATGTCGTATGCAGACAGGCTAAAATTATTTAATCTATTCAATCTTGAATAAAGAAAACTACGTGGTGATCTGATTCAAGAATTCAGAATCCTAAAAAGGTATAGACAATGTCGACCCTGGTGACTTCTTTGACCTGAAAAAAGAAACAAGGACCAGGGGTCACAAATGGAGATTAGATAGAGGCATTCAGAACAGAAAATAGGAGGCAATGTTTTACACAGAGAATTGTGAGGGTCTGGAACCAACTCCCCATTGATGTTGTTGACACCGACACCCTGGGATCCTTCAAGAAGCTGCTTGATGAGATTCTGGGATCAATAAGCTATTAACAACCAAACGAGCAAGATGGCCTGAATGGCCTTCTCTCGTTTGTAAACTTTATGTTCTTATGTATTTGATGAAGCTTGGGTAAGGTGGTTAAAGACAAAGGTCCATACCAGATGGTTCCCGGTTCAAATCCCAACTCGCACTGTGTGTGACCCAGAGCAAATCGCTTAATCTATTTGTGCTCCGTCCTTGAGACGTAAAACCACGTTTGTTTGGTACTGTACTGGAAGTTAAATAATAAAAGGTTTTGTTGGTTGATGGGCTAGTCAAGTGTCTGATTATTACCAATACCTTCCAGGAATATTCTAATATATATTTGTGAGGTTTAAAAATGTTACACTCTTGAAAAAGTTATCAAGAAACCCTATTTCAGGGGTTCCAAATAGTATACAAAGAACCTTTTTAAAGCAGTGTGGAGTAGTGGTTAGGGCTCTGGACTCTTGACCGGAGGGTCGTGGGTTCAATCCCAGGTGGAGGACACTGTTGCTGTACCCTTGAGCAAGGTGCTTTACCTAGATTGCTCCAGTAAAAACCCAACTGTATAAATGGGTAATTGTATGTAAAAATAATGTGTAAAAAATAAAGTAATTGTATGTAAAAATAACGTGATATCCTGTAACAATTGTAAGTCGCCCTGGATAAGGGGGTCTGCTAATAAATAAATAAATAAATAAATAAATAAATACATACAATAATAATACAGCAGGCTAAACAACCATAAATAAACGTTGGAATCTCGAAGGATTAATAAGAAACCCTAAAACACCCAAAGAACCCACAGGGGTTCTGATCTATAGAGCCTTCTAATACTAAAAAAGCCATGCAAATTGATTAAAACGCACAGATTTTGTGCATGGCTCCACATTTGAAAGCCATATATTCAATTAGACTTCAGCAGTAAATACCGCGTTGGTGACTAAACATTCCGCTACTTATTAGCAATAAAGGTGACACTGTAGCGAGGGCTAAACCGAGTTTAAAATATAATTTATGGTAGCCGCCTATGCCACTGAAGGCACTACCTTAAAATTAAGTTAAATATTTTAGGTTGTTATCACCAGGTTATTTTATTTGGGCCAGGGGATAAGGTCTTGACCAAATACAACACAAACACAATAAAAATGGCAGGGATGTAAAAGTGTCAAATTTATTTAAAACAATTTCGTTTCAATTCTCATATTGCACAAACTAGTGCTGTCTGTTAGTTACAGCCAAATACTTCAATTCGATACATTGTTTCAGGGGTTCAGTTGTTCTCTCAGGCATTACACTGTTACATAGTTTACTATAGCAGCAACTCATTTAGAGCAAGAATACATTGTTTCATTTCTCTCTCGTATTCAGACACACACAGCACTAGACAAGACAGGAGGTTCTCAAATTACACAGGCACAAAATAAATTTACTTTTATTAAGAAAATGGGAAATGCATCAAGGTATCTGCATTTGAAGTCACCCTGCGTAATATTAAAATCTAAACTGTTTTGCTCATTTTTCGTTTCATGTTGTAAACTACATCATTGTAAGGTAGTGTGTTTGCTTGCCTTTGCTATGTAATTACATTGTATCAAATATATGTACATATGAATGTTAAATACATTTAAAGATATTTTTTATCAATGTAAGAACCAAAAAGTTGTGCAAAAAATGAATGTTGTGAAACTGTTGCAGCTGTACACACTGTTATTTATTTATATATAAAATCACATATAACTGTTACAGTTAGGGGCTACCAGCAATTCTAGACCTTTGCAATTGTTCTACTTGTGCAAATACTATTATTTTATCCCTCCTTCCCTGCAAAGCAGAAAGAAGGCCTCACTATATTCCACTATAAAAGAGCAAAACAATGTTAAATATGATTCTGCTAATATATATACAGTATATTATGTGGCAAAAAGTTTTGTGGTCTGACGGAACTAAAATGGAACTTTTGGGCCTAAATGCATAATGTTACGTTTGGCACAAACCCAACACAGCACATCACCCAAAGAACACCATCCCTACTGTGAAGCATGGTGGTGGCAGCATCATGTTATGGGGATGTTTCTCATCAGCAGGGACTGGGGCACTTGTCAGGATAGAAGGGAAAATGAAAGGAGCAAAGTATAGAGAAGTCCTTGAGGAAAACCAGCTGCCCTCTGCAAGAAAGCTGAAACTGGAATGGAGGTTCACCTTTCAGCATGACAATGACCCAAAGCACACAGCCAAAGCTACACGGGTGTGGCTAAGTAACAAAAAGGTAAATGTCCTTGAGTGTCCCAGTCAGAGCCCCGACCTAAATCCAATCCAAATTTTGTGGCATGACTTGAAGATTGCTGTCCAGCAACGCTCCCCAAGGAACTTGGCAGAGCTTGAACAGTTTTGTAAAGAATTGTCAAATATTGCCAAATCTAGGTGTGCAAAGTTGGTAGAGACCTATCCCAACAGACACAGCTGTAATTGCTGCCAAAAGGTGCTTCCACCAAGTATTAACTCAGGGGGGTGGAGACTTATCCAATTATGATCTTTCAGTTTTGTATTTAATATATAATTATTTTCTCCATGTTTTTTCCCCTTAATGTGGAGTATGGTGTGTAGAGAAGTGGAAAAATAATCATTTAATGAATGAAACTTGACATAACAAAATGTGAAAAAAGTTAAAAGGGGGTGTAGACTTTCTATAGGCACTGTATATAGTGAAGATCATATAAACAAAAATAAATACAGTTTTATTACCCTGAATGGGCAGTTAAAGGTTGGTTCGGTGGATTTTTTCATCACCGTTATGTTGTTCTCACTTAGTTGTATTACGTGTATCATTTTCATACTCTGTGCAGCTTTGGAACCCCCCTGTTCCGGGCAGTTTTAGTAATAATTCAACTTTATAATGTGGAATGGGCAATTACCCCATCCCTTTAGGTTGCCATTAACTTCTCCCATGTATAGATTTATTTTAAAAGGCAGCAAAATATGGAAATTGCACGTTCCTTTTCATTAGCGTGTCAACAATTTCAAAAGGTTTATAAAACTTTTAAAATGTTGCTGAATTTGTCACTTAAGGCGGTTTAAAAAAAAAATCTATTTCTGTCTGCTTATGTTTTTTGCAGCCAACACAATCTTTATTTAGCTGTGCCTGAGAGAATGCAGTGAAAACGAAAGCAGCCATAATTAGCTGGAAACAAGGTATTCTCAGCACAGCTAAAATTTTAATTTTGGTTTGAAGGCAGCAGGAGGTTAGAGTGATTTGAAATTTTTGCTTGACAAACGCACTTATGCAGTGACTTACAGAGGTAACAAGATATTACAATATAGCTAAGAGATTACAATACAGCAGAAAAAGGCAATACAGTTTTGTTTAGGGATTGTCAAATGAAACGGTTTTTGCAGTTATTGCGCACAGTGTGTTTGTTTTTGTAGGTTGTATGCATGTGTGCTTTGTATTTGTAGTGTATATGTGCAACTACTGTTACAAACTGCAAAAGATATTTGCCTTGCTTCACTCGGCACCATACATTTTCAGTCTTGGCTACTTTGCTCTGCTCAAACCCTAAGGAGATATTTGATGTATTCAGAGTTTGAATTGAGTTAAATAATGTTTGTAATGTAAACTATTTCCTGTGATGTCAGACCTTAGGTACTTGCCCGTCCACCTGAAGTTGGGGCCCACCCACATAGAACCACAAAGGGTTCTTTACCATATGGCTGTGGTGGAACCCTTTTTGGTTCCACATAGAACCCTTTCAAAAGGTTCCTAATAGAACCACTAGTTAAACAAGGGTTGCATGTAAAACCCTTTCAAAAGGTTCCCATTAGAACCATTGCAACACTCCTTTTGTCTTCTCCTAAGTCACCGGCTTCACTTCTTGACTGTAATAAACAAATACATTCTCAACTTCACAATGTGTCCACAAGTGTTCAACAGTCCAGACCTACAGTTTCCAGTCGCAAGCAAGCAAAGAAAATAAAGTGACAATACATAAACGTATCCAGTGTTTATACGTTCTGCACGTCCATGGCATTCTAATGTACAGTTAATAAACCTTAAATATTTGTGTAGTATAATATACTTACAGCTGTCCTGCAAGTTCTCTTCAGAGTTGCTGGTACTGGGATTGGTAATTGCCGCTTTCGCCCTGATCCTTACACACTGAATCTCTCATATTTTGGACTTCATCGATATTTACAAGGGGGTTTCTCTCCTTCTTAAACTTGTTCTTCAGAGACACATGCAGTGCATCCTAAAAGGAAGGAACAAATACATCAAATGCAATAGAGTATAAAACCAGTATGTTTTGATGTGCAAATATTAGAATTTTACACACCCCTGTTGTATAAGAACATAAGAAAGTTTACAAACGAGAGGAGGCCATTCAGCCCATCTTGCTCGTTTGGTTGTTAGTAGCTTATTGATCCCAGAATCTCATCAAGCAGCTTCCTGAAGGATCCCAGGGTGTCAGCTTCAACAGCATTACTGGGGAGTTGGTTCCAGACCCTCACAATTCTCTGTGTAAAAAAGTGCCTCCTATTTTCTGTTCTGAATGCCCCTTTATCTAATCTCCATTTATGACCCCTGGTCCTTTTTTCTTTTTTCAAGTCAAAGAAGTCCCCCGGGTTGACATTGTCTATACCTTTTAGGATTTTGAATGTTTGAATCAGATCGCCGCGTAGTCTTCTTTGTTCAAGACTGAATAGATTCAATTCTTTTAGCCTGTCTGCATACGACATGCCTTTTAAACCTGGGATAATTCTGGTTGCTCTTCTTTGCACTCTTTCTAGAGCAGCAATATCCTTTTTGTAACGAGGTGACCAGAACTGAACACAATATTCTAGGTGAGGTCTTACTAATGCATTGTAGAGTTTTAACATTACTTCCCTTGATTTAAATTCAACACTTCTCACAATATCCAAGCATCTTGTTAGCCTTTTTTATAGCTTCCCCACATTGTCTAGATGAAGACATTTCTGAGTCAACATAAACTCCTAGGTCTTTTTCATAGTTCCCTTCTTCAATTTCACTATCTCCCATATAATATTTATAATGCACATTTTTACTGCCCGCATGCAATACTTTACACTTTTCTCTATTAAATTTCATTTGCCATGTGTCTGCCCAATTTTGAATGCTGTCTAGATCATTTTGAATGACCTTTGCTTCTTCAACAGTGTCTGCCACTCCTCCTATTTTTGTGTCGTCTGCAAATTTAACGAGTTTGCTTACTATATCAGAGTCTAAATCATTAATGTAGATTAGGAATAGCAGAGGACCTAATACTGATCCCTGTGGTACACCACTGGTTACCTCACTCCATTTTGAGGTTTCTCCTCTAATCAGTACTTTCTGTTTTCTACCTGTTAACCAATCCCTAATCCATGTGCATGCATTTCCTTGAATCCCTACTGCGTTCAGTTTGAGAATTAATCTTTTATGCGGGACTTTGTCAAAAGCTTTCTGGAAATCTAAATAAACCATGTCGTATGCTTTGCAGTTGTCCATTTTCAATGTTGCATCCTCAAAAAAGTCAAGCAGGTTAGTTAGACATGATCTCCCTTTCCTAAAACCATGCTGGCTGTCTCCCAGGATAATGTTACCATATAAGTAATTTTCCATTTTGGATCTTAAGTTTCCATAAGTTTACATATAATAGAAGTCAGGCTTATTGGTCTGTAGTTACCTGGTTCGGTTTTGTCTCCCTTTTTGTGGATTGGTATTACATTTGCTATTTTCCAGTCTGTTGGTACAACCCCTGTGTCAAGAGACTGTTGCATGATCTTGGTTAGCGGTTTGTAAATAACATCTTTCATTTCTTTGAGTACTATTGGGAGGATCTCATCCGGCCCAGGGGATTTGTTTATTTTAAGAGCTCCTAGTCCCTTTAACACTTCTGCCTCTGTTATGCTAAAGTTATTTAAAACTGGATAGGAACAGGTCGACATGTGGGGTATGTTGTCCGTGTCCTCCTTTGTAAAAACCTGTGAAAAGTAATCATTTAATATATTTGCTATTTTTTTTTTCTTCATCTATGATTTTGCCATTTGTGTCTCTTAGACATTTAACCTCCTCTTTGAATGTTCTCTTGCTGTTACAATATTGGAAAAACATTTTGGAATTGGTTTTAGCCCCCTTAGCAATATTGATTTCTATCTCTCTCTTGGCCTTTCTAACTTCCCTTTTGACTTGTGTTTGCAGTTCCAAGTACTCTTTCTGTGTGCTTTGTTTTTGGTCCCTTTTAAACGCTCTGTAAAGTGCCTTTTTTCGCTGAATATTTTTTTTAATTGATCTATTAAACCATTTTGGCCATTTTGTTTTAGATTTAGATTTGTCTACTTTTGGGATGTAATTGTTTTGTGCCTCTAGTACTACATTTTTAAAAAACAGCCACCCTTTTTCTGTGGATGTTTTCTCTATTTTACTCCAATCTACTTCTGTTAGTCTCTGTTTCATACCTTCGTAGTTTGCTTTTCTAAAATTGTAAACCTTAGCTTTAGTCATTACTTTTGGGGTTTTAAAAAATATTTCAAATGAGACCATGTTGTGGTCTGAGTTTGCCAATGGCTCTCTGACCTCTGTTTTAGTTATTCTGTCTTCATTATTTGAAAAGACTAAGTCAAGGCATGCCTCCCCTCTAGTCGGTGCCTTGACAAATTGCGTTAGGAAGCAGTCATTTGTCATTTCCACCATTTCAATTTCGTCCGTCGTGCCCCCCATTGGGTTTTCCCATTTTATACAGGGGAACTTGAAATCCCCCATTAGTATGGCTTCTCCTTTTCTACACGCATTTCGAATGTCATTGTATAACAGATTATTTTGCTCAGCGTCTGAATTTGGCGGTCTATAGCATGCTCCTATTATTATGCCCTTTGAATTTGTGTCCATTATTCTGACCCATATTGATTCGCCGTTGTTTTCTTTGTCCAGATTTAACACCTGGGCTTCAAGACTATTTCTTATGTATAGCGCTACCCCTCCGCCTCTTCTGTCCTGCCTGTCTTTCCTATATAGTGTGTACCCACTAATATTATATTCGTCTCCATCGCTCTCAGATAACCAAGTTTCTGTAACACCCATCACGTCGTAGTTACTTGTTAGTGCAGTAGCTTCAAGTTCTAACATTTTGTTTCTGAGACTTCTAGCATTAAGATAAGAACATAAGAAAGTTTACAAATGAGGAGGCCATTCAGCCCCTTGCTTGTTTGGTTGTTAGTAGCTTATTGATCCCAGAATCTCATCAAGCAGCTTCTTGAAGGATCCCAGGGTGTCAGCTTCAACAACATTACTGGGGAGTTGGTTCCAGACCCTCACAATTTGTCTGTGTAAAAAAGTGCCTCCTATTTTCTGTTCTGAATGCCCCTTCATCTAATCTCCATATGTGACCCCTGGTCCTTTTTTCTTTTTTCAGGTCAAAGAAGTCCCCTGGGTTGACATTGTCTATACCTTTTAGGATTTTGAATGTTTGAATCAGATCGCCGCGTGGTCTTCTTTGTTCAAGACTGAATAGATTCAATTCTTTTAGCCTGTCTGCATACGACATGCCTTTTAAACCTGGGATAATTCTGGTTGCTCTTCTTTGCACTCTTTCTAGAGCAGCAATATCCTTTTCATAATAAGGTGACCAGAACTGAACACAATATTCCAGGTGAGGTCTTACAAATACATTGTAGAGTTTTAACATTACTTCCCTTGATTTAAATTCAACACTTCTCACAGTATATCCGAGCATCTTGTTAGCCTTTTTTATAGCTTCCCCACATTGTCTAGATGAAGACATTTCTGAGTCAACATAAACTCCTAGGTCTTTTTCATAGTTCCCTTCTTCAATTTCACTATCTCCCATATGATATTTATAATGCACATTTTTATTGCCCGCATGCAATACTTTACACTTCTCTATTAAAATTCATTTGCCATGTGTCTGCCCAATTCTGAAGGCTGTCTAGATCATTTTGAATGACCTTTGCTGCTTCAACAGTGTTTGCCACTCCTCCTATTTTTGTGTCGTCTGCAAATTTAATGAGTTTGCTTACTATACCAGAATCTAAATCATTAAATGTAGATTAGGAATAGCAGAGGACCTAATACTGATCCCTGTGGTACACCAATGGTTACCTCGCTCCATTTTGAGGTTTCTCCTCTAATCAGTACTTTCTGTTTTCTACCTGTTAACCACTCCCTAATCCATGTGCATGCATTTCCTTGAATCCCTACTGCGTTCAGTTTGAGAATTAATCTTTTATGCAGGATTTTGTCAAAAGCTTTCTGGAAATCTAAATAGACCATGTCGTATGCTTTGCAGTTATCCATTTTCAATGTTGCATCCTCAAAAAAGTCAAGTAGGTTAGACACGATCTCCCTTTCCTAAAACCATGCTGGCTGTCTCCCAGGATATTTTTACCATATAGGTAATTTTCCATTTTAGATCTTATTATAGTTTCCATAAGTTTACATATAATAGAAGTCAGGCTTATTGATCTGTAGTTACCTGGCTCAGTTTTGTCTCCCTTTTTGTTGATTGGTATTACGTTTGTTATTTTCCAGTCTGTCGGTAGAACCCCTGTGTCAAGAGACTGTTGCATGATCTTGGTTAGCCAAGTCAGAAGCAACAATTGCGTGAATGTTGGGCCCCAGCACCTTTCCATTTGTACCTATTTACTTGATGCTTGACAAGGTTGCCCCAATTGCTTCTCCTAACTTGGGCTTTTGTGTTTTGTGGAGTTTTTTTTTTGTGGAGTTTTTGCCACTTATCAACACAAAAAAGTCCATAATGTCAATTGTTTGAAATTATAATTACAAATACAAAACAGAAATTAATTGATTGCATAGGTATCCACTGCCTTTGCTATGACACACCTAAATAAGCTCTGTTGCAACCAATTGTCTTTAGGAACAACTGCTCTTTCCATCTCCTATGATTCATTATTGATGTAACCTCTTAAATCTACTTCAATCAGTGTAGATGAAGGGGAGACAGGTTAAATAAGTATTTTGAAGCCTGGACACAATTGAGACACTACTGTATGTGTGCCATTCAGAGGGTAAATGGGCAAGACAAAAGATTTAAGTGCCTTTGAACGGGGTATGGTAGTAGGTGCCAGGCGCGCCGGTTTGAGTGTGTCAAGAACTGCAATGCTGCTGGGTTTTTCATGCTCAGCAGTTTCCTGTGTGTATCAAGGACGGTCCACCACCCAAAGGACATCCAGCCAACGGCAGGCCAGTGGTCGAAAACAGCTCATTGATGAAAGAGGCCAAAGGAGGCTGACACGAATTGTGCAGAGCAACAGACGGGCTACAGTTAGTCAACTGACAGTCCAGTACAACATTGGTGCTGAAAGACCCATAAAAGAATGCACAACTCGTCGTTGGGGTATGGCAGCCGACGACCTAACAGAATTCTACTTCTTTCAGCAAAACACAAGAAACTGCGGTTGCAGTGGGCTAAGAAACGAAAACACTGGACACTGGAGGATTGGAAAAAACATTGCCTGGTCTGATGAATCCCTGTTCCTGCTGTTCACGCTGATGGGAGGACTAGGGTATGGAGAAAGCCACATGAGTACATGTATCCATCATGAACATGACAGTGAATTCAGCTTACTGCAGTGGCCTGCCCAGTCACCAGATCTCAATCCAATTGAGCATCTGTGGGATGAGCTGGAACAAGCTATTCGGAGTAGAGATCCACTACCAGCCAACTTTTGGAAGTATTGGAGTAAACATGGGCCAGCATCCCCTGTGGAATGCTTTCAACACCTTGTAAAGTCCATGCCCTGACTAATTGAGGTTGTTCTGGGGGCAAAAGGGGGTGCAACTCAATATTAGGAAGATATATATACACTACTGGTCAAAAGTTTTAGAACACCCCCATTTTTCCAGTTTTTATTGAAATTTAAGCAGTTCAAGTCCAGTGAATAACCTGAAATGGTACAAAGGTAAGCGGTAAACTGCCAGAGGTTAAAAAAAAAAGTTTAGGTTACCAAAAACTGAAAAATAATGTACATTTCAGAGTTATACAAAAAGGCCTTTTTCAGGGAACAAGTAATGGGTTAACAACTTACAGCTGTTCTGCAGCAATGGAAGTAAATTAAGCCTTGAAAGTTGATGCTATCAATTCCTACAGGTGTCCCAACTTTTGTTGATTACTTACAAACCCTCTGTCTGTATAAAAGCAGTGTTGGAACAGACTGTGTTACTACACCCTCTTAAGCATTATTTGGACAGTATTGTTCTGCAGGAAGTAATATATTGCTCTCATAATGGCGAGAAAAAGGCAATTAATAAAAGGAAGACAGACAGACCATTATAACCCTTAAAAGTGTAGGTCTTTCCTTTAGAGAAATTGCAAAGAAAGCCAAGGTGTCAGTGAGTACAGTTTCCTACACCATCAAAAGGCACTTGGAAACTGGAGGAAACTCTGACAGGAAGAGGTCTGGCAGACCCAAAGCCACAACAGAATCAGAAGACAAGTTTCTGAGAGTCAACAGCTTGCGTGATAGGCGGCTCACAGGACAACAGCTTCAAGCACAGCTTAACACTAGTCGAAAGTAAGCAAGTCTCAGTTTCAACTGTGAAGAGAAGACTTCAAGCTGCAGGTTTGACAGGTCGAGTGGCAGTAAGAAAGCCATTGCTAAGATGGCAAAATAAGAAAAAGAGGCTTGCCTGGGCCATGAAGCACCGCCAGTGGACTACTGAAGACTGGAAGAAGGTCTTATGGACCGATGAATCAAAATTTGAAATCTTCGGTTCATCACGCAGGGTTTTTGTACGCCGTCGAGTAAGCGAAAGGATGGTTCCTCGGTGTGTGACACCAACTGTCAAACATGGAGGAGGAAGCGTGATGGTCTGGGGCTCTTTTGCTGGATCCAGAGTCGGCGACTTGCACAGAGTGAGTGGCACCCTGAACCAAAACTGCTACCACAGCATTTTGCAACGCCATGCAATACCCTCTGGTATACGCCTAGTTGGTCAGGGGTTCATCCTACAGCAAGATAATGACCCAAAACATACCTCCAGGCTATGTCAGAACTACCTTGGAAGAAAAGAACAAGACGGTAGGCTTCAAATCATGGAATGGCCAGCACAGTCTCCCAGACTTAAACCCCATCGAGCTGGTTTGGGATGAACTGAACAGAAGGTTGAAAGCAAAGCAACCTACAAGTGCAACACATTTGTGGGAACTTCTGCAACAGTGTTGGGAAGAACTTTCCGAACAATATTTGATTTCCATTGTAGAAAGAATGCCACGAGTGTGTTCGGCGGTTACAGTGCCTTGCGAAAGTATTCGGCCCCCTTGAACTTTGCGACCTTTTGCCACATTTCAGGCTTCAAACATAAATATATGAAACTGTAATTTTTTGTGAAGAATCAACAACAAGTGGGACACAATCATGAAGTGGAACAAAATTTATTGGATATTTCAAACTTTAACAAATAAAAAACTGAAAAATTGGGCGTGCAAAATTATTCAGCCCCTTTACTTTCAGTGCAGCAAACTCTCTCCAGAAGTTCAGTGAGGATCTCTGAATGATCCAATGTTGACCTAAATGACTAATGATGATAAATAGAATCCACCTGTGTGTAATCAAGTCTCCGTATAAATGCACCTGCACTGTGATAGTCTCAGAGGTCCGTTTAAAGTGCAGAGAGCATCATGAAGAACAAGGAACACACCAGGCAGGTCGGAGATACTGTTGTGGAGAAGTTTAAAGCCGGATTTGGATACAAAAAGATTTCCCAAGCTTTAAACATCCCAAGGAGCACTGTGCAAGCGATAATATTGAAATGGAAGGAGTATCAGACCACTGCAAATCTACCAAGACCTGGCTGTCCCTCTAAACTTTCAGCTCATACAAGGAGAAGACTGATCAGAGATGCAGCCAAGAGGCCCATGATCACTCTGGATGAACTGCAGAGATCTACAGCTGAGGTGGGAGACTCTGTCCATAGGACAACAATCAGTCGTATACTGCACAAATCTGGCCTTTATGGAAGAGTGGCAAGAAGAAAGCCATTTCTTAAAGATATCCATAAAAAGTGTCGTTTACAGTTTGCCACAAGCCACCTGGGAGACACACCAAACATGTGGAAGAAGGTGCTCTGGTCAGATGAAACCAAAATCGAACTTTTTGGCAACAATGCAAAACGTTATGTTTGGCGTAAAAGCAACACAGCTCATCACCCTGAACACACCATCCCCACTGTCAAACATGGTGGTGGCAGCATCATGGTTTGGGCCTGCTTTTCTTCAGCAGGGACAGGGAAGGTGGTTAAAATTGATGGGAAGATGGATGGAGCCAAATACAGGACCATTCTGGAAGAAAACCTGATGGAGTCTGCAAAAGACCTGAGACTGGGAGGGAGATTTGTCTTCCAACAAGACAATGATCCAAAACATAAAGCAAAATCTACAATGGAATGGTTCACAAATAAACATATCCAGGTGTTAGAATGGCCAAGTCAAAGTCCAGACCTGAATCCAATCGAGAATCTGTGGAAAGAACTGAAAACTGCTGTTCACAAATGCTCTCCATCCAACCTCACTGAGCTCGAGCTGTTTTGCAAGGAGGAATGGGCAAAAATTTCAGTCTCTCGATGTGCAAAACTGATAGAGACATACCCCAAGCGACTTACAGCTGTAATCGCAGCAAAAGGTGGCGCTACAAAGTATTAACTTAAGGGGGCTGAATAATTTTGCACGCCCAATTTTTCAGTTTTTTATTTGTTAAAAAAGTTTGAAATATCCAATAAATTTCGTTCCACTTCATGATTGTGTCCCACTTGTTGTTGATTCTTCACAAAAAATTACAGTTTCATATCTTTATGTTTGAAGCCTGAAATGTGGCAAAAGGTCGCAAAGTTCAAGGGGGCCGAATACTTTCGCAAGGCACTGTATATCTGCAAAAGGTGGCTACTTTGATGAGTCAAAAATTTAGATTAAATTTTGTTAAACAAAACTATTCCATGATTTCTTTTTTATCTCCAATTGTTTATTTGTTCTATGCTTTAATTTCAGAGTACATTGAGACATTAAACTGTGTAATTTCAATAAAAACTGGAAAAATTGAGGTGTTCTAAAACTTTTGACCGGAAGTGTATATGATTGATATAGATATAGAATATATAATCGCTCTCTCTCTCTCTCATATATATATATATATATATATATATATATATATATATATATAATCACACACATACACACACACACAGATATATACACACACATACATACACACACACAGTACCACTCAAAAGTTTGAGTACACCTGCTTGAAACCAGGTTTTTCATGATTATCTACGCTTAACTGTATAAACTTGTCTATAAACACTTAATATTTCATTATATGATACGTGTACTTATATAAGCTGATAATCATAAGTGAACTGCATTCAAAAAATTTTAAATGAAAATGTAAATCTTGTCAATTTCAATGAAATGGTCACCCAAAGCAAGAGGATTTCAGTCTGAAGCCCAAGTCAGTTAAAAGTCTGAAATGTGTTAACACGGTGTTAGAACACTGACCTAAGTATAAAAGTGTCTTTGTTAGATGTTCCCCGAGTTAACTAGCATGTTACCTAATTAACCTTTTGTCACCAATTATTGTTAACAGGTGAGGGTCCATGATTACTATATATATAGGTAGCATAGGCACAAGTTGATCATTCCTGAATGTAAGGGAGCAGAAAATGGCAAAATACGCTCAGTTAAGCAAAGAAAAAAAAGACTAATTACTTTAAGAAATGAAGGTCAATCTTTAAGACAAATCGCAAGAACTTTGCAAGTGTCTAACTGCTGTGGCCAAGACCATCAAACGAATTGAAGAAACTGGCACTCATGAGGACCGAACAAGGTCAGGCAGGCCAAGGGTGACCTCAGAATCAGAGAACAAGTTCATTAGAGTCACAAGTCTGCGAAACTGGGGATTAACTGCCCCTGAAATACAAGCTCAAAAATGCTACTATAAGTACAGATGTTTCAACATCAACTGTTCAGAGGAGATTGCGTGAAGCTGGCCTAACTGGAAGAATTGCTGCAAAGAAACCATTGTTAAGAGTGCAGAATAAGAGGAAGAAACACAGAAATTGGACATTTGAGGAGTGGAAATCGGTCTTATGGACCAATGAGTCAACATTTGAAATATTTGGGTCCAACCGCCGGGTTTTTGCAAGACGCAGAGAGCGCATGAGTTCTACATGTGTGGTTCCCACTGTCAAGCATGGAGGAGGCAGTGTCGTGGTCTGGGGTTGCTTTGCTAGTGACAGAGTTGGTGATCTTTACCAAGTCCATGGCAAGCTCAACCAGCATGGCTATCATAGCATACTTCAGAGGCACGCCATTCCATCAGGATTACGGCTACTTGGGCAGTCCTTCATTCTTCAGCAAGATAATGTCCCGAAACACACCTCAAAGTTGTGCAAGAACTATCTGGCAGAAGGAAAGTGAAGGACAACTCAATCTAATGACCTGGCCTGCCCAGTCTCCAGACCTCAATCCCATATAACTTGTATTATTATTTAGTTTATTTAGCAGACGCCTTTATCCAAGGCGACTTACAGAGACTAGGGTGTGTGAACTATGCATCAGCTGCAGAGTCACTTACAATTACGTCTCACCCGAAAGACGGAGCACAAGGAGGTTAAGTGACTTGCTCAGGGTCACAAATGAGTCAGTGGCTGAGGTGGGATTTGAACTGGGGACCTTCTGGTTACAAGCTTGTTTCTTTAACCACTGGACCACACAGCCAGTGGAAAAAACTGGACAGAAGAGTCAAAGCAAAGCTACCCACAAGTGCCCTACATCTCTGGGAATTGCTGCAGAAGAGCTGGGAAGACATGCCGGGTGATTTCCTGCTGAAACTTAACCGAATGCCTTGTGTTTGTGAGGCTGTTAAGACAAAGGGTGGCTATTTTGAGGAATCCAAGATTTAGAGATACTTTTCAATTTTCTTGAACATTGCTTTGATACTCCTTATGTTTTGTATATTGTAACATATGTTTTCATTTTCAAGTATTTACAGAAACGTATACGACGTAAAACATTGTAAATTATGAAAAAAACCTAGTTTCCAGCAAGTGTACTCAAACTTTTGACCCAGAAGGGGGAGCGCGGGCATCCAGCGCCCAGAAGGGGGGAGCCCGTGCATCCAGCGCCCAGAGGAAGGGGGGAGCCCGTGCATCCAGCGCCCAGAGGAAGGGGAGCCCGTGCATCCAGCGCCCAGAGGAAGGGGGGAGCCCGTGCATCCAGAGGCAGGGGGGAGCCCGTGCATCCAGCGCCCAGAGGAAGGGGGGAGCCCGTGCATCCAGCGCCCAGAGGAAGGGGGGAGCCCGTGCATCCAGCGCCCAGAGGCAGGGGGGAGCCCGTGCATCCAGCGCCCAGAGGCAGGGGGGAGCCCGTGCATCCAGCGCCCAGAGGCAGGGGGGAGCTCGTGCATCCAGCGCCCAGAGGAAGGGGGGAGCTCGTGCATCCAGCGCCCAGAGGAAGGGGGGAGCCCGTGCATCCAGCGCCCAGAGGCAGGGGGGAGCCCGTGCATCCAGCGCCCAGAGGCAGGGGGGAGCTCGTGCATCCAGCGCCCAGAGGAAGGGGGGAGCCCGTGCATCCAGCGCCCAGAGGAAGGGGAGAGCCCGTGCATCCAGCGCCCAGAGGAAGGGGGGAGCTCGTGCATCCAGCGCCCAGAGGAAGGGGGGAGCTCGTGCATCCAGCGCCCAGAGGAAGGGGGGAGCCCGTGCATCCAGCGCCCAGAGGCAGGGGGGAGCCCGTGCATCCAGCGCCCAGAGGCAGGGGGGAGCCCGTGCATCCAGCGCCCAGAGGCAGGGGGGAGCTCGTGCATCCAGCGCCCAGAGGAAGGGGAGAGCCCGTGCATCCAGCGCCCAGAGGCAGGGGGGAGCCCGTGCATCCAGCGCCCAGAGGCAGGGGGGAGCCCGTGCATCCAGCGCCCAGAGGCAGGGGGGAGCCCGTGCATCCAGCGCCCAGAGGCAGGGGGGAGCCCGTGCATCCAGCGCCCAGAGGAAGGGGAGCCCGTGCATCCAGCGCCCAGAGGAAGGGGAGCCCGTGCATCCAGCGCCCAGGCCTCCAGCAGCAGAGGAAGAAAACCTGCTGCCTCTGTCTCCGCCACCTCCACCGCTTCCAACAGCAGGAGCAGTTTGTTTAAATCTTTTGTTTTGTTTTATTATTTAATAAAATGCCTTGATTTAGTCTTTTCAAATAACAAAGACAGTATAACTAAAACAGAGGTCAGAGAGCCATTGGCAAACTCAGATCACAACATGGTGTCATTTGAAGTGTTTTTAAAACCCCAAAAGTAATGACTAAAGCTAAGGTTTACAATTTTAGAAAAGCAAACTATGAAGGTATGAAACAGAGACTAACAGAAGTAGATTGGAGTAAAATAGAGAAAACATGCACAGAAAAAGGATGGCTGTTTTTTTAAAAATGTAGTACTAGAGGCACAAAACAATTACATCCCAAAAGTAGACAAATCTAAATCTAAAACAAAATAGTTTAATAGATCAATTAAATATATTTAGTGAAAAAAGGCACTTCAGAGCGTTTAAAAAGGACTAAACAAACTACACAGAAAGAGTACTTGTAACTGCAAACACAAGTCAAAAAGGAAGTTAGAATGGCCAAGAGAGAGATAGAAATCAATATTGCTAAGTGGGCTAAAACCAATTCCAAAATGTTTTTCTAATATTGTGACAGCAAAAGAACATTCAAAGAGGATGTTAAATGTCTAAAGAGACACAAATGGCAAAATCATAGATGAAGAAAAAAAAATAGCAAATATATTAAATGATTACTTTTCATAGGTTTTTACAAAGGACGACACAGACAACATGCCCCAAGTCGACCTGTTCCTATCCAATTTTAAATAACTTTAGCATAACAGAGGTAGAAGTGTTAAAGGGACTAGGAGCTCTTAAAATAAACAAATCCCCTTGGCCGGATGAAATCCTCCCAATAGTACTCAAAGAAATGAAATAAGTTATTTACAGACCGCTAACCAAGATCATGCAACAGTCTCTTGACACGGGTTGTACCGACAGACTGGAAAATTGCAAACGTAATACTGATCCACAAAAAGGGAGACAAAACTGAACCAGTAACTACAGACCAATAAGCCTGACTTCTTATTATAGTTTCCATAAGTTTACATATAATAGATCTAAAATGGAAAATTACCTATATGGTAACAATATCCTGGGAGACAGTCAGCATGGTTTTAGGAAAGGGAGAAACCTCAAAATGGAGCAAGGTAACCAGTGGTTTACCACAGGGATAAGTATTAGGTCCTCTGCTATTCCTAATCTACATTAATGATTTAGATTCTGGTATAGTAAGCAAACTTGTTAAATTTGCAGATGACACAAAAATAGGAGGAGTGGCAAACACTGTTACCCAGCAAAGGTCATTCAAAATGATCTAGACAGCATTCAGAACTGGGCAGACGCATGGCAAATGACACTTAATAGAGAAAAGTGTAAAGTATTGCATGCAGGCAATAAAAATATGCATTATAAATCATAGGGGAGATACTGAAATTGAAGAAGAGAACTATGAAAAAGACCTAGGAGTTTATGTTGACTCAGAAATGTCTTCATCTAGACAATGTGGGGAAGCTATAGAAAAGGCCAACAAGGTGCTCGGATATATTGTGAGGAGTGTTGAATTTAAATCAAGGGAAGTAATGTTAAAACTTTACAGTGCATTAGTAAGACCTCACCTAGAATATTGTGTTCAGTTCTGGTCACCTTGTTACAAAAAGGATATTGCTGCTCTAGAAAGAGTGCAAAGAAGAGCAACCAGAATTATCCCGGGTTTAAAAGGCATGTCGTATGCAGACAGGCTAAAAGAATTGAATCTATTCAGTCTTGAACAAAGACAACTATACGGCGATCTGATTTAAACATTCAAAATCCTAAAAGGTATAGACAATGTCAACCCAGGGGACTTCTTTGACCTGAAAAAAGAAAAAAGGACCAGGGGTCACATATGAAGATTAGATAAAGGGGCATTCAGAACACAAGATAGGAGGCACTTTTTTACACAGAGAATTGAGGGTCTGGAACCAACTCCTCAGTAATGTTGTTGAAGTTGACACCCTGAGATCCTTCAAGAAGCTGCTTGATGAGATTCTGGGATCAATAAGCTACTAACAACCAAACGAGCAATATGGGCTGAATGGCCTTCTCTCGTTTGTAAATGTTTGCTGACAAAAGTGTGTAGGCAACCAGATACAATCCTCATCCCATGTGCTACTGCCACCTAGTCAGGGGGTGTGAATCGCCTCCGAGTCATGTCATTAATTAATTATCTTATGAATGATTTGTAATACAAATTAATTAATTATTTGACTTTTTCACAGTTATTATACTTTTCAAATATTCAGATATTTATTCTAAAGGTTTAAACATGTAGGTGTAATTGGTTATTGATGGAAAGCTATCAGGGAGGGAATAAGCTACTTTGAATTAAGGAGAATAAATCAGCTTTAATAACAGGTAGTTGAAGTGAGATAGGTGACCATATGTGCAATTATTTGAACTATTTTTGTCCCAGATCAAAATACAGCAATGTCTAACAACCCCTTTGTGAGAGGGTGGGGCAGGGGGGTACCTGCCCCTTATAATACTCATTAATTTGTCTCACATCACAAAACATACGTTTATATTATCTCTTATAGCAGGGACTGTTTCTACGATACATTTTCTGATCATGCTGTAAATTATGAAGCAGGTGGAGCACAAAGGGAACTTCGATTGCATCGACTTCTGTGATTTGAATTTCTACCAACACCACCTACATTTTGTTTCTGCACAGAACTGTTGCTCATCCATCAAAGCTGTCTGCGCGTAACGTCACGGTCTGTGTAGACGGAGCGCTTTGATCCCGTCTGCAATTATCTAGCCGGCAAAAAATTGTCGTGAACGCACCCTCTGTTGTTCAATGGCGCATTTGGTCACGTGACTGTACAGGCCCCCACTCTCTCATGGGATGCAGTTGCTCATGCTACATAGAGTTAAACTAAACAAACACTCGGGCTAGCGAGAGAAATAAATAAATAAATAAAACAAAAGAACTTAAGTTCGTGTTGTTGAAGCTGACACCCTAGGATCCTTCAAGAAGCTGCTTAATGAGATTCTGTAATCAATAAGCTACTAACAACCAAACGAGCAAGATGTGCTGAATGGCCTCCTCTCGTTTGGAAACTTTCTTATGTTCTTATGTAATGTTGTTGAAGCTGACACCCTGGGATCCTTCAAGAAGCTGCATGATTAGATTCTGGGATCAATAAGATACAAACAACCAAGATGTGCTGAATGGCCTCCTCTCGTTTGGAAACTTTCTTATGTTCTTATGTAATGTTGTTGAAGCTGACACCCTGGGATCCTTCAAGAAGCTGCATGATTAGATTCTGGGATCAATAAGCTTAAACAACCAAGATGTGCTGAATGGCCTCCTCTCGTTTGTAAACTTTTTTTATGTTCTAAGTTAATTTCTGTTTACATGATTGGAAAACAAAAATGGCAAGCTGTTAAAAAATAACTATGAAATAATATTACTCACCAAAGGGAAACAAAACCTCAGTACTAGCTCTCCCCCTCCTCGATCCTTGGCGCTTCCATTTTTTAAAAAAGACGCCCACCTCTCAACAGGCTTTATGCGCAGTTACGTTTTCTTAAAGGGACACGCACCACTTTTTGCAGGAAAACTCATTAACGTATGTGCATTGGTGATTGAAAACAAACATGGTTTAAAACTTGATCACAGGATATAAGAACATCATGAACTGTTAACCTGGCCAGGCATAATACCAGTTTAAATAAAAAAAACTGGCAAGTGATGCAATTATAGCACCACACAATGGGGCAATGCCACAGTTTGACTGGAGCTAAGGAGAAGGCTGCAGTGAATCAGCAACTGGAGATTGCTGAGCTAAGCAGGAGAAACAGCTGAAACAGCTTTCAGAGACAGAGGATCACATTTCATTTTCTACAGGTAACTGCTTGTTAGAAAATCTCAAGTACATAAATGGGATGGTTTCTGACAGACCTCTCCAATTGCATGAATCCTTGCTTTAGAAGAAAGAAGGAGTAAGCCCTTTTTTTTTAAACTATTTTCCTTTTGAAGTTTTAACTGTGGGAAAGGAAAGTTTAGCCAAAGGTGTCATTTCCCTAAAACACAGAATAGAGTGCAATCACCTTTCAAGTTGTCATGAAATGTAGGGTGCACTAAAGCTTTCCTGCCATCTGGTTGCTTCACTAATATTGAAACCAAATTGTCTTCATACTAGCTCAGTCTATGAAACCTAGCTAATTTTTTAGCTATCCAGTTTCTCTAAAGTATATGTTTATCCAACAATGTTTACTATAATGCATTTATTTTACAATTTCACTAATACATTTTAGGACCAAACGGTACTTTAAATGCTGAAACTTGCACAGCACCTGTACTCACACCCTAATAAAAAAAGTTAGCTATACCTTTATTCTTTTACATTCTTTACAAACAGTTCACAAACCACGTTCACTTTTATGTATGAGGCATCTGAACTGAAGAACAGCTCCATATAAGTAGAAGGTTTTGTTTAGGATGTATTATTTAGGCTACTGGAAATACCCACAATGCAGCATTGTCCACCGTTAGGATACTGAAGCCTGAAGGACCACAGATGGAATTCTGAGCAAACCACATTGCTCATAGAATATAGAGGAACCTGTTTGTATTCATTAGTAAAAAAAAACAGAGCTCCATAAAATCACAAAAAACACACACACACACAAAAAAGAAACATTTTCAATGTTATTTTTTTTAAGCCTTCGATGTGGACATTTAACTGCACGAGAAGGGCTTTACCAGGCGGCAAAGCCCTCTTCAGGTTCTATTGCTTAAATAAATTAATTGTGTGGCTTATTTATTAATTGTTAAACCATGTATTTAGTTCTCCAAAATGTATTAGGACAGATGAATACATGCAGAATGACTGTCCTTATAAAAGTTTACAAGAATATTTTTTCAGTTTTCCCCATGGTTTACCCTGGTTATCTATGTTTATTTATATGCTTTACCATAACTTGCTGGTCTTTGCAATGCTTCCCTATGCTTTACCATGATTTCACTGTGTGTTATTATACTTTGCTGTGCTTTTACTATCGGACACTTTTATAAGCGTGGAGGTGGGACATTTGTTGCACATTTTGGACCTTTAATATACTGGAATTAAATATATAGCCCTTCCATCTTTAAATACATGCACAATAAATATATATATATATATTTATATATTTTATTTATTTAGAATCTCCAATTATTTTACCCCCGATTTTCTCTGTTCTGAATGCCCCTTTATCTAATCTCCATTTGTGACACCTGGTCCTTGTTTCTATTTTCAGTTCGAAAAAGCCCCTTGGGTCGACATTGTGAATAGCTTTTAGAATTTTGAATGTTTGAATCAGATCGCTGCGTAGTCTTCTTTGTTCAAGACTGAATAGATTCAATTATTTTAGCCTGTCTGCATATGACATGCCTTTTAAACCCGGGGTAATTCTGGTTGCTTTTCTTTGCACTCTTTCTAGAGCAGCAATATCCTTTTTGTAATGAGGTGACCAGAACTGAACACAATATTCTAGGTGAGGTCTTACTAATGCATTGTAAAGTTTTAAC
This sequence comes from Acipenser ruthenus, assembly GCF_902713425.1. Taxonomy (NCBI): domain Eukaryota; kingdom Metazoa; phylum Chordata; class Actinopteri; order Acipenseriformes; family Acipenseridae; genus Acipenser; species Acipenser ruthenus. The sequence continues at coordinate 4,366,003 of NC_081236.1, forward strand.
ATTACTTCCCTTGATTTAAATTCAACACTTCTCACAGTATATCCGAGCATCTTGTTGGCCTTTTTTATAGCTTGTCTAGATGAAGACATTTCTGAGTCAACATAAACTCCTAGGTCTTTTTCATAGTTCCCTTCTTCAATTTCAGTATCTCTGTGGCAGGATGGCTCGCAGTGGTGAGGTGTGGTGACGTTACGGACAAGGAAGTAACTGAAATCAAAACAATGGATGGGCGGGTGAAGTTGAATGCTACAGCACTCGGTTGAATTTATTAACCAAATAAACAAAACAAATGATTTTAACAAAACAACAAAACAAAAGGGCACGAGGGCCAAACGAATCAGACAGACAAACAAGTAAGTGTTGTGCTGGCTAATCCAGCACGTTTTAGCAATTGTTATTTCTGTCTCCTCTCTATCTCCCCGTACCTCCTCTCTGCACCCAACATCCAACCCCTGCAGCACGGACAGCTGCAGGTTCTTATACTCTGGCCGAGGGGTTAATTTAGCAGCAGCTCTAGAAAGAGTGCAAAGAACAGCAACCAGAATTATCCCAGGTTTAAAAGGCATGTCTTATGCAGACAGGCTAAAAGAATTGAATCTATTCAGTCTTGAACAAAGAAGACTACGTGGCGATCTGATTCAAACATTCAAAATCCTAATAGGTATAGATAATGTCAACCCAGGGGACTTCTTTGACCTGAAAAAAGAAACAAGGACCAGGGGTCACAAATGGAGATTAGATAAAGGGGCATTCAGAACAGAAAATAGGAGGCACTTTTTTACACAGAGAATTGTGAGGGTCTGGAACCAACTCCCCAGTAATGTTGTTGAAGCTGACACCCTGGGATCCTTCAAGAAGCTGCTTGATGAGATTCTGGGATCAATAAGCTACTAACAACCAAACGAGCAAGATGGGCTGAATGGCCTCCTCTCGTTTGTAAACTTTCTTATGTTCTTATGTTCTTAACTAGCTGTTAATTATCTTATTACCCCTCGGCCACAGTCTGCACGCGTTTGGTAAGGATGCATGACTATCAGCTAGTTAAATAATCAGAAGCTGATCAGTCATGCATCCTAACGGGGTTTTTAAATATAAATATAAAAAACAATAACAAAAGACGCGGCGCTTCATCCGCGCCGCAAACAAATACAAATAATAATAAATAGGTGCGGGACACTCCGCCACAGGGACCCAATATCAGGTACGTAGAAAAAGCACAGATTCCCATAAAAAACTATTAAAAATGAATAAGTTCTTTAATTTCCCATTTGAATTAGGCTGCTATAGGTTTCACATTAAAACAGTGACCGGAGGTGCTGACTTCCTCAGCTGTCCTGACAGGTACCTTTGTAAGCACTGCTTCAAGAAGGCAGGTGTTTCTGTTTCTGCCTTTTTGGTGTATGTGTTCTAATAAAGCTATAATGCAGGGGTCTCCAACCCTGGTCCTGGAGAGCTACTGGGGCTTCTGGTTTTTGTTTCTGTTACTTAATTGAACCAATTGATTAACAGGTGTTCCAGATCTTTAACCATGGTCCTGGTCCAGGCCTTGGTACTCTCCCGCCTAGACTACTGCAACTCCCTCCTGGCTGGCCTCCCTGTGTCCGCCACCCGTCCGCTCCACCTCATCCAGAACTCCGCTGCCCGCCTGGTGTTCTCTCTGCTTCGGTTAAGGTTAGGGTTTCAGTGTAGGGAAGGGATTATTCATGGTTTTATTAACAATAATATGATACCCAATCAGAGTGCATTGTCCTGACAGGAGAATTTTGTGTTACCTTTGTAAGGATAGCCTTCTTGAAGCTTTGTTGCCAGTCTCAAATGTTTTGAATTTAAGGGTCCTGATTCTGCCGTTACTTGCTGCAGGTGGTACAGTATAAGAAACGTTGTCAAGGATTCTTATAGACCACAATTCCAAACAGAATTGGAATTATGTATCTTTTTTTGCTTTGTTATTGAAGGTTTGGATGAAGGTAGGATGTTTAATTCATCTTCTTAAACATAGTCTGTTTAAAAAATACGACGCATGCACACAAAAGCATCTTAATACATTATGTTAGGTTTCGCCTTAAGTATGAATATTAAGATTTTCTTCTATTAAGTTTTATTTAAAAAAAAAAAAGTTTTCTATTCGAAACAGTTCTTTATGATTAATCTATCTTTCTCTGTCTGGTTTCGTTGTTCAAACGTGTATAGGTTAATTCTTCACATGATGTGCTTTGGTTGCTTACACTGTATCTTGCAGCAGAGCATTTTTGCTTCTTCGCAGTGACCTGAGAGTTTACATTAAATGTAATTTATAATTGTTTTGCCTTGAAGAAGAAAAAAAAATTATATATATAACCATACAACAATCTATCATAAACTTACCAGGCGTGTCAGACTATATACTGAGAATCATATTTCTTAAGCAATTATTACTAATAGAATAACAAGGTTGGTTACTTTAATGTAAATTATTCATTTATCAATGATAAGACGGGCTAATAGACACAGAAGCCTGGCAAGCTGGTTTATAAAGGGCCCAGGTGCCTGGCAGCCAACATTGGTTTTATGTTGGGAAATATTTTTAAGAAAAATAAAAAACTGAAATATCTTGCTTGCATAAGTATTCAACCCCTGTGCTGTGGAAGCTCTCAGTTTACACCGATGAAAGAAATTGCCCCAACGAGGACACAATTACCTTCCCATTGGCCTCCACCTGTGAACCATTAAAGTTGCTGTCACATTTTCTGGATAAAAACCCCACTGTTGAAGGATCATTGGTCAGGCTGTGAATCTGAAGGAAAATGAAGACCAAAGAGCATTCTACAGAAGTTAGAGATAAAGCAATACAAATGCATAGATTAGGGAAAGGGTACAAAATAATATCCAAGTGTTTGGATATCCCAGTGAGCACAGTTGGATCAATAATCAGGAAGTGGAAGCTGCATCACACCACCCAGGCACAGCCAAGAAAAGCTGTCCCTCAAAACTCAGCGCTCAAACAAGAAGGAGACTTGCGAGAGAAGCCACAGAGAGGCCAACAATCACTTTGAAGGAGCTACAGAGTTCAGTGGCTGGGAGTGGAGTAATGGTGCACCAGTCAACCATATCAAGAGCTCTGCATAACACTGGCCTGTATGGGAGGGTGGCAAGAAAGAAGCTGTTACTCAAAAAGTACCATCTGAAAGCACGTCTGGAGTTTGCCAGAAAGCATGAGAGTGACCCAGCTGTGATGTGGGAAAAGGTTTTGTGGTCAGATGAGACCAAGATAGAGCTTTTTGGCCAAAACTCAAAGCGCTATGTGTGGCGCAAACCTAACACTGCCCATGCCTCAAGACACACCATCCCTACAGTGAAGTTTGGTGGTGGCAGCATCATGCTGTGGGGATGCTTCTCATCAGCAGGGACTGGGCATCTTGTTAAAATTGATGGAAGGATGGAGCAAAATACAGGGAAATACTGCAAGAGAACCTGCTTCAGTCCGCTAAAAAACTGAAGCTTGGGAGGAAATTCACCTTTTAGCAGGACAATGATCCCAAGCACAAGGCCAAAGCAACATTGGAGTGGCTCAAGAACAAAAAGGTGAATGTCCTACAGTAGCCCAGTCAAAGTGCTGATCTCAATCCCATTGAGAATCTGTGGCACTATTTGAAAATTGTGGTCCACAAGCGTCGTCCAACCAACCTGAACAACCTGGAGCAAATCTGCCAAGAAGAATGGGCCAAAATCACTCAGACACTGCGTGCAAAGCTGGTACATACTTACCCCAAAAGACTTAAAGCTGTTATTGCAGTGAAAGGTGGCTCTACCAAATATTAATGTGTGGGGGTTGAATACTTATGCAAGCAAGATATTTCAGTTTTTTATTTTTCTTAAAAATATTTCCCAACATAAAACCAATGTCACCTTACAATAATTGATTTTGAGTTTCAGTGTTTTAAAATAAAATATCAAACAGAACAAAATTTCAATGTACCATTTGTAATTCAGTAATATGAGAGAATTGGTCAGGGGTCTGAATACTTTTGCAAGGCACTGTATATATATATATATATATATATATACACATACACATATACACACACACACTTCAGTTGTTCAGATGTTTATGTGACGTAAACAAATTATATCCAACATTACTTTGTTTCTCCTTTCATTATACGATTTACAGTGTTTTGAATACAGCCGTGTGCCAGTCTGGCTCGCAGTGGTGAAGTGGATGACGTCACGGACCAGGAAGTAACTGACACCAAAACAGTGGATGGGCAGGGGAAGCTGAATGCTATTGCACTCAGCGTATTTAATAACAAACAAAACAAAAGATCTAAACAAAACAACAAAACACAAAACAAAAGTATCTCTGTGGCAGGATGGCTCGCAGTGGTGAGGTGTGGTGACGTTACGGACAAGGAAGTAACTGAAATCAAAACAATGGATGGGCGGGTGAAGTTGAATGCTACAGCACTCGGTTGAATTTATTAACCAAATAAACAAAACAAATGATTTTAACAAAATAACAAAACAAAAGGGCACGAGGGCCAAACGAATAAACAAACAAACAAGTAAGTGTCATGCTGGACAATCCAGCACGTTTTAGCAATTGTTTTTCGAATGTTGCTCGCTCTCTCCGCTCCCCGTACTCTCCTCTGTACACCCAACCTCAAGTGCAGAGAGCTGCAGGTTTATATACTCTGGCCGAGGGATTAACTAGTTGGTAATTATCTCATTATCCCTCGGCCAGAGTCTGCACGCATTTGGTAAGGATGCATGACTGTCAGCTAGTTAAATAATCAGTAGCTGATCAGCCATGCATCCTCACTGGGTTTTTAAATATAAAATAATAAAAGACACGGCGCTTTTACCCGCGCCGTAAACAAAAATACAAATAATAATACATAGGGGCGGGACACTCCGCCACAAGCCGTCAGAAAGATGGCAGCAGGGCTTCTAGGTATGAGTATATCTCTGGTCCTTCTAGTGTTAACCCGCAGTTCTAGAGAAAACCGCATTTTCAACCCCTGAAGGGCTGTTTCATTTTAAAACCATGCTGTTGGGCTACATGGTGTGCCCACTGCCTTTCAGAGCCTGATGGACCAGGTTTTAAGCCCATATTATGAATATGCAGCAGCGTATATTGATGATGTGGTTATTTACAGCTCCACCTAGCGAGAGCATTTGGCTAGGATTGCAGCCGTCCTTCTGTCTCTAAGGGTAGCCCGGCTCACAGCTAATTTGGGAAAATGTGTTTTTGCCAAAACAGAGACTCGATATTTTGGATTTTTAATGGGGAATAGAAGGGTGAGACCTGTAGTCACTAAAATCCAGGTTGGTAGACGCAGCAATCCCCAAAACCAAGACTGAGGTGAGGTCCTGTGGCAAAGTGGTAAGTGGTAACAGGTGTATGACAGGTGCAGTGCAGACACAGTGATTCCAAGAACGCACAGACAACAAAGTACGGGTGAAAATGTTTTAATGGTGTATAATCCAATGGTCTGATGACCTGCCAGTAAATAATAAAGAGCTGGCAATACACAACAATGTATATTGCGCAGTGATGAAACAAAAGGTTGCAGTCCCGCAAATGAAAAAACACGGTACAAAACACACACAATTAGACACACACGATCACTGTTCCAAAGTGAGTGCTCTCAGTGCTTGTGGTGAAGTACTATATAATACGTGCTTTTAGTGAAACAGGTGCTGCTAACAATGTTTATTCGTGACTGTGGTGCAGTGGTGATTAGGTTTCGTGCTGTCCCTTGGCGACAGCTCCGGATTTGTGTTTAGCAAACCCAAGCGAAGGAAAAGACTTACAATTCTCCAGCCCCTTTTATGCGATTATGCATGACCCCTTGGTAAACGATTGCAGCTGACTCTATTGCCTGCAGCTGCTACCTCGTTTACCTTCCAGGTCAATACATTCTCGCACTGGAGACTCGTCTTTTTCCAGGCTGATTGACTTCCCGACCCAGGGAATGAACTGTCAGGACAACCTGTCCAAAGCCTTTCCCTTTCGCTACTATGTATCCTCACAGGTCGAGAGGGAGATTTACGACCAGAACCCATTATATTTCCATCACAGGTCCCTACTGGGATTAGCCGGTTATTACCGCCGCTTTATCCCCGAGTATGCCACAGTGGTTAATCCCTTTAGTCAACCTCACCAAAAAGAGTGCACTAAATTTAATTAAGTGGTCAGGAGAATGTCAGGGAGCATTTGATACTATTAATCGAAGACTCTTCCAGGCCCCCACTCTCATCACTCCAGATTTCATCAAGAGATTCACTCTCCACACCGATGCATCGAATGTTGGTTTGGGTGCGGTCTTGTCCCAAAAGGTAGACAGAGTTGAAATAGAATGATATTTGGTGGTAATCTCCCTCCCGACCTGTGAGGGGGCCAAGTAACGGGAACAGAGTTCCCTGGACTGTTTGGCCTGACAATTAATTCCCAGGGTTAAAAGGAAGTCGGTCATCTAGAAAAGGGGCGGAACTTCAGTGCACTAAGCCGCGGATTGGAGGAGCAGCTGCAATCGTTTACCAAGGGGCCACGTTGTGAGCGGTGATAATAATTGGGCAGACTAAATTGGGGAGAAAACCGGGGGTAAAAAATTGGTGACGACTAAATTTTAATAAAAAACAAACAAACAAACAAAAAAAACATTTCTGAGTGGATTGCAATTGTCTGTCTCTGAAAGCTGGATCACTCCTGCACCTGTACACCGCAAGCCACCAGGTGAAATATATAGTTTGAGTTTTATGTTGACTTGATACTCCACACCTTTTTTTTGTTACCAACTTGGCACCTCTGACTGCAATCCTATCTTTCTCTGGCTGATCCCTCTTTCTACCTTGGTTATTTTGTACATCGGAAACTTTTTGGTCCGATTTTAAGTTTGAGAGGCTCTGTGTAATTTTGTATTTCATATTCATGTTGTATACACTTATTATGACAGTTGTTTTATAGAGATTTTTGTTACAGATTTGATGTAATTTAATGTTTTGGTTACAGGCTTTTTTTTTTTTATTCAACATTTGGTAAGTTTAAAACTGTAAAGAAACTAAAAGTCATGAAGCTTTCCAATGGCAACATCTTTGTTGGCGACTGAGCCCTCCAATACTGTGATCCTGTCAAAAGGGATCATCCTCACTGCCAGCTTGCCGATGCCCACACCTAAATCAAAGGCTTCTCCCGAAGACAAAAAAAAAAGAAAACGCTACTACTGTTGTAACAAGCAACTTTTAACTTACAAAAAAGAATGCCATTACATATTTCTATAATCTCAATTAATGGATTTCTTTCACAACAAATACTCTGTATAATGTTATGCATGTTACATGTGAATTTAGCTGATGCCTGAATTCAAGACAACTTAGAATGGAAAAAATAGATAGATAGATAGATAGATAGATAGATAGATTTAAAATTAATCTGTTTATTTTTTTATTACCATTTCATTTTCTTGTTGAAAGAAAGAGGGAGAAGGCTCTCCACTTCAGCAAATACTTCTGGTGTATCCATGTTATTGGGCATTACAGCTGGTTGAGGCATAGACTGTGCTACGGGTGAGTGCTGAACTGACACAGTCACTGTGCTGGAGGAAGGAGGGCATGTCTGTGGCAGTGGGGAAGCAGTCTCTCTTTCTAAAGAAGCTGGTGCACTACATGAGGCATCAAAGGTTGCTGGTGTAGCATGAGCTTTTTCAGCAAGATTTTTCACTGAAGGAAAAAATACAAGACCTTGTAAATAACACTGCTTTACTTGATTTAAATAAAGTATTCAGTAATTTGATCAAACATAATTAATTATTCACAAACAATAATTAATACTTACCAGTGAACGAAGTACACGTCTTACATTTTTTGGGAGGCATTTAATTATGAAATTATGACAATGGTAAGCTAAAAATGACATACTGCTAATTATTTTGATCAATCACAAAGACACCTGCCAACAAACAAAACACTAACACAATATTACAGTTTATTAAAAACGGCATGGTATTCGGCTTTGATGCATTTCAATAGAAAAGCTTTGTTGCATACATTTTATTAATATTGTAGTTAGGAGAGACATTATTATCAACCTGCCAGGCACATGTGTCCTTTATAAACCAGCCTGCCAGGCACTTGTGTCCTTTATAAACCAGCCTGCCAGGCACCTGTGTCCTTTATACACCAGCCTGCCAGGCACCTGTGTCCTTTATACACCAGCCTGCCAGGCACCTGTGTCCTTTATAAACCAGCCTGCCAGGCACCTGTGTCCTTTATAAACCAGCCTGCCAGGCACCTGTGTCCTTTATAAACCAGCCTGCCAGGCACCTGTGTCCTTTATAAACCAGCCTGCCAGGCACCTGTGTCCTTTATACACCAGCCTGCCAGGCACCTGTGTCCTTTATAATTATTTGTTTATTTAGCAGACACCTTTATCCAAGGAGACTTACAGAGACTAGGGTGTGTGAACTATGCATCAGCTGCAGAGTCACTTACAATTACGTCTCACCTGAAAGACGGAGCACAAGGAGGTGAAGTGACTTGCTCAGGGTCACACAGTGAGTCAGTGGCTGAGGTGGGATTTGAACCGGGAACCTCCTGGTTACAAGCCCATTTTTTTAACCACTGGACCACACAGCCTCTTTATAAACCAGCCTGTAAAGCACCTGTGTCCTTTATAAACCAGCCTGCCAGACACATGTGTCCTTTATAAACCAGCCTGCCAGGCACCTGTGTCCTTTATAAACCAGCCTGTAATGCACCTGTGTCCTGTATAAACCAGCCTGTAAAGCACCTGTGTCCTTTATAAACCAGCCTGCCAGGCACCTGTGTCCTTTATAAACCAGCCTGCCAGGCACCTGTGTCCTTTATAAACCAGCCTGCCAGGCAACTGTGTCCTTTATAAACCAGCCTGTAATGCACCTGTGTCCTGTATAAACCAGCCTGTAAAGCACCTGTGTCCTTTATAAACCAGCCTGCCAGGCACCTGTGTCCTTTATAAACCAGCCTGTAAAGCACCTGTGTCCTTTATAAACCAGCCTGCCAGGCACCTGTGTCCTTTATAAACCAGCCTGCCAGGCACCTGTGTCCTTTATACACCAGCCTGTAAAGCACCTGTGTCCTTTATAAACCAGCCTGTAAAGCACCTGTGTCCTTTATAAACCAGCCTGTAAAGCACCTGTGTCCTTTATAAACCAGCCTGTAAAGCACCTGTGTCCTTTATAAACCAGCCTGTAAAGCACATGTGTCCTTTATAAACCAGCCTGCCAGGCACCTGTGTCCTTTATAAACCAGCCTGCCAGGCACCTGTGTCCTTTATAAACCAGCCTGCCAGGCACCTGTGTCCTTTATACACTAGCCTGCCAGGCACCTGTGTCCTTTATACACCAGCCTGCCAGGCACCTGTGTCCTTTATAAACCAGCCTGTAAAGCACCTGTGCCCACTATTATAAACCAGCCTGCCAGGCCTCTGTTAGCCCATCTTATCATTGATAAATGAATAATTTGCATTAGAGTAACCAACCTTGTTATTCTATTAGTAATAATTGCTTAAGAAATATGATTCTCAGTATAGAGTCTGACATCCATGGTAAGTTTATGATAGATTTTTCTTCAAGTCAAAACAATTATAAATTACATTTAATGCAAACTCTCATGTCATTGTGAAGAAGCAAAAATGCTATGCTGCAGATACAGTGTAAGCAAACAAAGCACATCATGTGAAGAATTAACCTATACACGTTTGAACAACGAAACCAGACAGAGGAAGATAGATTAAGCATAAAGAACTGTTTCGAATAGAAAACTTTTAAAAAAAAAATAAAACTTAATAGAAGAAAATCTTAATATTCATACTTAAGGCGAAACCCAACATAATGTATTAAATTGCTTTTGTGTGCATGCGTCGTATTTTTTAAACAGGCTATATTTTAAGAAGATGAATTAAACATCCTACCTTCATCCAAACTCTGTTCTATTGCAATACCTTGTCGCGCAGTTTTCACTTTGAAATTGAGTGAGTGGAAACAGGCTGCTTGTGCACTTGTAAGGCGTGTTTCTTTGTGATGTAACTGTGGAGGCGTGTTTTAGCGGAGGGTGTGTTTACTATCATCCTAACAGGCAGACCGAGGTATGACACAGGCCAGGTTTTTGGGATGGAACCACATAACAGTCTCGCGTTTTGATTGGTCCATGTCTGTCACATGAATACGTCGTCACACAAGTGGAAAAGCGTGCAGGCATTTTTAACATTGTGATCAGATAGAGAGAGTGATCTGCTTTCCACAACCTTACCATTAATATATAATGTGGTATTACGCTGTACTGATATAACAAACTATGGGTAATTACTTTATATGAATTATCATGTTATGCACGAATGTAAGAATTGGCTTTCTGTGGTGGTGTACTTTTTTCTTTCAACTAGCATATATCTATAATCGTTTTTGCGATATATTTTAATATAAAACATATACGCTATTGCAGTTTTGTTAGAGGATACATTAGTTTATCTCTAATGTAATCGCAGTTTTACATATAGACTGCCCCTGTTTTCATTTACGTCGCAAATTCTGGGCCGATTTGGTTTGCAGATAACGTCCCAAATTCTGGGCCGCTTTGGTTTTCAGATAACGTCCCAAATTCTGGGACGATTTGATAACATCCCAATTTCTGGCCTGTTCTGGTTTTCAGATAACGTTCCGAATTCTGCATTTTTGAATTCAGGCCAGTTTTTGAGATATTCTGCTTAGCTGACAGACGAGTTTCTAAGTCATGCATGCACAGTTTAGCATAAACTGGACCGTTAATTCATTTAAGAGTACCCCTTAGTACATGAATCAAAGTTAATGTATTTTTTACTCTCCTCAGAAAACATTTAGGAAAAAAAAAAGGACATCTCATTTGCTTATGTAATGTCCATCAATATATAGTGAGGCATAGGGGTTTATCAGAACTTCTGGGTTTAAGAGACCAGTGCCCTTCAACAACTTCAAATAAATCCTATTGTATTGTATTAGTCAGCATTTCCCTTATCAATTCCTGATCATTTATACTGTAGGTCAGGGGTTTTCAACCTTTTTTTGAAAGTGTACCCCTTCTATCTGGAGGTTTCAGCTCGAGTACCCCTTTACAATTTTCGCTCAACTGAACGGTACCTCAGTTACAATAAAATGGAGAATAATCTGATTCCTCCCCCCCCCCCGCCGTTTATTTAATAAATCTGGGTGACAAACTGCTGGTTTAGGACAAAACAACAGTAGGCTTAATTCTTAAAACTTTTAACTACAAGTATTTGGATGCACAGAATTAAAAAGACAAGTATTGGGTTAGGAGCACACCTATTTTTTGTAACTTTGACGGCCTTTTTTAAATTTTGACAGCCTTTTGTAAAAGTGAAGGCCTTTTGATACCCAGCATACACTGCAATATCACTGATATTCTGATAGGACAGCAATTCAAATGAAGTTTGTAATTAGTTGTGTTCCTCAAATACACAATAAAAAGTGATATTTATAGGGTATACAGTTATACAGCGATACAGTGGTTTCGGACATCTAAGAACAGGTACTGCGAGCATCTGGATTCATACTCAGAGGTACTCTGTAGCCTCCTGGGACATTCACAGCTTGTTTGACACCCTCTTGTAGTTGCCTGTTGCTGCATATAAAGCAAAATGCTGTTTGTCAATCTCTCTTTTTTCTCATAAATCAGTCTTTGCAAGAATCATTCCAAAAACACTTGAATCAGTTAGGCACTACCAGTCTGACACTACAGGCCTTTAACTTGCAGTACCAATTTGCAAGTTGCTAAGTGGTTGCGTTCCTCAAATTGGCACTGCAAAGTGATATCTTAAAGAATAGGGTATATAGTGCTTTTTTTCGCCTCTCATCGCTTTTGGTGCAAAACTGTGCTCCGATACAGTCAAGCTGATACTGTGATCACAAAACACTTGGAATGGACTTAAATTGGTGCTTCTGTACTCTTTTCAGATGCACAACAATCTTAGTTAAAGAAAATGGGTTCCTTCGAGTTCGTAAGACCCACGACCGCCATTAGCTGAGCCTTACCCCAATGGTGTTTTTATAATGGCATTTACCATAGGGAAGGGGGTGGTCTCTTATCGTACCTGTATCTCCATGACCCCTGGGCCAACAAACTCAGAAGGACATTCGTTGCGTGCACAAGAGTCTTAGCTAAAGAAAGACATCGGCCACGGGTTCAAACGCCACCCCACCGCCAGATGGTGGGCATTGCCCCAAAGGGGTTTTATAATAGGATTTCCCATAGACATTTTTCAGGGTGCTATATCTCGGGTTCCGGGGGTCCCCGAGACTTGAAAATCGGTACGGAGGTCCACCTCGGGGCCCCTGTCGATCCCTCCAAGCGACATGTCCCCAGCTAGAAAGGACACCAGTTTAGACTTTTTTTTTGCCAACCTGGAGCTCAAAAGCTATTGGAAATGCAACCTTGACATGACATCATGCTGAAAATGTGA